>NC_141759.1:110441934-110758070 GCF_982258835.1 Parasteatoda tepidariorum | reverse complement strand
TTTTTGTCAATCTTTCGTTTTATATAAGAAATAAGAAAAATTGAATAACTCCGAAACGAATTGGAAATTTCAATCATGAGACGTTTAAAATATTAAGTTACTTCACAACTAATTTGAACTTTAAAAGAAATGAGACGAATTACACTCTTGTACAATCATAAGTTTCTAAAAAAATCATAATTCTCCTGCTAATAGTTTCAGTTAAAATGAATTACGGGACGCAAAACAAATCTTCACATTTAATGTAAAATAATTCAAAAAATAATAACCACTTTATAAACATTTTTTAATATATGAATGTTCTTCAATCAGTTCTAGAAAAATGCGAAATATCTTATATCGTTTCACGTAATAGTTTTTGAGTTGTATCAGTGAGAGGCACAATAATTTTCTGAAACGATGGCAACAGCGACAATAACTATTTTTTTTAAATTGAAAAATAATCGAAGTACTGATAAACATTAAATGTGAGTTAAACATTTAATATTGCATTGTTTATGCAGTCTTTCAATCGTCGAAATATTTTTATGTATTTAAAATTTAATATACGTTTTTTTCAGTATGTAATTGAATTGATAATTATTTTTCAACTTCATGCAATATTATTAACCAAACTGTAAATTTATCTATTCATTGTTACACTTTTTTCAATTCCAACTATTAGTTCACGCTTTCCCTATTATCTTGTTCAAATTTTTAATCGTTAATAAAATACTTTTTATTCATCCTCTCAAATTCAAATATATTTTTTGAAACTTGACACTTGATGTTTATACTGTTTTTTCACATATTAATTCATTGATTAAATAGGGATCAGCAAAAAACGAAATAGAATTTTCTGATGGTTTAAAGCAGGGATGTGCAAACTTTTTTGGTCGAGGGCAAAAAATCGGGAAAAAAAGAAGTTTGGTGGGCCAGGTAAAAACGTCTAAAATGAAAAAAAGAAAAATATACAAGTTTTAATTTACATATTTAATGAGATGAATGAAATTGTGACTTCATTTTTAAAAGTTCCTTATATTGAGGTTCGAAGTGAGATGTACTTATTTTAAGGAACGAGGATAAATGTTTGTCTATTAGTCTACTTCTGAAATGATTTTTTCTAAGCTTCATCGCAAACACTTGTTCACATATATAAGATGAAGCATACATAACACTGATTTTTTGGGCACTAAATATTAAATTTGGGAAACGAGCTTTTGGTAATGATTTGTAAAACTCAAACTGTGGTAAACTTATATACAACTAGTGGAGCATCGTTTATACGACGATCACTTATACGACGTTTACATTTATACGACGTTTTAGTGTGGTCCCAAATCATTCCTATTCATTTTAATGTAAAAATATATCGTTTATACGACGCACAGAATCGGTTATACGTCGATTTTTAGATTTTGTTCTTTATTTAATTTTTTATTTTTTCTTGTGTATTTTGAAAAAGGGCGGAATTTGCCAACATGAATGATACAGAAAAGGTGTCAACAAGAATGCTTGGATGACGACCGTAATTTTTACTAGATGACTAAAAAAAACTAAACAATGTTATGAAGAGGAAAAAACGAAAAATTTTGCTATTCATCGACCAATGTCCAGCGCACCCATCGATACTAATTATTTTGGAAAATGTAAAAGCTCTCTTTTTTCCTGCAAATTGCACAAGTGCGCTTCAGCCATTAGATTTGGCCGTGATTAGAAATTTAAAATTGCATCATAGAAAGCAGTAACTTCAACTCGCTATTCAAAGCATTGTAAAGAATAATAGCAAGAAAATATAATTAAAGGTAACATACATTCAAATGGCTCACTGCAATTTTTCTCCTTTGGTTATTTGTTTGTTTTGCTTTGTCTAATTTAGAAATTTATGTAAATCAACACGTTAAACAATAAAATTAACTGAAAACAGAGTTAGTTTCAGTTTTAGAAGTAAAAATCGATTATACGACGTTATCGTTTATACGACGTTTTTCGGTGGTCCCTTCGGCGTCGTATAAACGATGCTCCACTACTTTAAATGGCGCCAATCTACGGCTATTCTATAAAGAACTTCAACATTTTACCAATTGAAGCCATCAATTTATGCTTCGTAGAACGAAAATAGTAAAAAGGTCATCAGTAACTTTGCTAAAAAAAGAAAGAACGAAAATAGAAGTACAAAGTACACAAGAAAATGGATGTATATTTGTTTATATTCGCCACGGATTGGCAACTTCAGATTCTATCCGCGGGCCGGATAAAACCAGGGATGGGCCGTAGTTTGCCCATCCCTGGTTTAAAGCATGAGTCATTGTTTTAAATTTTACTATAAGCGATTCAGTTTTTCTCCTCATATTTTAAAAATAACATCAGTGATAATTTCTAACTATTTGATCAAACGGTAGCTCTATTCGAACAAAAAAAAAAATAGTTTTTAAAATTTAAATATTTAATTATTTTACATTCGCTGTGTCAGATAAATTCAAGAAAGAACATTACGTGGTAGCACATGTGAACCAAATTTATACTTTTATAGTAGAGCCCCTGTTTTATACTTGTCTGATACCTCGCGCTTTTTTATTTCAATCACACTCCTATACCCTTTACATATTTATATGGTTCAAATTTTCAATCGTTAATAAAATACTTTTTATTCAAGTTCAAATACATTTTTTTTAAACTGGTAGTGGAAGTCGACACTTGATATTGATAAAGTTTTTTTAAAAAATAATAATTCATTTATTAAATTTAATTAATTTTAGTTTTTTAGAGAAAAAAATGTAATTATTTAATAAAAAAGTAACTGAAATAAATCTTTCCATTGTTAATCTAAGTAGGAAGTGACTTAATTCGTTTTAATTTCATACTACTTGTAAATTCCTCTTTTCCATAAAAGGAAAAACGAGGGGATTTTTGATGCTAATTGATGTCCTATGCCTCTGTTTCTGATGAAACTGACTCGCTTGTATTTGAAAACTGGAATTCCATGACGAGCGATACACAAATTGACTTTTCATTGGCAAAGAAGGCAAAAGAATTTAGAAGTACGTACATATCTGATACGATAGTACAGTAAGATTAAAGAAAAGTCTAATAAATGTTTAATACTCAATAATTTCATTTTGTTTTCTGAATAAAAAGAGAGAAAATAAATGTTTGTAAATTTGCTGAATAATGAAAATCTTTGGACCATCCGTGACCTCCCAACCCGACGGCCCTATTTACTGTTGTCCATCTCCTCAACCCCCGCCTTCGGAAGTTATTTATGACTCCACCTACTATAAATGTGGCAACTGATTTGGATAAACATTTTAGACCTAAAAGTATCAAATACGGAGGGAGTATAAGTAAACTAAAGCATTATTTTAAGTATCCCTTTAAGACATTTTGATATCAATACCTCTAAGGGTACTGGATCGTAGATTGATAGTGCTCTGGTTTAGGTCAATATTACAATCGGTGGAGGGATTGATGGTGTATGGATGTATGCTCTCTGTAAAAACAGGCTGTGACGTATGCGTGTAGCAGAAGTCGTATTCTTGGCCATAGATGGTGCCAGAGGAAAACAAGAAGAAGCGCATCCCTCTTGCTTTAATGGCAGACGACAACAACGAAAATCCATTTCGATGCAGTGTAGCCAGTCTGGATACATTAATTCAACAAACCACTAGAAATGTAACAGTAGTTGCTTTTTAAGGTTTAGCAACCACTATTCTTTAAACGGCAAAAATCCGAAGTATGTATTTTTTATTTAGAATGTACTATCTACTATCGTCCCGCAGTGGACTGATCGTTAAGACACGGTTCCCAGCAGATCACCGAAGTCAAGCATCACTGGCTGCGGTCAGTGTGCGGGTGGGTGACCACTTGGATCAGTCTGCGTAGGGACCGAAGTTGTGCGGTATGGGTCCTCGTTAAACTGTGCTACCGTAAAGTGCTCGACTTCGCGTGCAGGTCGTCGGACTACCGAAGCAGGGGTGCCATCCCCTAAGCAGAGGATCAAAATTGTGATAACATGTCTTCAGATCATCCTCAGGGATGTTTCCCAGACCTTCGCCAATAGCCCATTGTGCAGCTCTAGTGCGACGTAAATGAACTGCAACAACTATCTACTATCGCATTTGCCAATGGGTGGCCTGATGAAAGTTCTCAATCGAATTTTTAATTAACTAAAAATAATAAAACTTTAAATTTTAATTAAAAAAATTTAAAAGTTATACAGAATACTAAATCACAGTTTCTTTCTGGAAAAAAAAGCAAACTGGTATTAAAACAGTAGAAGAACATGGTATATTATAAAAGTTTTATTAACCCATTGTAGACCGATTGATTTAAGTACCTAACTGAGAGGAGACAGCCAAATTAGAAACTTTTGATTACGAATGATAAATTTTTTTAGTTGATTAGTGACCAGATCTAACCTCACTAAATGCTTCGTCATTTATAAGATATCATAATAGTTATGAGTGGATTATCTCTTTTTGAAATAGACTGATAGTAAAATATTTGGGACCCCACTTTTCATTTATTCGATGTGAATCCACGAGGTGATCTCTCAAATGACGCGAATCGATTAAGACTATCTTTTTATAGTTTCATAACCGTCGTTGAACAGCCGACCCAATTTTATGGGTTTACGACAGCTAATGTTCAACTCCGTAGCCTTGTCATTTTGAACCCAATCCAGAAGACAAAGGAGCTCATGGATCGAGTGATGGGAGAAACATGTCTTCGTGGAGGACTTTTTGATGGAGCTAACCCGCATTTGCATTACATGGAGTGGAAGACCACGAAAACCTCCCACGGCTAGCCTGACGGCAAGGGGACTCTAACCCATGATCCGTCTACCACTGAGTATATTTCACGTCAGCACTGAAGTCGGTGTAAGCCGGATGCGGAATTCGTATCGACTGGGATTCGAATCCGGTTCACCTCATTGGAAGGCGAGCGCTCTATCCCCTGAGTCATCGTGGCTGGATTAAGACTATCTGAAATAAATCACATTTAAGGTCACCTTTTTTTAAAAAAGTAATTTTATAATTTATAACAAATGTTCAAATCAGGACGGAACAGTGACACTACATTTCAGCCCCCTTGTGCCCCAACAATTCGTCTATAATTACGAGGCCTGGCCATGTGTTATCTCTTAGATGTTTTCAAATAATAAATGGTTTCGAGTTTGAAAATTATAGGCTGAAATAAAAGCATTTATGTATATGAATAGAACACGAGAAATCTATAAGTGTCCCCGGCGCTTTCTTTATAAAGTAAAATATTGAGAACCATTATTTAAAATATTTTGTTAAAATTATCATACTGTGTAAAAAAAAATTTTTTTTACATCTGTTATAGGTAAGTACTTTATTTACATCTTACTAGAGCTGCACAATGTGCCCTGTCTGTGCAAATGGGCAGCTGTCTGGGCAGAGACCGATCAAGACAAATTCAGGCCCAAGGCCCACCCTATTTTCCGGATCCCTCCTTTGCAAAATATTTTAAATTTAAATTACCTCAGAGTAATCCTAGCAATAAAAAAGAATCTATTAAACTGCATAATTCAAAAGAAACATTCTAAGAAATTTTGAAAGCAAACAATTGAAGATTATTTTTCTAAGATAAAGTTTACGCATATTAGAGCAAAATATAAAACAACAAAACAATGTTATGTCAAAATAAAAATAGTTTGGTAACCACAAACAATTGATATCAGTGATTTTTGATAAAAGTCACTGATCAGCTGAATTATTTTTTATTGTAAGCTGTAATTATTTTTTTTATTTAGTGCTTAAACCAACACAAAGCTAGCCCACCTTTCATTAGATTGAATGATAAGTTCAGCATGCATGCTAAGATATTAAGGTTATTAATTATAATTTTTACTAAAAAATGCATTTCAACTTGTAAAAAATATTCAAAAGAGTCAAATTATATCTACTCACAGAAAATTAAAAACACATTTAAATAATAATTTATTCAGATATAAAACATTTCATGAAAATTAAAATTATATTCAATGATACTCAATGTATCAATATTCAAATATTATACTCAAAATATTGATACATTTAAAGGTATTCAATACAATGGACTTTGTAAGATTTTTTTAAACTTTTTTTTTTAGCAAATAATTTTCTGAGAATTTTAAAGTCCTGTTTTGTAGTAATATCTGATTCAACTTATAACATAATAGGTTTTTCCTGCTTTTAAAACTTGACCTTAAGTATTACTAAATATAAAAGCAGAATATTAAAAAAGAAACAAAGTTATGTTCAAATGAAAACAGTTAAAGACCACAAACAAGAACTTTCACGGACTTCTGCTGTACCCACCTTACTTTTGAATTGTTTAACATTGTTAGAAAATTAATTTTAGAACAAAAACATAACATCCACATATAAAGCAAAACAATAACAATTATTGCCTTACCCTCTAGATTAGACTGCAAAGCAGAATTAACTCCATCAACATTCCTAGTTACACAGGATTGCAATGCTCGATGCTTTGCTTCCAGTTTTTTTTTTTTTTTTTTAAGTGCTGAACCTAAAGTTAAAGAAAAGCATGATAAATTCTTTATTCCAAACTTGAAGTATTAAAATATACTTTAGCATATCGAAAAAGAAAAACCAGTCATTGGGATTAAATAGAATTTAATTTAAACCAATAACCATTTATTATAATAGACAACCATAATAATATTTTGTATAAATTGAGGATTATTAAAAGAAGAGGGTAGTGCTATCTGCACCAAAACACTCTAGCACTAATATTTTTCTGCAAGATACTTTTAATAATAAATATATATGTTACTAATTTAAAATAACAAAAGAGCTGTGTTTACAAGAAAAAAAAACTATATAATTTTTTTTCAATAAAACACGTCATAATTTTATATTCTAATATCATGAGTCATATTCCAGCATTTTGTAGGGGGGGGGAAGACACAAATTATTTCCTTCTTCGGATTTTGTAAATACTAATTATCACAATAAAAAATATTATTAAAAATCATGAAATCCGTAGTTGTTATTGCCGAAAAAGATCGACGTCGAAATTACGCAAATCGGGCTCCTTTGTTGTCATAAATTTTATAGCATTAAAAAAATATCGATGTAAAAAACTACGGAGAAATCAATAACAAAAACTGCCAAAAATTCGATAGAATTATCGCCGCCTTAAAAAGTAAATACTCAAATGCACGATTCGAAGTTTCCATATCGTTTGAAATATATCGGGATATTTAAAAGCCACGTGAAAATCAATATCAATAACTGCCGAAAATACAATTAAAACATAACATCGATTTACAATACTATCGTCGTAAATTCAGCGTATCAAAAAGTGATTATCCAAAAGCATGATTCAAATATTACGTGTAAATTTTTGTAGAAAAGAAAAGCAATTTTTTTTTCAAAAGAAAAATCTTTCTGCAAGAACTCTGTAACGTTCTGCAACAATGTCGCCCTGTTGCTGCGATTCAGCCACGGGGGCCCGAAGTTACAGCTGATAATTAAAAAGAAAATTGTAACACATTACTTACATTACTCTACTACACATATGCCTTCTTTTTTTTCCATCTATATTTCGTTAAGAAACCAATTAAAATCTTACCAACTTTTATAAAATTTTTAGAACAGATTTGAAGAAGTTTTAAAGACTTATAACGCTTTAAAGGTTAAAATTTAGCAACTTGATTCAATAGAACATATTTCAACCAATAAAATGAAACAAGTACAATTTCAAATTATTATTTAGTTTCTTTATAAACAAAGTTTCAATGCAAACATAATTCTTTATAAGGTCATATGAAATAAGTAGAATCTCTTTTTTGATTGAAGGGTATGCAAACTCTTTTGATTTAACAGTAAAATGATTGGCTTCAAACTTGGTAGTTTTGGTTTTGATCAATCAACTCTAGAACAAGATCTGAATTAAACAGATTACATAAATGTCATGCCTGTATAAAATCAGTGTTGTACACAATTGATACGCAATAATGAATATATCTCAGTAAAACGGCATTTTTTAAACTATTTTTATTCTTTTCAAGTTTTTATTGCTTAAGTAATGAATGCTCTTTTCAGCTACAAGAACTGTTTAAATCTTTTAAATGTATAAAATCTGTCCCTGAGAAAATAATGAATTAAAGAAAATCTACCATCAAAACATTCAAAGTAAATATTCAAATGTAAATAATGCATACCTTGTTTTCCCGTTCCTTTTTGATTGCAGCTAATTCTAGTTTTGCTTCAGGTGTCAACATATTAGGAGCTAAAGACAGTGCTTTCTCAATATGTACTATAGTCCATTCCACCTTAAGTTGGCACTGGAGAGAAGGGTAAGCAGACCGGATTACAGCAGTTGTCGTGGAAACTGGGTTACTTCGTTGCTTAGCTGACCTGTCATTAAATTATAGATACATAAGAGCAAATTTGAACAACTGAAAATAATGGTATGGTAGAGTTTCAACCAGTTGAAGACATTTAGAGTTTAAATCCTCAACTTTCATATTATTCAAAGAATCAAAATATTTCTTCAAAGTATTTCAAACATGTCGCTCATGGGCTGCAATAGCGGCACAACTTAAAAAATCATGTTTTGAGGTAAGTGGGTTTAAAGTTTTCATTGCTAATGAAAATGCGTAAGAAAAGCTTTAGTTTGCTTAAACGAAGATAACCTTCAAGTTGAATTATGAGTTGTGCTAGTATTGCGTTGAAAAGAATGTCTATTTTCATATTTGCTCCTGTTCTTAATCCAAAACGAGTGTTTTTTGAATTGTGCCACTATTGCAGCCCATGAGCAATGTTAGAAAGCAGAAAATACAGATAGGCTTTTATTACATCAAGCGGGAGAATTACATATCTTTATTCTGATTTGTGCAATGTTTACGTGAGTTTGGTTGCATCACGATGTAAAGAAAATTTGAGAAAAACTGTTTCTTTCAGTATTCAAAAGAAGTTGTAATATTGAGGACTCTTTACTAATTTTAGAGGCCCCTCAAAAATACCGAGCCTTTGTGATAATCAGGCCATGAGTCTGGGAAATATCCCTGAGGATGATCCGAAGACATGCCATCGCAATTTTGATGTTCGGCAGAGGAGATGGCTCCTGTGCATTGGTAGCCAGACGACCTGCATGCGAAGTCGAGCACTTTACGGTAGAACAGTTTAACGAGGACGTTAACAGTTAAATACCGCGCACCCTTGGTCTCTACGCAGACTGATCCAAGTGGTCACCCACCCGCTTACTGACCACAGCCAATGATGCTTGACTTCGGTGTCCTACTGGGAACCGTGTGTTTAAGATTAGTCCACTGCGAGACTGAAATCTGCTACAAAAAAGAAAGAAAACGAGCTAACAATAAGTATTTTTATTTACTTATGCTATGACACACCAACCAAGGATTTGAACTCGCAGACTTGAGATTTATAATTCGGTGCTTCGTACCATAGAATGGGAGCGTGGTCTCACAATTCAGAATGTTGCTGACGAAACTCTCACTCATCAGGTTATCCACTTCTCTCGGCTGCGCTGTGAACCGGTGATCGAAATGGACTACAGATGGCGTAGGGCAGAACTCTCTATCTATCGCAGTACTTCGCATGGGTTCACCATTAGCATGTGGAGAGTCAGAGGAGAATAAAGTACGTTAGTTTCTATCTTGATTATTTAAATAATTTAAAAAGTTAGGAAACTATATGAAACTGAAAACTACATTCAACATAGTTCCAAAAGAAAGCGTCGTGGAAATTTTAATAAATATTTATGACAATCAAATACGAAAAATATTAAGAAAGTGAGAAATATCGTAGATCATTCCTATACAACTGAGAAAAGAAGGAGAGGGAAGGGACAAGCCATGGAACCAGTCTTCTTCCTAGATGGCATATTCGAGCGTTGCGATTGCGAATTTAGCCTTCTTAGGCGGCAGAAAGTCGCGTTTTAAAATTTCAACTAGACATGTTATTGTAGTAGTTGTAGTTCACTTACGTCGCGCTAGAGCTGCACAATGGGCTATTGGCGACGGTCTGGTAAACATCTCTGAGAATGATCGGAAGACATGCCGTCACAATTTCTATCCTCTGCAGAAGGAATGGTTCCCCTGCTACTCGAAGTCGAGAACTTTGCTCTAGAACAGTTTAACAAGGACCGATACCGCGCACCCTCGGCCAAATAAGTAGTTTGATCAAAGTAGTCCTATTCAGGCTGTAGTCCTACTCAGGCAAAGTGGTCACCCACCCGCTTACTGACCGTAGCCAGTGATGATTGACTTCGGTGTTTTACTGGGAACCGTGTCTTAGCGATCAATACGCTGCGGGATGGCTTAGTTATATAAAATACGATTTTAAGCAATGAATTTAAAGCTAAAAATTACCTAAATATTTTTTAACCAGACTCAATAATTTTACTTAAATCTGATAATTTTGTGTTATTTACAAATTTATTTACAATTCAACATAAACATTTAACGAAGAAACTGAAACAATCTTAAATAATGAACATGCAGATGCAGACTTAAAATGATTAAAACTGCACTCAACATATTTTACTCAATAACTCATTATAAAAACCTGTTTAGAATCGGAACGTTGGAGATGCGTACAACAAAAACGGTCCTTAAATTGAAATAAATAAAAATTTAATGGCATCACTCTGAATGTTCCGCTATGCAAGCAAAATGCATATTTTTTATTATAAATTAAAACTCTAGTTTAATAATACTTTACCAATATTCTATAACGTTTATTCTCGTTGCGTTTATTAATTAGTTAAATATATAAATGTATCTTGTTCTTTTATAGTTTTCCAAAAGTGAAGACTGAAAATAATGGAAAACGCATCTAGCTCATTAGTTTGTAGTTCTGATGTTGCGGCGTTTGTTGATGCATTAGAGACTTTGAATTGCAACGAAACTGTTGGGTAAGAGCAATGAATTATTTGCAAGGCTACAATATTTGTAAAAAATGCAAACTTCCGTTTATATACTTTGAACAACTCTATCTTAACATATTTTTATTGTGTAAAAGCAATCGCTGATTTAAACTGCGTTGTGTAAATCCGTGATTACCTATATTAAACCTAAAGATTTGCATCACAGATTTACACTAAGTTCTAATATGTGACATACTAAAAACCTGAGTTTGATGATCATGCGTTTGTTTATATTTTAACATGAAAGAGTATGTTTGTACCTTCTAACGTTGCTTATTTATTTATCTGATAAAATGATGTGTCACCTTGTCAATTATTATAATTATTTACACTTATATTAATTTATCCTATTTTTTTAATTCTTTTATTAGCATAGAAATTCCACTTTTTTATATAAATTTATATTGTAATTATTATAACACATTTTTATTATTATTCACATATTTCTATATTTAATATTTTCAAAAAATTATCAGTTTATTATAATATTAAGATACTTTTTATTGTTTTAATTATTTTCTAATATTAATATTTCACATTTGTGTAATTATGAATTAATATGTAAATTTAGTTAAAATAAATAAGCTATTAAAATTAAATTGTAATTTTAGGCACATTGTATGGTAGTCCACCTGTGTTTCATGTAAAGGCGAAATAAATAATAATATGAAATATGCAAATAATTTTTAGAAACATGATGAAAAACAGCAATATTTAACCTCAAAACTTAATATTTCCCCTTAATTGCTTTCTTAGTATTTCCCATGTAGTTCTTTTTTTTTTTTTTGTGGCTTGCCTAGAATCATGCTACCTTTTATGAAACTTCATACATGCTAAAAACAAAGTTGGATAGAAATGGATTTAAAAGGAGGTGGAACATTGTGACCCTTTTTTTCCTACTTGCTCTATCAATAGAGTTGCACGAAATATTTTATTTTTCTATCAGAATTCTTGTCATATACTCTGTGACAGAATTACAGCGGCATTGTCGCAAAACGTTACAGATTTCTTGGGGATAGATTTTTCCTTTGAAAAGTAAAAAAATAAAAAAGTTTCAGCAGAAATTTTTTTTCACCTCTAGAATTAGACTTAAAAAGATATTTTTCTCGTGCATCCGAAGGGAAGCAAATGGTCATGATTTTTTAAATTTTTTCAGAATAAAAAAATTCCATAATGAAGCTAGAATTTTCTTTAGCTGGAATTTCAATTATAAAATAAAAAGAAAAAAATCTGAAATCTCTAAAGCTTAAAAGATAGTTCATTTTAAAAATTATGTTCTTTTTATCATCCCCCCTTTCCCACATTAAAGTATCCTATCTTGTCTCGTATTTCAATAGTCATAATTTGACCTTTTTTTTTTTTTTTTTAAAGTTTAAGATGTAAAATAAAAAATACAATTTTTGTAAAATATTAATAATATTACTGCATTACTATTATTATTATTTGGAGAAATATTTTCTGTACCCAGAAATATTCCGAGGTAGTATGGCCACTGTGATAAATTTATTTTTAAAAACTCATTCTTAATAATTATTTATTTTGTTACAGCGCATATGGTGAAAATATTGTAATTTGCATTGCTGACCAGGATGGCTCTATCATCCCAACTCACGCGTCTGTGCAGGAAACAGACACCACAGTCACCGACATAGAAGATGCTTGTGCGGATACCGGTGGCCAGTTCTTTAACCCTGACACGCGCAAGCTCAAGGCCATCATGCAGCAGCTCGTGGCTCAGAACAAAGCCACCATCGTCAACAAGACTTCGTTGCATAACTCGAAAGGAAACAAACAGTTTAAAAGTGATGTCTGGAATTGGTTTGGAGATGTGAGGTTGTTCATTACTGAGAATGATGCCGAAAGGCTGAAGATACCCTATTACATAAGAGTGAATGGAGATGAGCAACAGATGATATGCAAAGTATTTGTGGGTTGTTTTCGATGCTCTGCATTATTTATGTACGATTCTCAGCACCATTCAACTTCCACACTTCGTTATCACGTCAGGGCTTGCACGAGACCCAAAGAATGGTAATAATATATTTTTTTAGCTATTTATTCTAATTTTTAGTTTAGTTAGTTTTTTTAGTTTTAGTTAGTTTTTTTAAAAAAATAAGGTTATTAAAGCCCTTACTCAAACTGGGCTCGAATCTCGTTCACTCAAATTGGAGCCTTTGAATTTTCATTGTTTTTTTAAGTATTGAAATTAGTTTGAAAGTCATTTTTCTTAAGTAAATTGTTCATTTTTTTTGTGAAGAAAGTAGAGGGTGCAATTCAAAGTCTGCAGATCATTTTGCAAGCTTAATAATATATGTTTGACTCATTTTCAAACATTAAAATATTTTAATCTCATTTATATACTTACTTAGCATTAAAGTTTTAATTTTAAGTCATTTGTAGATTTATCATGACTGATTTGTGGGCAATTTTTCAAATCTGGTGGAATCTATGAAATTATCAAATCTGGTAATTTTGAGTAGTCACAGATTTGGCCAGAAACATTTAAACCTTTACAATACTGTGTTACAACATGTAAGTTAGGGTGATTATGCTACCAGTTGACATCAAAAAATTTAGATCTGAGAGTGTAAAATGAATTTTAATTTTGAGAGAAAAATATATTGATTATAATAACTCAATTTCACTTTGTATTTTATGCACAAATAATAATATTCTAGTTTTGTGTTCTTATGTCACTTGTTTTAAGTATTTTGCGATTTAATTTAGAAATAACACTATATTTTATGGATTACTGAAAACATTTGAATTGGTTTAAACTTTCTAATTGAACTTTTTTTAATAACTTTAATTTTAATAAGATAAATGATTATTTCATGCTCTACAAAACACATTTCATAGTGTGCTGAAAGCATATTATTGTTGCTACTAGTTTTAATTTATTTATTTGTACTTTTATTTGCATTAAGCAAACTTTTCGTGTAACACTGGTTTTTGATGATTAGTAGAAATTTCTGTTTTATTTGAGGTGTAAATTAAGATTTTAAACAACCTTATATATTTTTTAACTTTTTCAAAAAAAAATACTTTTTCATTCCTTTGGCAAAACGCTTTTAGGAATGCTTTCACCAAAGGCCTTATTGTGAACAGTGATAAGCAGAAGTAATTTGTAAAAAAAGGGTTTAAAATAGTAAACTGGCACACCAAAACATAAATATTTTTTAATAATTCCTCATGTTTAAATAGGAGATTCCAATTAATTATTCTAATCAGCAATTCCAATTTATTATTCCAAACAATTTTGAATGGTGGCGTAAATTAAATTCTCCAGCAAAATTTGTCTCTGAAAAGTAGTCAAAATGCCTACATTTCAAAAGCAGTTCATAATCTCTACTTTAAAAAATAAAATAAAAATTATGCAGTTAACTACATTTGTAATAAAGTAGTTGTAATTGTAGTTTACTCCTAAAAAAATTAGTTTTTCTGAGGCTGACATTTCTGTATGTGTATTCAAAATCAATTTCAGCTCAATTCAATCTGTGATTGCAATTTGGTGTAATTTGATTGCTCTTTGGCATGATTCTATTCTTTTTTTAAAAAATTTAATAAAAAAAAAAGAAGAAAAAAAAAACAAATTTTGCTTTAACATAAAAAAATTAGGTTTTTTTCAAACTTTTGAAGAAAAAAATTCGTTTTCATGCATTTTCGTACCTATGTAAACACGATTCAAAATTGCATTTTCTGGATTTAAAAATCAAATATTCACGTGCATATCTCAATTTTCATTCCCATGATTTAAAATTATACATCTAGAGTTGTATCCACGCGATCTAAAATTACACACCTCAATATGTATTCAAGGGATTTAAAAAATCTCCTCTTGCAATTTGTATTCATGCATCGAGATCAAAGTTTACGCAAAATTAAAAAAAAAATTTACATTTTTATTTTGCCTTGTTCATAATTTGACATTTTTATTAACACATTGATAATGTTCTACAGATATATGCTTCTTACATACATTTCTTGCACAAATTTCAGGAATTTTTCCATTATTTAAAATTTGTTTTGTGATCATTTTTGGATTTCTATTTTCAGCTTTTTTTTTTTACCCAACTCATCCTTGCTTATAGGCCAGTATATTTTGTCAATTGTAATGCTATTTAATAAATACTTTCGCTTTAATGTTTTGATATGAAAAATTATAAGATGACTTGAAAACAACTTGTTTTATTGTGTATTACCAGAAGCATTCTATTTGGTCAGTTGTATTGTTAAACGTAATTTATTTATTTTATTTCAGTATTTTCATATCTGATGATAAGATGGATGATGAGAATCAACCCGTACCTGAAAATAAAACTATCATAGTCTCACAAGATGGAACCACAGCTAAGGTGAAGCGTTTTAGAACTGATCCTCGCAAACAGAAAGAAGTTATTGAACAGCTCTTCCAAAAACAGAAAGCGATAATCACCAGGAAATCTTTCATGAACATGAAGGGTAACAGACGGTTCAAAAGTGATGTTTGGAATTGGTTTGGAGACATCAGGCTCCTGATAAGTCGCAGTGAGGCAAAAAAGTTAAAAATACCCTATTACATTAGGAGATGTGGTGATGAGCAGATGGTATTATCAAAAGTTTTTGTCGGTTGTTTTAAATGCTTAGCCTTATTTATACACGATTCCCAGAAATCGACGTCTACACTTCGCTACCACATAAGGACCTGTTCTCGACCCAAAGAACGCAAGAAAAGGACCACCCCCAATATAATATTTTTTCCAAATAATAAAAAAGGCATAAAACTGCCTACAGCTGCTTTTAATGAAAGTGATGCCATACCTGCACATGAAAAATTGTTGAACTGTGCTCTCAGCACCGAGAGCTCTTTAAGCATGATTCAAGAGCCAGAATTTCGCAAGATACTAGATATGTGTATCAAGATTGGTCAAACCTACGGAGATGTTAATATCGATAGTTTATTATGTGCCACTCCGACATTGACTAGCTTTATATTAAATGACCTTTATGTTACATCCGTTAATGAGTTCTACACAGAGTTTCAGCATTCCTATGGTGCCACTTACAGGTTAAGCGTGTGGATAGATGAGCAGGTGAAATTTCCTTTTGTGAGTGTTCATTGTAGCTACGTCAATTCTGGGGGTGCGCTTAAGAATGTAATTATTCATACAGACGATTTCGATTACGATGCAAAAACTCCGGAGGCTGTTCGGACGTGGCTGAATTTGTTCCTCGCTGACCAACCTGTTGTGCCATTCAAGCGATTAATTGCCATTGACAATGAATCCAATCTTGTGCCAGTTTTTAAAGAAGAAACGTGTGTCAAGTGCTGCATACAGAACCTGACAAAAAGTCTTCAGCAGACTGCCAGTAAAGGATTTGCCATGACGGACAGTGAACTTCCTGATTTCACAAATCTGCTGAGCAGCTGCATCGATCTTGTCAGTTACTTTCAGCAAATTTCTGACCAATACGAGCTTCCAGAAGAGTTAATAAAATGCCCCGACAACAAATGGACTTCCCTTTTAGCCTTGTTCCGATCTATCGAAGAACAGTACGATTGCATTCTCAGCATTTTGAACGATACTAGTTCTACACACTTGTTGTCCGTTGAAAAGTCTACAATCACATCCATTGTGAAGTTCTTTAATCTTTTTGAAGATGCAATATTGCATTTGTCATATCAAAATAAACCAACTATCAACTTAGTTATTCCTTGGATTTCCAAGTTGCAAAAACACTGCTCCTTGGACAACGACGATTCGTCGGTCTTAAAACAACTGAAGAGTAACATGCTTCTCGAAATGGCCGAAGTCACCAGCAACTTGGTCGTGGAGCATCACATTGCAGCGGTGCTGGATCCTCGGTTTAAATCAACGAATTTCGGTTTTCCGACTCAGTACAAAGAGGCAAACGCAAAGCTGAGAAATCTTATCAAAGAATGTATGGAATCGCCAAACGTAGAGGATTTGGTGGATGTTCGAAGACCCTACTCCGAATCGGATTATTTGCCCTCTGGGAAATTGTATGATCCAAACAGATGCGAAAAAGCGGCGACACAAGAACTCGAGAAATATCTTTCTGAGCCATTCCAGCTGCTCGGCTTGGAAGACGAAAGTCGGTTTGATGTGTTGAAGTACTGGAAAACACATTCTGAGCAATATCCGGACTTGTGTAAAATAGCTCAATGGATATTATCATGTCCTGCCAGCTGTGTTGAGGACAATGAGATTTTCTGGAGCAACAATTGGCAAGTCCACTGTCCTCGCCTACCTCTTCCGCCTGACAATGTAAACAAAGTTTTGTTTGTAAAATCTTTTCGTGGTTTGTAAAATGTCGAACCTGTTTGTTTAGTCTGGAACATTGTGTATAATAACTTACTGAATTTGACTTGATATCATGTCTGCCAGGAGGATAAAGATGTTTCCTGCAACAACTCTCTCTCTTCCACGCGACTATATAAACATAGTTTTTTGATGAAGCTTTTGTGGTTTGTAAAATGTTATACCGTTAAGTTTTATTATTTGTATCGACATTAAATATGATCTTAACTCTGACTTTGTTTGAACAGACTGATATGCAACACACTTCTAACTATGTGAGGTGTAATCATAAAAAGGATTTGTATACACTCCTTAACTGAAATATCAGATATGTAAACTTTATCAGGATTATAACTCTGATTAAGAGTCAGAATGGACTGATTGTGCTAATTTATGTATAACTGATAAATTACCTGAAATATCAATTATGTTAACTTAGTCATTTGTTACTTGGAGTTATTTTATATAAACAGGGAGCCACAAAAGTTAATATGCATGTGCCGTGTGTTACTACAACTTCATTTTTTTAAAAATATATATTTCCAAATTTTTGAAATACTGTAAAAGTCTGTTTAAGTTTATATAAAACTTTCTGAAATTATATAACTTAACTGTAAAACAAAAGTTTGGCCAGGTTATAATATGTGGTAGAAAGTTCATTGTTAATTCCTTTTTTTAATAAAATAGCAGTAATAAGTATTTTTTTTTTATAAAGAATAAATTATTTAAATAAGATTATTTTCATGCAAAACAGAATCCACCCTATATGTGATGTCTAACATATGCTTACTAGCTTTCAAAGTTGGCAATTCTGCTATGTAATTGGAAAAACATTGCTAGGGCATGATGAGAGACTTATACTCGCATCCCTCGGGGATGATTCCCAGACACTCATCAATAGCCCATTGTGCAGATCTAGTGCAACATAATTAAAGTACCTACCTGTACTAGCGTTCCCCCCTTCAATTGCATAGCAGTATTGTCGAACAAAGAATACCAGTGAACTGAGAAGATATCACCCCTTTTATACCTTATTAACTATATTACTGACTGGGTCTTGGCTTTTAAGACTTACTGGAGGAGTCACTGTGGCTAAAAAATATGGAATATATTCAACTGGCTAATTCCCTGGCTAATCAACTGGCACAATCACTGTCAGAAGACATCAACTGGCTTGCCCAAATGTTTTTTATTTTTTTAAATTCAAGTTTATGAATTTTAGATCCAAAAATTACTATCAAGAAAATTATTCAAAGTGTGGTTGGATGAATAGAAGTTTTTCCAGGATTTAAAAATCAGAAAAACTTGATTTGTGCAAAGATACCAGAATATCTCTGTGAAATGCTCTCAGAATCAGTTTTTCTAATATTTCTTTTACTTACATGGATAGTATGCACATGTGACAATCAGGGTTCATACAGACTCCTTTATAATCTTTGGAAATAAAAAGGTCTCCAAGGAGTCCTTGGAACTACTTAGATTTCCAAATTAGTCCTTAGAAACTCCTTAGATTATTGTGTTGCATAGATGAACTTACTAAGTCTGCTGATGAATTTGCTGCCCATGCAGAAAAACGAAACAATATAACTTAGCTGTCAAAATCTAATAGTTTAAGAAAAACTTTAAAAGAAAAGAAATTGAATTGAAAGAGTTAGAAGAAAAAAATAACAGCAAATAATTTTAATTTTACATGTTACAAGCAGACTTAATTAATGATTTACTGTGATTTTTTTTTATAGATGAATTGCCTTAAATTTTCTTATGTATTATCTGTACTATGTACTTTAACAAGATTTATTAAAATATTTGAAGCTGGAAAAAATGTTTATGTGTTTTCACACATAAACATTTTTTCCAGCTTCATTATTATTTTTCTTTAACTATAATTATTACTATAACTATTTATTTTTCTTGGTGAGGTTTGACAAAGTCGAAATTTATTTCAAAAGGGCTAGAGGAAAATATCTTATGCAAAATATAAATTTTTGCAAGTTCTGTATAGTAACTGCTTTTTGATTTAAAAAAAAAAAATAAAAACTGTCTAGTTATCTTTTACGCAATGTTTTTAAATTTTGGACTCCTTGGATTTCTTCTTTTGATCTCTGTATGAACCCTGGATAATATAATTGTATAAGTAGGGATGATAACTTTCCAAATTTTTGGTTATTAAGTTTTTTTTTCTTCCTCTGATGTACAATTCTTTGATTTAGTTATTTTCAACACAACTACAAAACTTTATATGAACAGGGTATTGGCACACCTGAAAAGTCGTGAATTTTGGTGTTGATTATAATTTATCATGATTTTAACTTTTAAAAAAAAATCATGGATTTAGATTGCCGAGAAATCTATTTTTTAAAATGAATTCACCCCTTCCCCCCAGTTTCATGGTGTACCGAATTGGTAACAAAATCCTCACTCGCAGTCATATTTTATTAAAATATAAAATGTTTTTATCATGTTCTTTAAAAATTATGGTGTTCATTAAAAAAATGAAAGAAAAAACATCATTTCTAGAGCGAATTATCTTTTAAACTTCTGCAATTTCAGAATTTTTGTTATTTATTATTTTTATTTTATTAATTTAAAATTCTAGCTGAAGCATGCCAGTCATTGGCGAATTTTTTATATTCTGAAATGAGAGCTAGAATATAATTCTGCAGAAATAAAGAAAAAATAATAATTTGCTTTTGTATTTTTTCAGCTATTTTATTGCTTCAACACTTTCTTTACTCTGTTTTTTAAATTTAAAATCTATAAATATGAAGATGCAGAGTTTAACAGTTTTAGTTACATCTATCATTTCAATTAATGTTATTATAATGCTCTTTAAAATTTATTGTGTTTTTGTCGGAGAAAATAGTGACTTCGGTATATCATGAAAAATTCATGGAAACTCATGAATTTCAAAATCTTAAATGTAGCAGATACCCTGTATGAAATACCACATTCTTCCAACTTTCTTGTGGTGACGCTTTTAAAATGCTCTCAAATTTTCTGAAAGTTTAAAATTTTCATTGTCTACCACTCTATCAAATATTTTACGATAAGTGTAGTAGTTAGCAGCCCTGTATAATTACACTTACGAGATTTATAAAAGAAATATATTCCAATCATTTTCACTAACACGTGTATCGAATAAAAATTTAATTTCTTTATTGCAAATTTAATAGTTCCTTATGTGCATGTCCATGAAATATATATTGAATATGGTGCCGATATTTGATTTATTAAATGCCATGATAAAGAATTACAATATTTGTGAAGCAATGCAATTTAATATTTCTTAAATACATAGTTATAAAAATATAAGAAATTGTTTATTCTTTTACTCGAGAAAGAATTCAATGCAAAATTTGAAGATGTTCTTTTCTCTCAATGAATTTTTGGAGGTTGCTGAGAACTTTAAAAATTGGCATGTTGTAGTGATGCCAAATGTTATAATTTCCAAGACAATTAGCCAAAAATGGAAAGCTTGACTAAAAAAATGTTAATAGTACTCATTTATAAGATAAATGGGCAGCACTATATATAATGTGCAGATATGTTATCGACCAATTAATGTATATAGATGCAATGTAAATAAAATGTATTTTAAGTGAATGTGGATTGAGTAAATAAAGTTGTCAGAATATTATTTCAATGTGATTAGTATGTTTCTCATTAACAGCATCATTCATACCTGTCAACATTGGACAAATAATATAACGGAAATTTTACAAGAGATATTTTTCAGGCTACAAGTACAGCCTTGATACATCATGCATAATCCTGTAAGTCAAAATTGAAAATAATATAAGCACTTACAATCAGAGAAGTAAAAAATGTGTATGTAAATCTTTAAATATGTATATAAATATCTCCCTAATTTGGCATCATTGCTTATTTATTTTTCAAGTACATCATACAAAACATTGCACTAGTATTTATTAAACAAATGGTTAATTCTCATATTTAGACCAATTAGCAATCATTTTTTGTATAAATATTTATTTTTAAAATAAAAAAAAATCCTGCACGAAACCAAAGTTACATTATATACAAGCATTTAAAGTTAACAAAAAATGTTTATGCTAAAAAGCTTATAAGCGTTGAATTTAGTTAGACATTTTAGGTGCTTACAAGGTATAACTATTAATTTCCTCTTGAAAATATGACAATTATACATCCATAATATGTTTGCAAGTAACAAAAATTTTGAAAAATAAAGAAATTAATAATTATGATTTCCAAAGACTGACTGTTTGCTTATAAGCTTATTCTATTTTTTTAAAATTATTATTGTGTAAAAAAATTTAACTTAACATGAATTTTTAAGATATTTGTGCATAACTTTTTTGACATGATACAAAGAAATTTTTGTATGTATCTAATTTTGATAGTCTCTTTGACAGAGGGCTTCTTTTATAACACTGCAGATTAACATGGTAAATTAATATGGAAACTAGATATGAAAGCATAAGAAAAATGTACCAAAATTTATTTTTTTTAGTTAGTAAATGTGTAAGATCTGTAGTAATTAGCACTATTGCCTAACACTTTATATGAATAATTTTTGAGTGACAGCAGAATTACAGTAATAGATTCTTTAAAATAAATATTTCTAGACTGAGATATCACAATCTACAGTCTAAAAGCGTAACATGGTCTTTGAATGGTTATTATGCATTATTTCAACAAAATATTAAAAAACAACATAACTATATATAAAAAAAAATAGAATTGTTTTACACCCTGGTGTACTTTAAAAATACAAAATCATAACTATAAAACTTCAAAACAAAATTAAAAGTGTTAAATCTTTCAACCTTTTGATTTTTTTAACAAAAAATTTCTTTATCCAAAATATGTTTAATAAAAATTAACTTAAAATTTAATATGTAAGTACCATACTGTGACTTAATTTTTTAATTCTTTAGACAATGCAATATTATACAATTTTATCATTTACTAATGTTCTATTCTAGAAAGACTGAAACTTAGTAAATACCTATATTGCCCAAAAGCAGCCAAAATGACTGGATTGTGAATGTATAAATAATGTGTAAATAAATTTATTTAAAATTAATATTTTTTATATTATTTACAGTTATATAGCAAGTTATTAGTAAATATTAACGATAAAGAAAATTATATGTTGTACAAAAAGCCATGAAATTCTAAGAAATTGTGTCATTATATACATCATTATTTTTCGAATTGAAATTAAAAAGCAGTCAAAATTACTTCCCTTGGCAATCCAGTGTTAAAAACCTAAAACTGAGTTACAAAATTCTGAGACGTTCATATAATTTTTGAGAAAATAAGTGTTCATAAAATTTTTACTCACTCCAATTTTTAGAAATTAAAAATTGGTAGTTATGGGTGTAACATACTGCATTATATTATGTCTGTAACACACGGTTTTTAAACTTATGAAATAATTATTATTCTTATTACTTTAACAAAAATTATAGGAACTGCTCGATTTATTTAATATCTTAGTTAAATGCTATAAAGTCTACACATAAAAATTTCTAAATGTCGGAATCTTCCCGTTGTTCGTATTGAAATGGAAAATTTGTTTTATAAAAAGCTTAGGACAATTATTGTGGTCCCAGAAAGACAGAGTGCTGAACAGGAAGTATTTTTATGAAGTTTATTAACACAAAATGAATGACAGATGATTGTTTGCCTTTAGACTAACTTCTTGGCCTGGAAAAAACTCTTAAGATGCCTCATCTGCCAGAATCCCATCATTAAAAGAATCAGAGTCTGGGCAATGGACCAATACAGAACTCTCTGGTTGGTGCTTTCACTGGTCTGTCTAAACCGCTCCTCACGATACTGAAAAAAGTAAAACATTTAAGTGTTAAGATCTAAGGAAAATATTGGTATAGAACTTTTGTTGTCTTTTCACAGGTCAACAAGAGTTTAACATAAAGAATAGATATTGCATAGTAGAAGAACAAAAAATAAAAAGAAATTAAATTATAAAAACTGTAAAAATTTAAATATGAAGGAATATTACTCCAAAGAATTAAACTCTAAAAGAAATGAAATTATAAAATGTTTTTATTGTTTCACAAAAGTGTGAAACAATAAAATTTGTTATAATTTTATTTCTCTTAGAGTTAACATTTGTAGAACGAAAAATGCTATGACATCTGGCTAAAACAATTACAAATCATGTTAACAACTCAAAATATATTTTAAAAGACTGTTAAATATGCACTTTTTAAAACCTTACTAGCTTAACAAAATTGAAATACAAAAAGTTTATAAAAAAAAAATAATAACTTTATAGATTTTGATATAAAAAGAATTCATTATGACCAAAAAACAAAAATATTTAACAATGTAAGTATTAGCATAAATTTAAACAACATGCTATACTAAAATAAATTATCAAGTTTTAACTAAATAGGTTCAATAGAAATCTAGTAATACCATGATCTGCAATTCGATTTGGAGAACTTATTTTAAAACACAACTTTATAAAAATAATTTTAAACAAATTATTTTAGTTTAGTATCATGTATCGACTCTTCAGTGGGTCAATAAAACGACTGCCAAGCATACTTGTGGACTGAACATTGGGGGTTCTGTGTTCAGCTCACCACCGAACCGGAACATCTATCTGCTCTGCTCCTGCACCTAGAGCCCAAGAAAACTGGGATGGGCACAGTAGCCTTGGCCCACCATGGACTGTAGCCTTACAGAGTTTAAAGTAGAAAACACCATGAATAAAGCACAAAAATGGACACACTACCAATATAATAAAAAGTGAGATAAACAGGTGAGGAGGTTTGGTGGGAACCTCAGGGAGCAAAAGATTAAATTAGAATGTATTTCCAAATGCTGGGAAAGATTAAAGGATACTAGAAAGATCTTTAACTAAATTATTAAATTTTTCCAACTATGGAATGATTTTCGAGGTATAGGAAGTGACTATTAAAAATGATAGGATTCTTCAGGAAAAATATTGGATTTTTTAGGAAAAAAATATAGAACTTTCAAATACATATATATATACAGTAATCTCTCAAAGTCACCAAGTTGTTGAAGGAACGTTAAAAAAAGAAAATTTGAGATAACAAGTTCAAAACTGAACATGATCTAAAAAGTAGAAAAATACATTCCAAAAAGAACTCTAAAAAGAAGAGTCGTAAAACATAAGAATAAGTACTATTTAATATGTGTGTAATGATAGTTGACTATAAGTCTAAATACAATGATAATTTAATTTTTAAAATTAAGATAAAAATAATTATGCATTAAATAGAAAAGAATTGGTATATAATGAACTTTCATTGTGATTTTTGTGAAAAAATTACTGTTCTATTTCAAAAAGAATTTGACATATGTAAGGTTTTGAGAAGAAACTGTTTGACATAGAAATTCAAATTAACATTAGGTTGATATGTAATGTCAAGGGGAAAAATATTTTTTTGACATAATAAGGTTTTTGAGGTACCGAGAGCATACTGTATAAATATATATAATTTCATAACCTATTTATTTAACACCAAAAAAACATGTAAGCACTTTTCAACAGTTGAATGGTGACAATGATCATACACATCATATAATTTATTCAAAAATTAACAGGGTTCCTACACTATTTTGAGAAAACAATATCCTAACTTTTACAGGTTTTTCCTGACCTTTTACAATAAAATTCCAGACCCGCCATTTCCCACTCCAACAAAACTTTTAACATTGCAGTTTCAAATAGTAATAATATGCTACTTAGTCATAAGTATCATAGATTGAATAGGATAAACACTTATATATTAAAGTGGAATTGCGTAATAGCACTTTATATCCAAAATTATATTTTCAGAAAACTTGTGAAACATATTTTTAATTATCAGGATTAGATTAAACTTTTAGTGTATTTTTGTAGTTAGATACAAAAACTATTTAAATAAAAAGATCAAGAAAATCTGTTGGATTATGGAAAGATTATTTTATTTAATGTTAAGTGGAACCAAATGCATGAGTGTCATCAGGATATAAAGGGTTAATCAAATCTGTGAGATATGTATCAGTATTCTCAAATAATATTTACTCTTAAAACATACTAAAACATTTGTTACATTAAAATATTAATTTTCAAAAATCACAATTTCACTTACAACTGACTTTTCTTTTAAAAGATAATATTGAAATATAAAGGGGAAAAAAGTCAAGAAAAGTTAGTTATATACAAATAAAAATTCAGATAGAAAAATTATGCAACTTGTGAGAAAAATCAAATCAAAAATATCTTTTTTTCCCCCCAGTATTTTTAAATTTATTTCTGTAATACTGTAAGTTTCCGGAGAAACTCAGGGGCTCCTATGTTATGTAATATTTCTCAACATATTTTGTTGTTTGACAATTTCTGAATCAAGAACATCCAGTTCAGTAGCAACAGTTTTCGTCAATTTAGATTTTCTTAATTTCAAATCATCTATCTTTTCTTTCATTCGTTTTCTAGAAATTTCAGCTTTTTTATTCTTTCTTGTTTTTTTTTTTTGGCTTCTAATGAATGTCTCCATCTTGTTCTAGATCCTTTTACAGCATCTAGCATTTTTCACGCCTTTCTGAAATAATAGAGTCTTCATTGAGGTTTTCAACCAATAAGCTTTTATTGATTGAAAACCCCCCTTTGACTGTTGCGTTACCATGAGAGAGGATAAGAACAATTTTTATAACCACCCACAAATTTTCACATTTTTTTTCTCCGTGCAAATATTTTGAAAAAATTATTTAATCTCTTTTGCTATGGATTAAACTCTAAGAAACTCTTTTGCTTTTTGGCAGCATCACAAAACAGTAAAAATTTCTTTTTCGATTTTTCTTCTGTTGTTTCAGTTACTATTGTCAGTAAACCAGTTATTCACACAAAGAGCAATAAACCTAGCAACCCTATCAAAAATTCCTTATCATTGAATAAACAAGAGGAAAAGTGCTAACAGGACAGGTTCTACCAGGGAAAGAGGAATGTTATTATGAGGAAATTACACATTTTGAATTACAGAATTTTTCCTTGAAACTTTATTTTTGCCTGTCAGTCTTTGAATGAACTATAGTTTTTTTTATTTTCCTAACTTTATGAATATGTAAGAAAAATCCTGACTTTTTCATGGCTTTATGAATATGTAAGAAAAATCCTGACTTTTTAGCTTAATTTTAGAATAGCCTGACTTTTGCAGATTTTCCTGACTGTGTAGGAACCCTGATTAACTATCACAATAGGAAAATTAAAAAAAAGAAAAGTGCATATCATTTAAGGAAGTAATTTAATCTGTTCCTTTTATTTCATTAAATCATGTGAAAAATTACTTATTATTGCTTTTAGGTTCCTTACTACAAAACTTTTCATTGTCAGCATCAATTGGTGCTTGACCAGCCAATGTCAACCATAGATTTTTGTTTTAGTCCTTGCATTTCCTACTTTAATTATATCATAAAGAAACATTCTCCTTAAAACCTTTCAATTTCTCTTCAGATGATTTTATCAAAAAATGACTGGGCTTAGGTTCTCAACTTTTTTTTCTTGAAATTGTTTATTTTTTCCACATCATTTTTAGAAATGGCTTCTTTGCAAAACGGTATCATCTCTTTTATGATTTCCATACCAGCAGCATTTTATCTAACTGAATCTTTAACAGCTCTCAGGCCTACTAATGTGTTTAACTTTATTCTTGATCTTTCATTAGTTGTTATTCGCTTGTTAACTGAAAAACAATGTTAGACAGATGCTTGTCCATGAAAAACAGCGCAGACTGTCTTCACAAGTTTAGTCAAAAACAGATATTTCACATTACCACTATCTTCAAAAACACCATTGCAATATTTATCAATTGCAAAATTTCCAGTTTCCTCAAGAATATCTTAATAATTTGCATAAAGACATCAGCAATCAATCATTTTATGAACACAGTCTTCAGAAATGATGTGGGGGTAGCACGTTACACAATTTTCTAATTAACGATTTGGCATCTTTTACTTATAACTTAACTTGTATTTCTAAATCAAACAAAATTAATAAAAGCTTAAATAATCAAATTAAATGAATAGTTGAAACTGAATTCAAAAGTTAATTATTATTTAAGAATTAATTACAGCTGGTTGCATATTTTATTTTTAAATTGAGATTTTGCAGTTACAGAAAGTCTTATTACAAATGTGATGTCTCTAAATGACTTATGTAAGAACTTATGCATTGTCTTAAAAATTTTTATAGCAAGGCCAAAAAATTTTATTGCATTTTCTTCTAGGGGCTCAACACCTGGAAGGTTAATATAAGTAAAAAAAAAAAGTTCTTACTCTTTGATAATTTTGTTCCTTTGTTATTTGTTCAGTTTGGTCAAGTAGCTGCCTGACTCTCAGCTGTAATTCAGTCAGTTTTTCCTTTTGAGCAACATTTCCATAATCAACAGCATGCTCACCAACTTGTATATCCAAATGTACTCGCTAAAATAAAAATAATTAATATGAAGGCAAATATAATCAAATTATTATTTAACAAATATTTTTTATAAACTGAAATATTAGCTCAAGTAACTTTCTTTCATTTAGGAGCAACTTTTTATAAACAACATGATTGCAAACCTAAACAGGGAAAGAAACAACTTGGGAAATTGGCTAGTAAGAGCAATCTGATTTTCAGGACATGTCCCTTTCAACCAGAATGGGATATATATGTCCCAAAGACTAAACTCCATTCTCTAATGGATAAACAGATCCCAATTTTGCAAGTTTTTTTTTAAATATTTTCTTTAGGCATTTGGGAATAAAAATATGACTAAAGGAACTTGTTAACACTATCATATTCAAAATGGCAGACTCCTGTTTGCAAGCAAACCAGTCAATCTTGTTTTAATTTATTTATTTTCTAAACTTTGAGCTAAGTACAACTGTATTTTTGTCATATTTTGTGTAAAATAGTTATGGTTGTTCTCAATAAGTAATAATTGTACCTATTTAGTATTAGATTTAAGAAATATTGACAGATTTTGTTTTGTGGGACATAATGTTCCAATCGTACTTATCATTAAGGCAATATATCTTAATTGTGCTTATCACTGGGGCAATATATCCCATTAGTGATAAAAATATTGTAAGACAAAATTTTAGTTTTTGTTTTGATTATTTTCTAATGACTACTTCTGGTCAGAACAAATAATTTGATCCATTTATATTATTTTCAATACTTATTCCTATGCAATATATAGGTATTTTTACAATATTCGAGACGATTGGGACATATTCTTCCATGGAGATTTCCTGGAAAACGTGAAAAGTAGAAAACTTTAAACTCACAGTATACTTATTTTAATAAGTCAGCATTAACATAAACTGCTTTTTATATTTAAATTTTAATGCTGCAAAAGTAGGGTTGAAAGGGTTAATGTATTCTAATAAAAAATTCTTTGCATCTTGTAAAACTAGATAAAAAAGCAAAAATAAATAAATAAAATAAACATGAGTCAATCTAAAAAATAAATATTTGTTGAATATTGCAATTTTCTAACATCCATAACTGTCATATCATCTAACTTTCCGATCACTTGAGGTAGTATCACATTAAAAGTGAGAACATTTATTTATTAAACTCCAAATAGTGAAACAGAATGAGTCTACCAAGTGTGTTACAATTTTAAAGAGAAAATTTGATTATAATAAGCAAGCAAATCTTTTACTTTACTATTGTTATACGAAGAAAAAAAATAATAGTCATAGTTGATACTAATAATCTTCAAGAAAAATACTACAGCAAATAATTTAAAGATATTTATGATAAAATAAATGTTTTAACTGATGATTTTAAGAGTAGGAACAAGACAGAGATTTCAAAAAAGCAGTTTTATTGATGTAAACCTTGACACGTTAAAAGTATGCAACCCTACAAAGCTCTAACTATTATGTCTACTTATAATAACAGCCCACCAATTATATTGCTTATAATAATCAAAGATAGTTATCATAACTATTAAATTATTTGCAATAACATACAAAAAAAAAACGTTTTTATTAATACTTTAAAAATGCAGTCAAAATATAGAGAAATAAAAATTTTCATTGATACAAATCAAGTGCTAAAGAAATATTAATTTTCATAATTCTTCTTATATTTTTAAAACAAAATTCTGATTGTGCCATATGCATACATCCTTACTTGTGTGGTCAGTCAGGCAGGTAAATACTACATTTAAAAAAAAAAAAAAAAAATATTGAATAAACATTTCTCAAATTTAGCTCATATAATAAAAATAATCCTCATTATAAACCATATAAAAGAGGCATAAAATAAATTATTAAAACTACTAAGACCTAAATGTCACTAGATTTAAAATGACATAGAAATTTATAAAGCAAAGTTTATTTTCTTTTATTGTCAGAATCAGGTTTCTCTTTATTAAAATCAATAACCCCAATTATTAAGCATAAAAAATAACAACATGTAGAAGTTGGACTTGCAACATGTTAAATTACAGTTAGATTAGTTAAATTACAACCAAATGTTTTCATGAATATGCACCTGAAAAAGATGTGCAAAAAATTCATATAGTTTGTCTACAGAAAAAACTTCCCTCTCCATGAAGTCTAAGCACATCTGCTGCTATGGAAACAAGAAATAGCGCATTTCAAAGAGGGGAGCTTGAGCTTCTTTCTCTCGCCGACCCGAGCCAAAACCTGCTTAAATAATATAACGATAACTCGCTCAAGAAATGATGTTTTTTCCTACATTTTTTGAAAGAACACCATATTATTTAAAGAACATGATAAAAACATTTTATATTTTAATAAAATATGACTGTGAGTGGAGATTTTGTTACAAATTCAGATATTTGGAATATTGGAACGCAGTGAAATTGGAGGGGTAAATTCCACTTTAAAAATTATATTTTTCAACGACCTAAATCCATTATTTTTTTAATAAATTTTTTTTGTTAAAATCATGACATTCCAGGATTGGCGGATAGCCTGTAAATAGACCACCACGTTTTAAATGAACAACCATAAATTTAAAGACTTACAAGTTGACTTCCACTAAACCATTTTGTGCTGTTGCTGTACAAGCAGATGACGTGCTCTCCAGGTAAATTTGAGGTGAAAGAGAACTTTCCTTCTGAGCTGTAGACTTTAGACATAATCACTTTCTCGTGAGGATCACGAATTTCAACATGCATTCCAATGCCAGGGCTGGAGGGCATAAATCCACCAGTTTTGGGATCATGAAGTTCACATTTATAATTTCCTGCATTAGAATAGAAAAAACATTAACAAAAATGGAACAGATAACAAAGCATAGTACAGTGAACTCTCGCTACAACAACAATTCCCTCTATTTCAAATAATGTTCCACGATCCCGACAAACATGAATATGAATTAATGTTATCCACCTCTCAATAGTGCGACATTCTCTGAAGCAAAATTATTTCTTATTTTCTTCATATATTATTGGGTTTCACACAGGGTTCGTGATTTTTTTGATTTTCTTAAAAAAAATCGAAAAAATCGGATTATTTTGATTTAAATCGGATTTTTTTGATTTAAATCAGATTTTTTTTATTTCTATTCAAAAACACTATAAGAGCTTTAATTTATGATTAAAAAAACCTTATAAATGTTTAATCAAAATTAAATTAATATTAAAACTATATTATAACAATATTTTAGAAGTTCTAACTTACTAAAATAACTTTTCATTATAATGCATAGCGACCATTTTGTTACAAGGGCATGATTGAAATTAAAAGACAAGATAAAATAGATAATTTAAAGAATACTACTTTAACTAGTAACACAAAGTTTCAATCAGCACACCATAATTTTAATTTAAAATTGTGATCTCTTTTTTTTTCCCTCATGATTTATAAAATGGCAAAATAAATGCAACAGATTGTGTTTATAAATGTTGTCATTCATCAAAAAATAAATATTCAATCTATAAATTTTTATGTTAAAATATTCATTTTTAATCCTATATCAAAATACATAAGTTAAGCTAAAAAACATTTAAAAAAAATCTATGTACTCATTGGAATTTTTTTCACAAAAGAAAATCTGATAATTTCAAAGATACCGTAAACATATTATAAGAAGGAAAAAAAATACCAGTTAATAAACCCTACTGCTTCAAATAGACTTTGTAAGGGAAGAATGACACTATATCAGGAAAAAATATCTGAACTCAGCTTCTTTTTTTTCTTTCTATTTTTGGCATATTAAGGTAATTTCTTTTTAATATTACCTCGAGCTTTAGAAACGTAGAAATTTCCATCAATAAACTATAATGTAGATTTGAAATCCATGCTTTTTTAATCAAAAGGTAGAATTTTAATTAACATTTGCTTTTTTTTCTTTTTGAAAAAAAATCATGTTTATTTACTTTCTACAGCTATGCAAGTCTATATTAAGACAGCATTAAATATTTACTTTAATCTGTACTTTCAATGTTAAGAATCAAAAGATTTTTAAACATGTAATTTCAAATGTGTTTAACACACTCCAAGAAAGAAAGTAATTTTGTCAACTAAAATTAATTAATGCAGCAATTTATTTAAAATAAATTTTAAAACTAAGAAAAGAAAATAATAAAAGTATCAATATTTAAAGCACTGTTTTTTAACTTTTAAAATCAATATAATATATATATATATAAATTAGTTGTTAAATCAATGATTTTTTTAAAAAAATCATTTGATTTTAATCATGATTTAAATCGTGATTTAAATCAAGCTGATTTAAATCAACGAACCCTGGTTTCAAATAATGTAAAAAATCTTATTTTATCATTTTTTTCAGTTTTTTTCTGACAAGAGAAGTTTCACTGCTGCACTTATCTTATTTCTTTTCACCACAGTGAATGGCTTTTGTATTCAGATTTCAACACAGGGGTAGCAGCAAAGTTTTTTAAAATTTTAGGAACTTTTTTGAAAAAATTTTAGGGGTAATATATGATTTTGTTAGGATAAAAACAGATCACACGGTAGTTTATTACATAACAGAAGATTATTACAATTCATCCACACATACCATAAATAATTGCAAGCCATAAAATAAAGCTCTGAAATTTATTAAGTCAAAAATGAAATCTCTAAAGTGTAAAAACGAAATTTCAACTTTACATATTACCTATCAGAAATTAAGTGCATAATTCAGGAACAGGCAAAAGTGAGAATAAATCAAGAGAAAAAATAAATTAACACCAACTTGGATTTTTATTTAATTTTTACCTTCTTAATCAAAACTGCATTATTACCCTTTACCTTACTTTATTAAGAAAAACTATTGTGTGATATTATTAGATTTCAAATCAGCAATTTATATTAGAAGTTAGAGAAAAACAAATTAATCATGATCATTTTTCTAATATATTCTTGATATGATTTGTGAGATTCTTTTACTGCCCTCAATAGTGTTGTGGTGATCTTCAACACTCCTCCATAATTTCGAATGGTATCTTTGATTAGTCTAAGAGACATAATAGTATTCTCATGGTGACTCACATTAAGCATTGCTTTATTTATCGAAAAACCTCTCTCAGGATCAGAATTCCCATGTGGAAAAATTAAAACAGCTTTAAATTAATGCAGTTAAATTCTTATATTTTAGATTATTGCTTTTTTAATTATATTTAGCCTATAACTCTAATTTTTTAGGAACACCAACAAAATTTTATCAGATTTTTAGGAATTTTAGGGTTTGCACATAGTTTTAGGAATTTTAGGGGGAATGCGACCCCTGCATACACCACCCCAAGACCTTCCATTCTAAAAATTGCCTCCCTTATATCTTAAGAAGTCACTGATTTCATATTTAACCATAATTACCACTTTGCAAATTAAATTTTTGTATAATATATAAAGATATATATAGTTAATACATATATAACATTTAAATTTAAAAAAATCTTACTGTGTCCCCAAAGGATGTAGGACTTCGATATAACAATATATCCCTCGACAACAATACATTTAGTTTGTCCCCAAAATGTTGTTGTAGCTAGGTTTTATGGAATCACTGAAATTTGTCAATTGAGCTTAGAGCTAAATCTAAAGATTGACATCAACTAACACTCATTCTGAAATCAGCTTGTTACTGAGATTTCTCTATTATTAATATCAACAGGTAGAGTTGGTTATACAACAGAACCGATTGGACCTCATTTAGGGCTTTGAAGAGCAATAAAAGTTGAGATAAATATTTTCTAATACCAGAATTAGGAAACAGAATCTTATTAGATATGTATTAAAAAAAAAATTTCAACTGTATTCTGAAATTAAGATTTAAAATCAAAATTCTACCAGCTCCATAATTCGTGAAATTAAAATTTCCATACCAACTCTTCCGGATATTCCGGAAGTTTTTTCTCTCCATATTTAAAGTGGTAGCAATACTCAGGCTATTCCGATTAACTTTTTGAATTATAATGATAATTATAAATGAGTTTGACCACCACTACATATAAATAATTACAATAAATATATAAAAACATAATAATCCTTGCGCAAGCGAATTTCAACGGGATCAAATTATAAATATATTTTTCAGTCAGATTGTTTTTCGTTTATTGTTTTACAACCACTCTGGAAATCCATTCTCGGATAGAGTGAAAGTTGGCAGGTATGCATTTATAATTTTTAACACTTAAGCTATATCATTCTGAGTATACAAAGACAAAGGTTTATAAGGCTGAGACCAATGATTTAATACTTATTATAACATTGTACACTTAAATTCTTAATTGCTATTCTTTATAATCCATCTTGTGTGCAAAGATATATGGCCAACTAAATAAATTCTTTATATCAAGACAAAATTTTAATAACTCTTAGAGCATTAGAGGTAACAACTTATGAACTAAATTTTCAATATGTAGTTGTTGCTGATTAAATTATTGTTTTGCTTTGAAAAAACTAAAAAATATGAAAATTTAAATTTCTAATAGATAAAATGTGCTAGCAAGATAGTTCAATAGATTATCATAAAAGAGAAAAACTGTGAACAACTTCATACATTATATTATATATAGTGCAAACTGTTGAAACCAATATCGTAACTTAGCTCATATTTTAGTAGATTAATTGTAAGAACTTGATGTATTATTATAAGTAATGGAGGAGATTCCTGTATTGTGATCTGTAGCAGAATAATTGCAAAATCTTGGATGCTTACGATCAGAAACCAAAAAAATAAATCAGAGAAAGGGACCAATTTCAATAAAAAAATTTGTAGCTACCCCATCCTCGGACAAACATCCATATATTAAAGTAATAAATAGAGAAAATTTGCAAGTTTAAAATCTATTTGGCACCTACGATCGAAGTCGGCAAGGAAATACGCGCATTATAGAAAAAATATGCTAAAAACACTTATGACAATTCCTCAAATAGTAAGATTGATATATCAAGCAATGAACCATTTTTATAATTGCATTACTTTTAGAATTGAAAAAAAAAAAAACTTTTCTGTGCTTAAAAAGAATTTGTAATCTTAAACAAGGATTTAAATACATTCATCAAGTTATACAAAAATAAAATGCAATTATCTTAATTTTTCTTAGGAAATTGTACTAAATGAGATTGTTTTAAAAAAAAAAGAGTAGGTATCCAGCAAACACATAAGAAATCTCAAATTAAGCGAAGTAAAAGCTGATTTATTCAAACCTAAATGTAAAATACATTATTAACCTTCAACCAAAAGTTAACCGTTAAAATCTACAAAGTTAACTACACAAAATTGGCTTTGTCTGCAAGCATTATCGATCGTAGAACTATTTTTCTCACCCACAACTAATGTTTCATCTGGTATCTCTTCTATAAAGCATTTTCTCTCTGTTTCTGATATATGAAAATACAGTCCTGATGCAACAGATAAATATAAAATCAGGAGAGACAAAATATATTTGATATACATATTGGAAAATAAATAAATATCGTAGTAACACTTGGAATATTATAAAATGGGAACTACACCCGATTCATAACAAAAATGAATACAAAACTTTAAAAGCCACGTAAGATATCAAATATCAATACACCGCAAGGCAATTAAATGAGAGTATTAATATATTCCAGGTAAGAAATATTTAGCTTTACGCTTACACTGTTAAAAATGCTTAAGTCATATTCTTACTAACGATGTTTTTGATCGCTATTGTGTCGGGATTAAATGATAAACAAAAGCCATTGGTCACTTTCCTATAGCTATCGATACAAAACGTCACTTCCTAGGGGGAGGGTCCGAGCCTTTGTTCGACGGCTGGGATTCCCTTCACGAGCGATTAATTCTCACTTGGGACGGATCACGCTATTGGTCGAAAATGACATCACTGTTTGGGGAAGGGACATGCTGTGTATTGCATAGTATTTTGGCGACAGATCTTGATTTGGTGGCAAGACGTCGTTTATGTAGCACGTAGCATTGCAACGTTCCTTCTTTATTGTGGCTAATTAAACTTAAAAAAGAAAAATGCTTGATATTCTTTATTATGCAAGCGAAAACAAAATGGTATCTCTTTTTATTAGAGAAAGAATATCCAAAACACATCGTAAAAATATTTGTACATTAACGGAAAAAAAATATGTATATTCTTATAAGAGTTAAAACCTAATGCCCGAGAAATAGTATTACTAAATTTAATGATATAACATGAAAGGCCCATTTAAACTTTACATTCTATAGTTTTAAGAATCATATTACTTCAAAAATTAAAATGAACAAAAAGTATACATAAGCCTCATAATTTTATGAAATTTAATTTTGTAAACAAAGTTTTTTGACAAAAATTTTTATCAAAAAATTTCAAGTTTCAATAAAAATCATTATTTAGAAACTAAGGAACGTAAAATAAAGAATGCTGACGAAACAAAAACAAAAAAACAATTCTTTTTTGTCGCCATTTTTAGTGCTACGAAAATTCGCCCATGGGATTTGCTAAAAACAAAACAAGATGCAATTCTATTTTTTCAGGAGGGAAATATTTTACCGAAAAAACGAAAATGTACCAATTCCCACTACATGAAACTTTATCTTGGTAAACGTACGTTTTGGAAATGTTATTTCATTTGGAATCTTATTTATCAGAGTTCATATGGCGATATGATTGTTTTGAATCTATGCTAAACTCTATATTGGCTCATTTTCCACCGAAATCCGAAGACTATTTTGATTTTAAATAAAGTGTTTTATTTTATGAATTGTCGCAAAAATTTTAAGTGTAGATTGGCGGCATTTAAAAACCGCCAAATCTGTAGCGGCGGTGGCGTTAATACGTAAGTACCGAATTTTTATTCCATACTTTTCTGAATCATATTACTTCAAACATTGGAATATACAAGAAGTATACATAAACACATATTGTTATATTATTTAATTTTTCAAAAGAAGTATTTTGAGAACAATTTTTATCAAAAAATTATAAACTAAAAAACGGAAAATAAAGAATTCTTAGGATAAAAAAACGATTTTAAGAATTCTTTGCATTGAAATAAAAACTTTCATATTGTTTCTTTTTTTATTATTCTTATAGTTCTTAATCAGACGTAAAAAACCATTCTGTAGAACCATTATCAAATGAAAAAAAAATATTTACAAGCAAATTTTTTATTGTAAAAATCATTGCACTTACCTGATTTATAATTCCCGGAGAATTCCAAAATGATAAGTTCCTTGTTTGAAAACTTTATTCTCAAATAATAGATACATAGTTTATCTCTGCATTACTTTTAGATAACATACTACACAGCAAAATTTTATAATTGATATGAATTTGAATATGTAGCTAAAAACAGAATAGCTGAATTCTAGTTGAACTTATTCTTTCAAAACTAAAAAATATTTACCAAGAAAACGATTAAAATTAATTAAGAATCAGCACAAATGGCACTATTTCAAGTAACTTGGATAATTTTTTATTGTTGTTTTCCGAATTGTATGGATACAGAAATATATACTATTCTATAACGAAGAAGAATATGCTATAACTATTACAATTCTGTATGTTCTGAATTCATATTTATTCACTGGAATGACGAAAGCAATGTTGACTTCACTTTAATTCGTAATGAATTGAAGACAGAAGAAATGCATTTTACACACATCTGTAACAGTATCCGAAATCGGAAGTCATTAGTTGCAAGTTTGTTGATAATAGAAATTAAAAATTATTGAGGAGTTTTTCCTCAAATGTTTGGCGTGTTCTGTTCCTGAAAGATTTACTAATATTCTGGAGATTTTTTTCAAGTTCTTTGGCCTTTTCCTTAGTGAAATTTTGTTTCTTATTTGCTGCTAAAAATGGATTCTTATTTGCTGCTAAATGCAAATGTTTCTTATTTGCTGCAAAAATTCTGATTCAGTCAATGATTTTGATGGAACTAAATGAAAACGTGATAAATTAATGTCTGATATTTACAGGCTCCCGCTAGACGGCGTACTCGAACGTTGCGATCGGGAATATTCACATTTTGAACAGTTTTGTGGTAATTTTTTATTAAAATCTAAGTAAGTGAAATTAAACTATACTGCTTTTACGTCATTGGCAACTGGGGCTAATCTAGAAATGCAGGGGGGAGGGTCTAGCCCAGAATTTTGGTCATTACTTTAAACTAAATTTACGTGTTGCTTGATTATGAAGTTTTTAAAATTATTCATAACACAACTAAGTTACGATGTATAAGTAAATTTGAGCTTATGTTTATTTCAATTTTTGTTACTTCATAACAGCAAAAGATAATTCTGAAATTAAAACAAAAAAAAACTAATGTATTTGTAATATTACTATACCATCTTAAATTTGTAAAAACATTCATTATTTTTATTGTTTTTAGCTTTGATGAATTTAAATCAATTAAAACATAAATATTGTCTGAAATGCTGAAGTGGTCATTTACCTATCTCCCCCACCTTACAGACGACGTAATATTACGTAAACATTTACAAGGAATAAATAAATTCCGAGCGAGCACGTGTGCATACGAAATTTGTCGCCAAACTCATACAAACACCAGCCAATATCTCCCTCCCCCAAACAGTGATGTCATTTTCGACCAATAGCGTGATCCGGTCCAAGTGAGAGTTAATCGCTCGTTTCGCTTCACCGCTCTCTTCGGGGGTTGCGAGGTTTGGATTTTGTTTTACTATCGGACGTTGGTATAGAACATAGAGTTGGTATAGAACTATGGTATAGAATAGAGCCCCTGAATTAGACAGGCCGACTCATCATCTATTTTTGCTCCAAAGAGCTAACATAAACACAATACTAACATAACGTTAACTTGTGAACTTTTTTGCTCCAATATTGCTTGATAGGTAAGAATAGACACCGGGGAATAGTGACGTCACCGTCCGCGTTCGAAAGCTGCGAGGTTTGGGGTGATGATCTCTGGCAGAATAATTGCCAAGACTTGCAACTTTCGGGCAGCGGCTCGGGAGAAAATAAAAATCACTTAACAGAATGGGACTCGAAAAGCAAAATTCATTGCACTCCCGGGCAAATATCAAATTTTTTTTCTTCTTTTTTTTTATATTTGCAAGTTTAAAATCTAAAAACTTGCGCATACGCTTTGTTCATATTCAACATTATAAAATCATACTTACATAAATTTAAAATTACTAAATAAATTCAAATAAAATCATAATAACACAAATAGACCTTAATAGATTAAATTGTTTGGACTTAAATACGATTCGAATCCAGCCCGCGGAAGACTCCTCCGTGAAGTAAATGGTGGTTGATACACGATAAATGTGTGAGGTCACAAAGTCCTCCACGACCCCATAACAAATTATGCCTCTGGATGTACTGAATTGGAGATTGATCGTTCTCTGGTTTAAGTCAAAATAATGATCTGTGAATAAATGAATGAGTGTGTGTTATAATGATAAATGAATGAGTGTTATAATGAGGGTTCATCTTATAAAACGGGTGTGACGCATGGGCGTGGCAGAAGTCGAATTATTGGCTATAGATGGTGCCACTGGAAAACAAGAGCAATCGCACCAACTCTGCCTTAATGGCTAACAACAACAATAAGAAAGTCTCAATCTGAACTAAGCTGTTTAGTTTCTTTATGAGAGGTAGAAACATCGAATTGAGAAATTTATTCCTTGGCTACTGAAATAGTTTTTTTATGGAGATTGGAGGCCCCACTAACAAAGTTGTGTTATATGTTCGATTGTTTAACATTGTCTGGTTCGGAAGTGTATTGGTCATGAGTAAATGACCAAAACACCTACTAACCAGACAATTAAGAAATCTCGTTATAGGGCTCAAGAATATTTTTCTGGTTAAGGATGGATGCAGCATTTTATCTTTCCCACTGAAGTAAATAATAAATATAGTTAACGTTATTTACTAAATGCGATCATAATAAATGAACTGTCGATGTTCTGTTAAACATTTTTTTTTATAACTGCCGAAATTCCATCATGACTTTATTCAATTTAAAATATTGAAAAAGAAGTTAAAAAAATAACATAAAATAAAACAAATAAATAAATAAAAATTATCCGAAATTTATCCATTTATTATCTGCTATTCGCTCCCTCCCAAAGAACAAATTGTAATTTATACATACAAAACAGTTAAAATATCGAAAAATGCATTAAAAAAGTAATATAAAATAAATAAAAAAAACTTGAAAGTCGCCCCTTGCAGGGTTTCGAACTCAGAGTCTCAGGGACAACAAATCTAACTTGCCCAACGCGCTATCAACTTCGCCACGCTTTACATGCCTGCCCCACGAATATTTAGCTTAAAACAGTTAGCCCTGTTAGTCAACAAAACATATTTTGGGTCATTGAGGGCCCACTAATAGGTCTATAAAAAATTCCTTCTGTAAAAATGTTAGCAATATTAAACTCTGAGTTCAGGCAGAGTTTGAAGTTCACAGGTAAATATTATAGGGAGTTACGGGGTGTGATGTGTGCGTGCCTCCTGATACGACTTTTCTGCCTTTTTCAGCCATTATTCGCTCTTTAACAAAGAAAAATAATTATTTTTATATGTAGAACACTTTACTCAATTTAAAATATTGAAAAAGAAGTTAAAAAAGTAATATAAACTAAAATAATAAAATAAATAAAAATTATCCGAAATTTACCCGTTTATTAGCTATTATTAACTTTTTCTGAACGAAAAATAGTTATTTTTATATAACGGACACTTTATTCACGATAAAATATCGAAAAATATATTAAAAAAAATAATATAAAATAAATAAAAAAAACTTGAAAGTCGACCCTTGCAGGGTTCCGAACCCAGGGTCTCCGGGACAACAAATCTAACTTGCCCAAAGCGCTATCAACTTCGCCACGCTTCACATGACAGCCGCACGAATATTTAGCTTAAAACACCTCCTCCCGGTCAGTCAACAAAACATATTTTGGGTCATTGTGGGCCCACTAATAGGTCTATAAAAAAATCCTTCGGTGAAATTGTTAGTAATAATAAACTCTGAGTTCAGGCCGAGTTTGAAGTTTATAGGTAAATATTATAGGGAGTTACGGGGTGTGATGTGAGCGTGCCTCCTAATACGACTTTTCTGCCTTTTTCAGCCATTATTCGCTCTTTAACAAAGAAAAATAAAATAAATAAATAAATAAATAAAAATTATCCGATATTTACCCGTTTATAAGCTATTACTCGCTTTTTCCAAAGGAAAAAATAGTTATTTTTATATACCGGACGCTTTATTCACGTTAAAATATCGGAAAATATATTAAAAAAAAAATTTATAAAATAAATAAAAAAAACTTGAAAGTCGACCCTTGCAGGGTTCCGAACCCAGGGTCTCAGGGGCAACAAATCTAACTTGCCCAAAGTGCTGTCAACTTCGCCACGCTTCACATGACAGCCGCACGAATATTTAGCTTAAGACACCTCCTCCCGGTTAGTCAACAAAACATATTTTGGGTCATTGTGGGCCCACTAATAGGTCTATAAAAAATTCCTTCGGTTAAATTGTTAGTAATATTAAACTCTGAGTTCCGGCCGAGTTTGAAGTTTATAGGTAAATATTATAGGGAGTTACGGGGTGTGATGTGAGCGTGCCTCCTAATACGATTTTTCTGCCTTTTTCAGCCATTATTCGCTCTTTAACAAAGAAAAATAAAATAAATAGATAAAAATTATCCGAAATTTACTCGTTTATTAGCTACTATTCGCTTTTTCCCAAGGAAAAATAGTTATTTTTATATACCGGACGCTTTATTCACGTTAAAATATCGAAAAATATATTAAACAAAATAGTATAAAATAAATAAACAAAACTTGAAAGTCGACCCTTGCAGGGCTCCGAACCCAGGGTCTCCGGGGCAACAAATCTAACTTGCCCAAAGCGCTATCAACTTCGCTACGCTTCACATGGCATCCTCACCAATATTTAGCTTAAAACACCTTCTCCCGGTTAGACAACAAAACTTATTTTGGGTCATTGTGGGCCCACTAATAGGTGTATAAAAAATTCCTTCGGTAAAATTGTTAGTAATATTAAACTCTGAGTTCAGGCCGAGTTTGAAGTTTATAGGTAAATATTATAGGGAGTTACGGGGTGTGATGTGTGCGTGCCTCCTAACACGACTTTTCTGCCTTTTTCAGTCATTATTCGCTCTTTAACAAAGAAAAATAAAATAAATAAATAAAAATTATCCGAAATTTACTCGTTTATTAGCTACTATTCGCTTTTTCCCAAGGAAAAAATAGTTATTTTTATATACCGGACGCTTTATTCACGTTAAAATATCGAAAAATATATTAAACAAAATAGTATAAAATAAATAAACAAAACTTGAAAGTCGACCCTTGCAGGGCTCCGAACCCAGGGTCTCCGGGGCAACAAATCTAACTTGCCCAAAGCGCTATCAACTTCGCCACGCTTCACATGGCAGCCTCACGAATATTTAGCTTAAAACACCTTCTCCCGGTTAGACAACAAAACTTATTTTGGGTCATTGTGGGCCCACTAATAGGTGTATAAAAAATTCCTTCGGTAAAATTGTTAGTAATATTAAACTCTGAGTTCAGGCCGAGTTTGAAGTGTATAGGTAAATATTATAGGGAGTTACGGGGTGTGATGTGTGCGTGCCTCCTAACACGACTTTTCTGCCTTTTTCAGTCATTATTCGCTCTTTAACAAAGAAAAATAAAATAAATAAATAAAAATTATCCGAAATTTACCCGTTAATTAGCTATTATTCGCTTTTTCCCTAGGAAAAAATAGTTATTTTCATATACCGGACGCTTTATTCACGTTAAAATATCGAAAAATATATTAAAAAAAATAATATAAAATAAATAAACAAAACTTTAAAGTCGACCCTTGCAGGGCTCCGAACCCAGGGTCTCCGGGGCAACAAATCTAACTTCCCTAAAGCGCTATCAACTTCGCCACGCCTCACATGACAGGCTCACGAATATTTAGCTTAAAACACCTCCTCCCGTTTAGTCAACAAGACATATTTTGGGTCATTGTGGGCCCACTAATAGGTCTATAAAAAATTCCTTCGGTAAAATTGTTAGTAATATTAAACTCTGAGTTCAGGCCGAGTTTGAAGTTTATAGGTAAATATTATAGGGAGTTACGGGGTGTGATGTGTGCGTGCCTCCCAATACGACTTTTCTGCCTTTTTCAGTCATTATTCGCTCTTTAACAATGAAAAATAAAATAAATGAATAAATAAAAATTATCCGATATTTACCCGTTTATTAGCTATTATTCGCTTTCTCCCAAGGAAAAAATAGTTATTTTTAAATACAGGACGCTTTATTCACGTTAAAATATCGAAAAATATATTAAAAAAAATAATATAAAATAAATAAACAAAACTTGAAAGTCAACCCTTGCAGTGTTCCGAACCCAGGGTCTCCGGGACAACAAATCTAACTTGCCCAAAGCGCTATCAACTTCGCCAAGCTTCACATGGCAGGCTCACGAATATTAAGCTTAAAACACCTCCTCCCGGTTAGTCAACAAAACATATTTTGGGTCATTGTGGGCCCACTAATAGGTCTATAAAAAATTCCTTCGGGAAAAATTGTTAGTAATATTAAACTCTGAGTTCAGGCCGAGTTTGAAGTTTATAGGTAAATAATATAGGGAGTTACTGGGTGTGATGTGTGCGTGTCTCTTTATACGACTTTTCTGCCTTTTTCAGCCATTATTCGCCCTTTAACAAAGAAAAATAAAATAAATAAATGAAAATTATCCGAAATTTACCCGTTTATTAGCTATTATTCGCTTTTTCCCAAGGAAAAAATAGTTATTTTTACACTCCGGGCGCTTTATTCACGTTAAAATATCGAAAAATATATTAAAAAAAGTAATATAAAATAAATAAACAAAACTTGAAAGTCGACCCTTGCAGGGTTCCGAACCCAGGGTCTCCGGGGCAACAAATCTAACTTGCCCAAAGCGCTATCAACTTCGCCACGCTTCACATGGCAGGCTCACGAATATTTAGCTTAAAACACCTCCTCCCGGTTAGTCAACAAAACATATTTTGGGTCATTGTGGGCCCACTAATAGGTCCATAAAAAATTCCTTCGGTAAAATTGTTAGTAATATTAAACTCTGAGTTCAGGCCGAGTTTGAAGTTTATAGGTAAATATTATAGGGAGTTACGGGGTGTGATGTGTGCGTGCCTCCCAATACGACTTTTCTGCCTTTTTCAGTCATTATTCGCTCTTTAACAAAGAAAAATAAAACAAATAAATAAGTAAAAATTATCCGATATTTACCCGTTTATTAGCTATTATTCGCTTTCTCCCAAGGAAAAAATAGTTATTTTTATATACCGGAAGCTTTATTTACGTTAAAATATCGAAAAATATATTAAAAAAAGTAATATAAAATAAATAAACAAAACTTGAAAATCGACCCTTGCAGGGTTCCGAACCCAGGGTCTCCGGGGCAATAAATCTAACTTGCCCAAAGCGCTATCAACTTCGCCACGCTTCACATGGCAGCCTCACGAATATTTAGCTTAAAACACCTCCTCCCGGTTAGTCAACAAAACATATTTCTGGTCATTGTGGGCCCACTAATAAGTCTATAAAAAATTCCTTCGGTAAAATTGTTAGTAATATTAAACTCTGAGTTCAGGCCGAGTTTGAAGTTTATAGGTAAATATTATAGGGAGTTACGGGGTGTGATGTGTGCGTGCCTCCTAACACGACTTTTCTGCCTTTTTCAGTCATTATTCGCTCTTTAACAAAGAAAAATAAAATAAATAAATAAAAATTATCCGAAATTTACCCGTTAATTAGCTATTATTCGCTTTTTCCCTAGGAAAAAATAGTTATTTTCATATACCGGACGCTTTATTCACGTTAAAATATCGAAAAATATATTAAAAAAAATAATATAAAATAAATAAACAAAACTTAAAAGTCGACCTTTGCAGGGCTCCGAACCCAGGGTCTTCGGGGCAACAAATCTAACTTGCCCAAAGCGCTATCAACTTCGCCACGCTTCACATGGCAGGCTCACGAATATTTAGCTTAAAACACCTCCTCCCGTTTAGTCAACAAGACATATTTTGGGTCATTGTGGGCCCACTAATAGGTCTATAAAAAATTCCTTCGGTAAAATTGTTAGTAATATTAAACTCTGAGTTCAGGCCGAGTTTGAAGTTTATAGGTAAATATTATAGGGAGTTACGGGGTGTGATGTGTGCGTGCCTCCCAATACGACTTTTCTGCCTTTTTCAGTCATTATTCGCTCTTTAACAATGAAAAATAAAATAAATTAATAAATAAAAATTATCCGATATTTACCCGTTTATTAGCTATTATTCCCTTTCTCCCAAGGAAAAAATAGTTATTTTTAAATACAGGACGCTTTATTCACGTTAAAATATCAAAAAATATATTAAAAAAAATAATATAAAATAAATAAACAAAACTTGAAAGTCGACCCTTGCAGTGTTCCGAACCCAGGGTCTCCGGGACAACAAATCTAACTTGCCCAAAGCGCTATCAACTTCGCCAAGCTTCACATGGCAGGCTCACGAATATTAAGCTTAAAACACCTCCTCCCGGTTAGTCAACAAAACATATTTTGGGTCATTGTGGGCCCACTAATAGGTCTATAAAAAATTCCTTCGTTAAAAATTGTTAGTAATATTAAACTCTGAGTTCAGGCCGAGTTTGAAGTTTATAGGTAAATAATATAGGGAGTTACTGGGTGTGATGTGTGCGTGCCTCTTTATACGACTTTTCTTCCTTTTTCAGCCATTATTCGCTCTTTAACAAAGAAAAATAAAATAAATAAATGAAAATTATCCAAAATTTTCCCGTTTATTAGCTATTATTCGCTTTTTCCCCAGGAAAAAATAGTTATTTTTACACACCGGGCGCTTTATTCACGTTAAAATATCGAAAAATATATTAAAAAAAGTAATATAAAATAAATAAACAAAACTTGAAAGTCGACCCTTGCAGGATTCCGAACCCAGGGTCTCCGGGGCAACAAATCTAACTTGCCCAAAGCGCTATCAACTTCGCCACGCTTCACATGGCAGGCTCACGAATATTTAGCTTAAAACACCTCCTCCCGTTTAGTCGACAAGACATATTTTGGGTCATTGTGGGCCCACTAATAGGTCTATAAAAAATTCCTTCGGTAAAATTGTTAGTAATATTAAACTCTGAGTTCAGGCCGAGTTTGAAGTTTATAGGTAAATATTATAGGGCGTTACGGGGTGTGATGTGTGCGTGCCTCTTTATACGACTTTTCTGCCTTTTTCAGCCATTATTCGCCCTTTAGCAAAGAAAAATAAAATAAATAAATGAAAATTATCCGAAATTTACCCGTTTATTAGCTATTATTCGCTTTTTCCCAAGGAAAAAATAGTTATTTTTACATACCGGGCGCTTTATTCACGTTAAAATATCGAAAAATATATTAAAAAAAGTAATATAAAATAAATAAACAAAACTTGAAAGTCGACCCTTGCAGGGTTCCGAACCCAGGGTCTCCGGGGCAACAAATCTAACTTGCCCAAAGCGCTATCAACTTCGCCACGCTTCACATGGCAGGCTCACGAATATTTAGCTTAAAACACCTCCTCCCGGTTAGTCAACAAAACATATTTTGGGTCATTGTGGGCCCACTAATAGGTCCATAAAAAATTCCTTCGGTAAAATTGTTAGTAATATTAAACTCTGAGTTCAGGCCGAGTTTGAAGTTTATAGGTAAATATTATAGGGAGTTACGGGGTGTGATGTGTGCGTGCCTGCCAATACGACTTTTCTGCCTTTTTCAGTCATTATTCGCTCTTTAACAAAGAAAAATAAAACAAATAAATAAGTAAAAATAATCCGATATTTACCCGTTTATTAGCTATTATTCGCTTTCTCCCAAGGAAAAAATAGTTATTTTTATATACCGGAAGCTTTATTTACGTTAAAATATCGAAAAATATATTAAAAAAAGTAATATAAAATAAATAAACAAAACTTGAAAATCGACCCTTGCAGGGTTCCGAACCCAGGGTCTCCGGGGCAATAAATCTAACTTGCCCAAAGCGCTATCAACTTCGCCAAGCTTCACATGACAGCCGCACGAATATTTAGCTTAAGACACCTCCTCCCGGTTAGTCAAAAAAACATATTTTGGGTCATTGTGGGCCCACTAATAGGTGTATAAAAAATTCCTTCTTTAAAATTGTTAGTAATATTAAACTCTGAGTTCAGGCCGAGTTTGAAGTTTATAGGTAAATATTACAGGGAGTTACGGGGTGTGATGTGTGCGTGCCTCCTAATACGACTTTTCTGCCTTTTTCAGCCATTATTCGCTCTTTAACTAAGAAAAATAAAATAAATGAATAAATAAAAATTATCCGATATTTACCCGTTTATTTGCTATTATTCGCTTTCTCCCAAGGAAAAAATAGTTATTTTTATATACCGGACGCTTTATTCACGTTAAAATATCGAAAAATATATTAAAAAAAATAATATAAAATAAATAAACAAAACTTAAAAGTCGACCCTTGCAGGGCTCCGAACCCAGGGTCTCCGGGGCAACAAATCTAACTTGCCCAAAGCGCTATCAACTTCGCCACGCTTCACATGGCAGGCTCACGAATATTTAGCTTAAAACACCTCCTCCCGTTTAGTCAACAAGACATATTTTGGGTCATTGTGGGCCCACTAATAGGTCTATAAAAAATTCCTTCGGTAAAATTGTTAGTAATATTAAACTCTGAGTTCAGGCCGAGTTTGAAGTTTATAGGTAAATATTATAGGGAGTTACGGGGTGTGATGTGTGCGTGCCTCCCAATACGACTTTTTTCTTTTTCAGTCATTATTCGCTCTTTAACAATGAAAAATAAAATAAATGAATAAATAAAAATTATCCGATATTTACCCGTTTATTAGCTATTATTCGCTTTCTCCCAAGGAAAAAATAGTTATTTTTAAATACAGGACGCTTTATTCACGTTAAAATATCGAAAAATATATTAAAAAAAATAATATAAAATAAATAAACAAAACTTGAAAGTCGACCCTTGCAGTGTTCCGAACCCAGGGTCTCCGGGACAACAAATCTAACTTGCCCAAAGCGCTATCAACTTCGCCAAGCTTCACATGGCAGGCTCACGAATATTAAGCTTAAAACACCTCCTCCCGGTTAGTCAACAAAACATATTTTGGGTCATTGTGGGCCCACTAATAGGTCTATAAAAAATTCCTTCGGGAAAAATTGTTAGTAATATTAAACTCTGAGTTCAGGCCGAGTTTGAAGTTTATAGGTAAATAATATAGGAAGTTACTGGGTGTGATGTGTGCGTGCCTCTTTATACGACTTTTCTGCCTTTTTCAGCCATTATTCGCTCTTTAACAAAGAAAAATAAAATAAATAAATGAAAATTATCCGAAATTTACCCGTTTATTAGCTATTTTTCGCTTTTTCCCAAGGAAAAAATAGTTATTTTTACATACCGGGCGCTTTATTCACGTTAAAATATCGAAAAATATATTAAAAAAAGTAATATAAAATAAATAAACAAAACTTGAAAGTCGACCCTTGCAGGGTTCCGAACCCAGGGTCTCCGGGGCAACAAATCTAACTTGCCCAAAGCGCTATCAACTTCGCCACGCTTCACATGGCAGGCTCACGAATATTTAGCTTAAAACACCTCCTCCCGCTTAGTCAACAAGACATATTTTGAGTCATTGTGGGCCCACTAATAGGTCTATAAAAAATTCCTTCAGGTAAAATTGTTAGTAATATTAAACTCTGAGTTCAGGCCGAGTTTGAAGTTTATAGGTAAATATTATAGGGAGTTACGGGGTGTGATGTGTGCGTGCCTCCCAATACGACTTTTCTGCCTTTTTCAGTCATTATCGCTCTTTAAGAAAGAAAAATAAAACAAATAAATAAGTAAAAATTATCCGATATTTACCCGTTTATTAGCTATTATTCGCTTTCTCCCAAGGAAAAAATAGTTATTTTTATATACCGGAAGCTTTATTTACGTTAAAATATCGAAAAATATATTAAAAAAAGTAATATAAAATAAATAAACAAAACTTGAAAATCGACCCTTGCAGGGTTCCGAACCCAGGGTCTCCGGGGCAATAAATCTAACTCGCCCAAAGCGCTATCAACTTCGCCACGCTTCACATGGCAGTCTCACGAATATTTAGCTTAAAACACCTCCTCCCGGTTAGTCAACAAAACATATTTCTGGTCATTGTGGGCCCACTAATAGGTCTATAAAAAATTCCTTCGGTAAAATTTTTAGTGATATTAAACTCTGAGTTCAGGCCGAGTTTGAAGTTTATAGGTAAATATTACAGGGAGTTACGGGGTGTGATGTGTGCGTGCCTCCTAATACGACTTTTCTGCCTTTTTCAGCCATTATTCGCTCTTTAACTAAGAAAAATAAAATAAATGAATAAATAAAAATTATCCGATATTTACCCGTTTATTTGCTATTATTCGCTTTCTCCCAAGGAAAAAATAGTTATTTTTATATACCGGACGCTTTATTCACGTTAAAATATCGAAAAATATATTAAAAAAAGTAATATAAAAAAAATTAAAAAAAACTTGAAAGTCGACCCTTGCAGGGTTCCGAACCCAGGGTCTCCGGGACAACAAATCTAACTTGCCCAAAGCGCTGTCAACTTCGCCACGCTTCACATGACAGCCGCACGAATATTTAGCTTAAGACACCTCCTCCCGGTTAGTCAACAAAACATATTTTGGGTCATTGTGGGCCCACTAATAGGTCTATAAAAAATTCCTTCGGTTAAATTGTTAGTAATATTAAACTCTGAGTTCAGGCCGAGTTTGAAGTTTATAGGTAAATATTATACTGAGTTACGGGGTGTGATGTGTGCGTGCCTCCTAATACGACTTTTCTGCCTTTTTCAGCCATTATTCGCTCTTTAACAAAGAAAAATAAAATAAATAAATAAAAATTATCCGAAATTTACCCGTTTATTAGCTATTATTCGCTTTTTCCCAAGGAAAAAATAGTTATTTTTATATACCGGACGCTTTATTCAAGTTAAAATATCGAAAAATATATTAAAAAAAATAATATAAAATAAATAAAAAAAACTTGAAAGGCGACCCTTGCAGGGTTCCGAACCCAGGGTCTCCGGGGCAACAAATCTAACTTGCCCAAAGCGCTGTCAACTTCGCCACGCTTCACATGACAGCCGCACGAATATTTAGCTTAAAACACCTCCTCCCGGTTAGTCAACAAAACATATTTTGGGTCACAATGGGCCCACTAATAGGTCTATAAAAAATTCCTTCGGTAAAATTGTTAGTAATAATAAACTCTGAGTTCCAGCCGAGTTTGAAGTTTATAGGTAAATATTATACTGAGTTACGGGGTGTGATGTGTGCGTGCCTCCTAATACGACTTTTCTGCCTTTTTCAGCCATTATTCGCTCTTTAACAAAGAAAAATAAAATAAATAAATAAATAAATAAAAATTATCCGAAATTTACTCGTTTATTAGCTATTATTCGCTTTTTCCCAAGGAAAAAATAGTTATTTTTATATACCGGACGCTTTATTCACGTTAAAATATCGAAAAATACATTAAAAAAAATAATATAAAATAAATAAACAAAACTTGAAAGTCGACCCTTGCAAGGCTCCGAACCCAGGGTCTCCGGGGCAACAAATCTAACTTGCCCAAAGCGCTATCAACTTCGCCACGCTTCACATGACAGCCGCACGAATATTTAGCTTAAAACACCTCCTCCCGGTTAGTCAACAAAACGTATTTTGGGTCATTGTTAGCCCACTAATGGGTCTATAACAAATTCCTTCGGTAAAATTGTTAGTAATATTAAACTCTGAGTTTCGGCCGAGTTTGAAGTTTATAGGTAAATATTATAGGGAGTTACGGGGTGTGATGTGAGCGTGCCTCCTAATACGATTTTTCTGCCTTTTTCAGCCATTATTCGCTCTTCAACAAAGAAAAATAAAATAAATAGATAAAAATTATCCGAAATTTACTCGTTTATTAGCTATTATTCGCTTTTTCCCAAGGAAAAAATAGTTATTTTTATATACCGGATAATTATTCACGTTAAAATATCGAAAAATATATTAAACAAAATAATATAAAATAAATAAAAAAAAACTTGAAAGTCGACCCTTGCAGTGTTCCGAACCCAGGGTCTCCGGAACAACAAATCTAACTTGCCCAAAGCGCTATTAACTTCGCCACGCTTTACATGGCAGCCTCACGAATATTTAGCTTAAAACACCTCCTCCCGGTTAGTCAACAAAACATATTTTGGGTCATTGTGGGCCCACTAATAGGTCTATAAAAAATTCCTTCGGTAAAATTGTTAGCAATATTAAACTCTGAGTTCAGGCCGAGTTTGAAGTTTATAGGTAAATATTACAGGGAGTTACGGGGTGTGATGTGTACGTGCCACCTGATACGACTTTTCTGCCTTTTTCAGCCATTATTCGCTCTTTAACAAAGAGAAATAATTATTTTTATACGTAGAACACTTTACTCAATTTAAAATATTGAAAAAGAAGTTAAAAAAGTAATATAAACTAAAATAATAAAATAAATAAAAATTATCCGAAATTTATCCGTTTATTAGCTATTATTAACTTTTTCTGAACGAAAAATAGTTATTTTTATATAACGGACACTTTATTCACGATAAAATATCGAAAAATATATTAAAAAAAATAATATAAAATAAATAAAAAAAACTTGAAAGTCGACCCTTGCAGGGTTCCGAACCCAGGGTCTCCGGGACAACAAATCTAACTTGCCCAAAGCGCTATCAACTTCGCCACGCTTCACATGACAGCCGCACGAATATTTAGCTTAAAACACCTCCTCCCGGTTAGTCAACAAAACATATTTTGGGTCATTGTGGGCCCACTAATAGGTCTATAAAAAATTCCTTCGGTAAAATTGTTAGTAATATTAAACTCTGAGTTCAGGCTGAGTTTGAAGTTTATAGGTAAATATTACAGGGAGTTACGGGGTGTGATGTGTACGTGCCTCCTAATACGACTTTTCTGCCTTTTTCAGCCATTATTCGCTCTTTAACTAAGAAAAATAAAATAAATGAATAAATAAAAATTATCCGAAATTTACCCGTTTATTAGCTATTATTCGCTTTTTCCCAAGGAAAAAATAGTTATTTTTATATACCGGACGCTTTATTCAAGTTAAAATATCGAAAAATATATTAAAAAAAAATAATATAAAATAAATAAAAAAAACTTGAAAGTCGACCCTTGCAGGGTTCCGAACCCAGGGTCTCCGGGGCAACAAATCTAACTTGCCCAAAGCGCTGTCAACTTCGCCACGCTTCACATGACAGCCGCACGAATATTTAGCTTAAAACACCTCCTCCCGGTTAGTCAACAAAACATATTTTGGGTCACAATGGGCCCACTAATAGGTCTATAAAAAATTCCTTCGGTAAAATTGTTAGTAATAATAAACTCTGAGTTCCAGCCGAGTTTGAAGTTTATAGGTAAATATTATACTGAGTTACGGGGTGTGATGTGTGCGTGCCTCCTAATACAACTTTTCTGCCTTTTTCAGCCATTATTCGCTCTTTAACAAAGAAAAATAAAATAAATAAATAAATAAATAAAAATTATCCGAAATTTACTCGTTTATTAGCTATTATTCGCTTTTTCCCAAGGAAAAAATAGTTATTTTTATATACCGGACGCTTTATTCACGTTAAAATATCGAAAAATGCATTAAAAAAAATAATATAAAGTAAATAAACAAAACTTGAAAGTCGACCCTTGCAAGGCTCCGAACCCAGGGTCTCCGGGGCAACAAATCTAACTTGCCCAAAGCGCTATCAACTTCGCCACGCTTCACATGACAGCCGCACGAATATTTAGCTTAAAACACCTCCTCCCGGTTAGTCAACAAAACGTATTTTGGGTCATTGTTAGCCCACTAATGGGTCTATAACAAATTCCTTCGGTAAAATTGTTAGTAATATTAAACTCTGAGTTTCGGCCGAGTTTGAAGTTTATAGGTAAATATTATAAGGAGTTACGGGGTGTGATGTGAGCGTGGCTCCTAATACGATTTTTCTGCCTTTTTCAGCCATTATTCGCTCTTCAACAAAGAAAAATAAAATAAATAGATAAAAATTATCCGAAATTTACTCGTTTATTAGCTATTATTCGCTTTTTCCCAAGGAAAAAATAGTTATTTTTATATACCGGATAATTATTCACGTTAAAATATCGAAAAATATATTAAACAAAATAATATAAAATAAATAAAAAAAAACTTGAAAGTCGACCCTTGCAGTGTTCCGAACCCAGGGTCTCCGGAACAACAAATCTAACTTGCCCAAAGCGCTATTAACTTCGCCACGTTTTACATGGCAGCCTCACGAATATTTAGCTTAAAACACCTCCTCCCGGTTAGTCAACAAAACATATTTTGGGTCATTGTGGGCCCACTAATAGGTCTATAAAAAATTCCTTCGGTAAAATTGTTAGCAATATTAAACTCTGAGTTCAGGCCGAGTTTGAAGTTTATAGGTAAATATCACAGGGAGTTACGGGGTGTGATGTGTACGTGCCACCTGATACGACTTTTCTGCCTTTTTCAGCCATTATTCGCTCTTTAACAAAGAGAAATAATTATTTTTATACGTAGAACACTTTACTCAATTTAAAATATTGAAAAAGAAGTTAAAAAAGTAATATAAACTAAAATAATAAAATAAATAAAAATTATCCGAAATTTACCCGTTTATTAGCTATTATTAACTTTTTCTGAACGAAAAATAGTTATTTTTATATAACGGACACTTTATTCACGATAAAATATCGAAAAATATATTAAAAAAAATAATATAAAATAAATAAAAAAAACTTGAAAGTCGACCCTTGCAGGGTTCCGAACCCAGGGTCTCCGGGACAACAAATCTAACTTGCCCAAAGCGCTATCAACTTCGCCACGCTTCTCATGACAGCCGCACGAATATTTAGCTTAAAACACCTCCTCCCGGTTAGTCAACAAAACATATTTTGGGTCATTGTGGGCCCACTAATAGGTCTATAAAAAATTCCTTCGGTAAAATTGTTAGTAATAATAAACTCTGAGTTCAGGCCGAGTTTGAAGTTTATAGGTAAATATTATAGGGAGTTACGGGGTGTGATGTGAGCGTGCCTCCTAATACGACTTTTCTGCCTTTTTCAGCCATTATTCGCGCTTTAACAAAGAAAAATAAAATAAATAAATAAATAAATAAATATTATCCGATATTTACCCGTTTATAAGCTATTACTCGCTTTTTCCAAAGAAAAAATAGTTATTTTTATATACCGGACGCTTTATTCACGTTAAAATATCGGAAAATACATTAAAAAAAATAATATAAAATAAATAAAAAAAACTTGAAAGTCGACCCTTGCTGGGTTCCGAACCCAGGGTCTCACGGGCAACAAATCTAACTTGCCCAAAGCGCTGTCAACTTCGCCACGCTTCACATGACAGCCGCACGAATATTTAGCTTAAGACACCTCCTCCCGGTTAGTCAACAAAACATATTTTGGGTCATTGTGGGCCCACTAATAGGTCTATAAAAAATTCCTTCGGTAAAATTGTTAGTAATAATAAACACTGAGTTCCAGCCGAGTTTGAAGTTTATAGGTAAATATTATACTGAGTTACGGGGTGTGATGTGTGCGTGCCTCCTAATACGACTTTTCTGCCTTTTTCAGCCATTATTCGCTCTTTAACAAAGAAAAATAAAATAAATAAATAAATAAATAAAAAGTATCCGATATTTACCCGTTTATAAGCTATTACTCGCTTTTTCCAAAGGAAAAAATAGTTATTTTTATATACCGGACGCTTTATTCACGTTAAAATATCGAAAAATATATTTAAAAAAAAATAATATAAAATAAATTAACAAAACTTGAAAGTCGACCCTTGCAGGGCTCCGAACCCAGGGTCTCCGGGGCAACAAATCTAACTTGCCCAAAGCGCTACCAACTTCGCCACGCTTCACATGACAGCCGCACGAATATTTAGCTTAAAACACCTCCTCCCGGTTAGTCAACAAAACGTATTTTGGGTCATTGTGGGCCCACTAATGGGTCTATAACAAATTCCTTTGGTAAAATTGTTAGTAATATTAAACTCTGAGTTCCAACCGAGTTTGAAGTTTATAGGTAAATATTATAGGGAGTTACGGGGTGTGATGTGTGCGTGCCTCCTAATACGACTTTTCTGCTTTTTTCAGCCATTATTCGCTCTTTAACAAAGAAAAATAAAATAAATAGATAAAAATTTTCCGAAATTTACTCGTTTATTAGCTATTATTCGCTTTTTCCCAAGGAAAAAATAGTTATTTTTATATACCGGACGCTTGATTCACGTTAAAATATCGAAAAATACATTAAAAAAATAATATAAAATAAATAAACAAAACTTGAAAGTCGACCCTTGCAAGGCTCCGAACCCAGGGTCTCCGGGGCAACAAATCTAACTTGCCCAAAGCGCTATCAACTTCGCCACGCTACACATGACAGCCGCACGAATATTTAGCTTAAAACACCTCCTCCCGGTTAGTCAACAAAACATATTTTGGGTCATTGTGGGCCCACTAATAGGTCTATAAAAAATTCCTTCGGTAAAATTGTTAGCAATATTAAACTCTGAGTTCAGGCCGAGTTTGAAGTTTATAGGTAAATATTACAGGGAGTTACGGGGTGTGATGTGTACGTGCCACCTGATACGACTTTTCTGCCTTTTTCAGCCATTATTCGCTCTTTAACAAAGAGAAATAATTATTTTTATACGTAGAACACTTTACTCAATTTAAAATATTGAAAAAGAAGTTAAAAAAGTAATATAAACTAAAATAATAAAATAAATAAAAATTATCCGAAATTTACCCGTTTATTAGCTATTATTAACTTTTTCTGAACGAAAAATAGTTATTTTTATATAACGGACACTTTATTCACGATAAAATATCGAAAAATATATTAAAAAAAATAATATAAAATAAATAAAAAAAACTTGAAAGTCGACCCTTGCAGGGTTCCGAACCCAGGGTCTCCGGGACAACAAATCTAACTTGCCCAAAGCGCTATCAACTTCGCCACGCTTCTCATGACAGCCGCACGAATATTTAGCTTAAAACACCTCCTCCCGGTTAGTCAACAAAACATATTTTGGGTCATTGTGGGCCCACTAATAGGTCTATAAAAAATTCCTTCGGTAAAATTGTTAGTAATAATAAACTCTGAGTTCAGGCCGAGTTTGAAGTTTATAGGTAAATATTATAGGGAGTTACGGGGTGTGATGTGAGCGTGCCTCCTAATACGACTTTTCTGCCTTTTTCAGCCATTATTCGCGCTTTAACAAAGAAAAATAAAATAAATAAATAAATAAATAAATATTATCCGATATTTACCCGTTTATAAGCTATTACTCGCTTTTTCCAAAGAAAAAATAGTTATTTTTATATACCGAACGCTTTATTCACGTTAAAATATCGGAAAATATATTAAAAAAAATAATATAAAATAAATAAAAAAAACTTGAAAGTCGACCCTTGCTGGGTTCCGAACCCAGGGTCTCACGGGCAACAAATCTAACTTGCCCAAAGCGCTGTCAACTTCGCCACGCTTCACATGACAGCCGCACGAATATTTAGCTTAAGACACCTCCTCCCGGTTAGTCAACAAAACATATTTTGGGTCATTGTGGGCCCACTAATAGGTCTATAAAAAATTCCTTCGGTAAAATTGTTAGTAATAATAAACACTGAGTTCCAGCCGAGTTTGAAGTTTATAGGTAAATATTATACTGAGTTACGGGGTGTGATGTGTGCGTGCCTCCTAATACGACTTTTCTGCCTTTTTCAGCCATTATTCGCTCTTTAACAAAGAAAAATAAAATAAATAAATAAATAAATAAAAATTATCCGATATTTACCCGTTTATAAGCTATTACTCGCTTTTTCCAAAGGAAAAAATAGTTATTTTTATATACCGGACGCTTTATTCACGTTAAAATATCGAAAAATATATTTAAAAAAAAATAATATAAAATAAATTAACAAAACTTGAAAGTCGACCCTTGCAGGGCTCCGAACCCAGGGTCTCCGGGGCAACAAATCTAACTTGCCCAAAGCGCTACCAACTTCGCCACGCTTCACATGACAGCCGCACGAATATTTAGCTTAAAACACCTCCTCCCGGTTAGTCAACAAAACGTATTTTGGGTCATTGTGGGCCCACTAATGGGTCTATAACAAATTCCTTCGGTAAAATTGTTAGTAATATTAAACTCTGAGTTCCAACCGAGTTTGAAGTTTATAGGTAAATATTATAGGGAGTTACGGGGTGTGATGTGTGCGTGCCTCCTAATACGACTTTTCTGCTTTTTTCAGCCATTATTCGCTCTTTAACAAAGAAAAATAAAATAAATAGATAAAAATTTTCCGAAATTTACTCGTTTATTAGCTATTATTCGCTTTTTCCCAAGGAAAAAATAGTTATTTTTATATACCGGACGCTTGATTCACGTTAAAATATCGAAAAATACATTAAAAAAAATAATATAAAATAAATAAACAAAACTTGAAAGTCGACCCTTGCAAGGCTCCGAACCCAGGGTCTCCGGGGCAACAAATCTAACTTGCCCAAAGCGCTATCAACTTCGCCACGCTACACATGACAGCCGCACGAATATTTAGCTTAAAACACCTCCTCCCGGTTAGTCAACAAAACGTATTTTGGGTCATTGTGGGCCACTAATGGGTCTATAACAAATTCCTTCGGTAAAATTGTTAGTAATATTAAACTCTGAGTTCCGGCCGAGATTGAAGTTTATAGGTAAATATTATAGGGAGTTACGGGGTGTGATGTGAGCGTGCCTCCTAATACGATTTTTCTGCCTTTTTCAGCCATTATTCGCTCTTTAACAAAGAAAAATAAAATAAATAGATAAAAATTATCCGAAATTTACTCGTTTATTAGCTACTATTCGCTTTTTCCCAAGGAAAAATAGTTATTTTTATATACCGGACGCTTTATTCACGTTAAAATATCGAAAAATATATTAAACAAAATAGTATAAAATAAATAAACAAAACTTGAAAGTCGACCCTTGCAGGGCTCCGAACCCAGGGTCTCCGGGGCAACAAATCTAACTTGCCCAAAGCGCTACCAACTTCGCCACGCTTCACATGACAGCCGCACGAATATTTAGCTTAAAACACCTCCTCCCGGTTAGTCAACAAAACGTATTTTGGGTCATTGTGGGCCCACTAATGGGTCTATAACAAATTCCTTCGGTAAAATTGTTAGTAATATTAAACTCTGAGTTCCGGCCGAGTTTGAAGTTTATAGGTAAATATTATAGGGAGTTACGGGGTGTGATGTGTGCGTGCCTCCTAATACGACTTTTCTGCTTTTTTCAGTCATTATTCGCTCTTTAACAAAGAAAAATAAAATAAATAGATAAAAATTTTCCGAAATTTACTCATTTATTAGCTATTATTCGCTTTTTCCCAAGGAAAAAATAGTTATTTTTATATACCGGACGCTTGATTCACGTTAAAATATCGAAAAATACATTAAAAAAAATAATATAAAATAAATAAACAAAACTTGAAAGTCGACCCTTGCAAGGCTCCGAACCCAGGGTCTCCGGGGCAACAAATCTAACTTGCCCAAAGCGCTATCAACTTCGCCACGCTACACATGACAGCCGCACGAATATTTAGCTTAAAACACCTCCTCCCGGTTAGTCAACAAAACGTATTTTGGGTCATTGTGGGCCACTAATGGGTCTATAACAAATTCCTTCGGTAAAATTGTTAGTAATATTAAACTCTGAGTTCCGGCCGAGTTTGAAGTTTATAGGTAAATATTATAGGGAGTTACGGGGTGTGATGTGAGCGTGCCTCCTAATACGATTTTTCTGCCTTTTTCAGCCATTATTCGCTCTTTAACAAAGAAAAATAAAATAAATAGATAAAAATTATCCGAAATTTACTCGTTTATTAGCTACTATTCGCTTTTTCCCAAGGAAAAATAGTTATTTTTATATACCGGACGCTTTATTCACGTTAAAATATCGAAAAATATATTAAACAAAATAGTATAAAATAAATAAACAAAACTTGAAAGTCGACCCTTGCAGGGCTCCGAACCCAGGGTCTCCGGGGCAACAAATCTAACTTGCCCAAAGCGCTACCAACTTCGCCACGCTTCACATGACAGCCGCACGAATATTTAGCTTAAAACACCTCCTCCCGGTTAGTCAACAAAACGTATTTTGGGTCATTGTGGGCCCACTAATGGGTCTATAACAAATTCCTTCGGTAAAATTGTTAGTAATATTAAACTCTGAGTTCCGGCCGAGTTTGAAGTTTATAGGTAAATATTATAGGGAGTTACGGGGTGTGATGTGTGCGTGCCTCCTAATACGACTTTTCTGCTTTTTTCAGTCATTATTCGCTCTTTAACAAAGAAAAATAAAATAAATAGATAAAAATTTTCCGAAATTTACTCGTTTATTAGCTATTATTCGCTTTTTCCCAAGGAAAAAATAGTTATTTTTATATACCGGACGCTTTATTCACGTTAAAATATCGAAAAATACATTAAAAAAAATAATATAAAATAAATAAACAAAACTTGAAAGTCGACCCTTGCAAGGCTCCGAACCCAGGGTCTCCGGGGCAACAAATCTAACTTGCCCAAAGCGCTATCAACTTCGCCACGCTTCACATGACAGCCGCACGAATATTTAGCTTAAAACACCTCCTCCCGGTTAGTCAACAAAACGTATTTTGGGTCATTGTGGGCCCACTAATGGGTCTATAACAAATTCCTTCGGTAAAATTGTTAGTAATATTAAACTCTGAGTTCCGGCCGAGTTTGAAGTTTATAGGTAAATATTATAGGGAGTTACGGGGTGTGATGTGAGCGTGCCTCCTAATACGATTTTTCTGCCTTTTTCAGCCGTTATTCGCTCTTTAACAAAGAAAAATAAAATAAATAGATAAAAATTATCCGAAATTTACTCGTTTATTAGCTACTATTCGCTTTTTCCCAAGGAAAAATAGTTATTTTTATATACCGGACGCTTTATTCACGTTAAAATATCGAAAATATATTAAACAAAATAGTATAAAATAAATAAACAAAACTTGAAAGTCGACCCTTGCAGGGCTCCGAACCCAGGGTCTCCTTGGCAACAAATCTAACTTGCCCAAAGCGCTATCAACTTCGCCACGCTTCACATGGCAGCCTCACGAATATTTAGCTTAAAACACCTTCTCCCGGTTAGACAACAAAACTTATTTTGGGTCATTGTGGGCCCACTAATAGGTGTATAAAAAATTCCTTCGGTAAAATTGTTAGTAATATTAAACTCTGAGTTCAGGCCGAGTTTGAAGTTTATAGGTAAATATTATAGGGAGTTATGGGGTGTGATGTGTGCGTGCCTCCTAACACGACTTTTCTGCATTTTTCAGTCATTATTCGCTCTTTAACAAAGAAAAATAAAATAAATAAATAAAAATTTTCCGAAATTTACCCGTTAATTAGCTATTATTCGCTTTTTCCGTAGGAAAAAATAGTTATTTTCATATACCGGACGCTTTATTCACGTTAAAATATCGAAAAATATATTAAAAAAAATAATATAAAATAAATAAACAAAACTTAAAAGTCGACCCTTGCAGGGCTCCGAACCCAGGGTCTCCGGGGCATCAAATCTAACTTGCCCAAAGCGCTATCAACTTCGCCACGCTTCACATGACAGCCGCACGAATATTTAGCTTAAAACACCTCCTCCCGGTTAGTCAACAAAACGTATTTTGGGTCATTGTGGGCCCACTAATGGGTCTATAACAAATTCCTTAGGTAAAATTGTTAGTAATATTAAACTCTGAGTTCCGGCCGAGTTTGAAGTTTATAGGTAAATATTATAGGGAGTTACGGGGTGTGATGTGAGCGTGCCTCCTAATACGATTTTTCTGCCTTTTTCAGCCATTATTCGCTCTTTAACAAAGAAAAATAATATAAATAGATAAAAATTATCCGAAATTTACTCGTTTATTAGCTACTATTCGCTTTTTCCCAAGGAAAAATAGTTATTTTTATATACCGGACGCTTTATTCACGTTAAAATAGCGAAAATATATTAAACAAAATAGTATAAAATAAATAAACAAAACTTGAAAGTCGACCCTTGCAGGGCTCCGAACCCAGGGTCTCCGGGGCAACAAATCTAACTTGCCCAAAGCGCTATCAACTTCGCCACGCTTCACATGGCAGCCTCACGAATATTTAGCTTAAAACACCTTCTCCCGGTTAGACAACAAAACTTATTTTGGGTCATTGTGGGCCCACTAATAGGTGTATAAAAAATTCCTTCGGTAAAATTGTTAGTAATATTAAACTCTGAGTTCAGGCCGAGTTTGAAGTTTATAGGTAAATATTATAGGGAGTTACGGGGTGTGATGTGTGCGTGCCTCCTAACACGACTTTTCTGCCTTTTTCAGTCATTATTCGCTCTTTAACAAAGAAAAATAAAATAAATAAATAAAAATTATCCGAAATTTACCCGTTAATTAGCTATTATTCGCTTTTTCCCTAGGAAAAAATAGTTATTTTCATATACCGGACGCTTTATTCACGTTAAAATATCGAAAAATATATTAAAAAAATAATATAAAATAAATAAACAAAACTTAAAAGTCGACCCTTGCAGGGTTCCGAACCCAGGGTCTCCGGGACAACAAATCTAACTTGCCCAAAGCGCTGTCAACTTCGCCACGCTTCACATGACAGCCGCACGAATATTTAGCTTAAGACACCTCCTCCCGGTTAGTCAACAAAACATATTTTGGGTCATTGTGGGCCCACTAATAGGTGTATAAAAAATTCCTTCTTTAAAATTGTTAGTAATATTAAACTCTGAGTCCAGGCCGAGTTTGAAGTTTATAGGTAAATATTATAGGGAGTTACGGGGTGTGATGTGTGCGTGCCTCCCAATACGACTTTTCTGCCTTTTTCAGTCTTTATTCGCTCTTTAACAATGAAAAATAAAATAAATGAATAAATAAAAATTATCCGATATTTACCCGTTTATTAGCTATTATTCGCTTTCTCCCAAGGAAAAAATAGTTATTTTTAAATACAGGACGCTTTATTCACGTTAAAATATCGAAAAATATATTAAAAAAAATAATATAAAATAAATAAACAAAACTTGAAAGTCGACCCTTGCAGTGTTCCGAACCCAGGGTCTCCGGGACAACAAATCTAACTTGCCCAAAGCGCTGTCAACTTCGCCACGCTTCACATGACAGCCGCACGAATATTTAGCTTAAGACACCTCCTCCCGGTTAGTCAACAAAACATATTTTGGGTCATTGTGGGCCCACTAATAGGTCTATAAAAAATTCCTTCGGTTAAATTGTTAGTAATATTAAACTCTGAGTTCAGGCCGAGTTTGAAGTTTATAGGTAAATATTATACTGAGTTACGGGGTGTGATGTGTGCGTGCCTCCTAATACGACTTTTCTGCCTTTTTCAGCCATTATTCGCTCTTTAACAAAGAAAAATAAAATAAATAAATAAAAATTATCCGAAATTTACCCGTTTATTAGCTATTATTCGCTTTTTCCCAAGGAAAAAATAGTTATTTTTATATACCGGACGCTTTATTCAAGTTAAAATATCGAAAAATATATTAAAAAAAATAATATAAAATAAATAAAAAAAACTTGAAAGTCGACCCTTGCAGGGTTCCGAACCCAGGGTCTCCGGAACAACAAATCTAACTTGCCCAAAGCGCTATCAACTTCGCCACGCTTCACATGACAGCCGCACGAATATTTAGCTTAAAATACCTCCTCCCGGTTAGTCAACAAAACGTATTTTGGGTCATTGTGGGCCCACTAATGGGTCTATAACAAATTCCTTAGGTAAAATTGTTAGTAATATTAAACTCTGAGTTCCGGCCGAGTTTGAAGTTTATAGGTAAATATTATAGGGAGTTACGGGGTGTGATGTGAGCGTGCCTCCTAATACGATTTTTCTGCCTTTTTCAGCCATTATTCGCTCTTTAACAAAGAAAAATAATATAAATAGATAAAAATTATCCGAAATTTACTCGTTTATTAGCTACTATTCGCTTTTTCCCAAGGAAAAATAGTTATTTTTATATACCGGACGCTTTATTCACGTTAAAATAGCGAAAATATATTAAACAAAATAGTATAAAATAAATAAACAAAACTTGAAAGTCGACCCTTGCAGGGCTCCGAACCCAGGGTCTCCGGGGCAACAAATCTAACTTGCCCAAAGCGCTATCAACTTCGCCACGCTTCACATGGCAGCCTCACGAATATTTAGCTTAAAACACCTTCTCCCGGTTAGACAACAAAACTTATTTTGGGTCATTGTGGGCCCACTAATAGGTGTATAAAAAATTCCTTCGGTAAAATTGTTAGTAATATTAAACTCTGAGTTCAGGCCGAGTTTGAAGTTTATAGGTAAATATTATAGGGAGTTACGGGGTGTGATGTGTGCGTGCCTCCTAACACGACTTTTCTGCCTTTTTCAGTCATTATTCGCTCTTTAACAAAGAAAAATAAAATAAATAAATAAAAATTATCCGAAATTTACCCGTTAATTAGCTATTATTCGCTTTTTCCCTAGGAAAAAATAGTTATTTTCATATACCGGACGCTTTATTCACGTTAAAATATCGAAAAATATATTAAAAAAATAATATAAAATAAATAAACAAAACTTAAAAGTCGACCCTTGCAGGGTTCCGAACCCAGGGTCTCCGGGACAACAAATCTAACTTGCCCAAAGCGCTGTCAACTTCGCCACGCTTCACATGACAGCCGCACGAATATTTAGCTTAAGACACCTCCTCCCGGTTAGTCAACAAAACATATTTTGGGTCATTGTGGGCCCACTAATAGGTGTATAAAAAATTCCTTCTTTAAAATTGTTAGTAATATTAAACTCTGAGTCCAGGCCGAGTTTGAAGTTTATAGGTAAATATTATAGGGAGTTACGGGGTGTGATGTGTGCGTGCCTCCCAATACGACTTTTCTGCCTTTTTCAGTCTTTATTCGCTCTTTAACAATGAAAAATAAAATAAATGAATAAATAAAAATTATCCGATATTTACCCGTTTATTAGCTATTATTCGCTTTCTCCCAAGGAAAAAATAGTTATTTTTAAATACAGGACGCTTTATTCACGTTAAAATATCGAAAAATATATTAAAAAAAATAATATAAAATAAATAAACAAAACTTGAAAGTCGACCCTTGCAGTGTTCCGAACCCAGGGTCTCCGGGACAACAAATCTAACTTGCCCAAAGCGCTGTCAACTTCGCCACGCTTCACATGACAGCCGCACGAATATTTAGCTTAAGACACCTCCTCCCGGTTAGTCAACAAAACATATTTTGGGTCATTGTGGGCCCACTAATAGGTCTATAAAAAATTCCTTCGGTTAAATTGTTAGTAATATTAAACTCTGAGTTCAGGCCGAGTTTGAAGTTTATAGGTAAATATTATACTGAGTTACGGGGTGTGATGTGTGCGTGCCTCCTAATACGACTTTTCTGCCTTTTTCAGCCATTATTCGCTCTTTAACAAAGAAAAATAAAATAAATAAATAAAAATTATCCGAAATTTACCCGTTTATTAGCTATTATTCGCTTTTTCCCAAGGAAAAAATAGTTATTTTTATATACCGGACGCTTTATTCAAGTTAAAATATCGAAAAATATATTAAAAAAAATAATATAAAATAAATAAAAAAAACTTGAAAGTCGACCCTTGCAGGGTTCCGAACCCAGGGTCTCCGGGGCAACAAATCTAACTTGCCCAAAGCGCTGTCAACTTCGCCACGCTTCACATGACAGCCGCACGAATATTTAGCTTAAAACACCTCCTCCCGGTTAGTCAACAAAACATATTTTGGGTCACAATGGGCCCACTAATAGGTCTATAAAAAATTCCTTCGGTAAAATTGTTAGTAATAATAAACTCTGAGTTCCAGCCGAGTTTGAAGTTTATAGGTAAATATTATACTGAGTTACGGGGTGTGATGTGTGCGTGCCTCCTAATACGACTTTTCTGCCTTTTTCAGCCATTATTCGCTCTTTAACAAAGAAAAATAAAATAAATAAATAAATAAATAAAAATTATCCGATATTTACCCGTTTATAAGCTATTACTCGCTTTTTCCCAAGGAAAAAATAGTTATTTTTATATACCGGACGCTTTATTCACGTTAAAATATCGAAAAATATATTTAAAAAAAAATAATATAAAATAAATTAACAAAACTTGAAAGTCGACCCTTGCAGGGCTCCGAACCCAGGGTCTCCGGGGCAACAAATCTAACTTGCCCAAAGCGCTACTAACTTCGCCACGCTTCACATGACAGCCGCACGAATATTTAGCTTAAAACACCTCCTCCCGGTTAGTCAACAAAACGTATTTTGGGTCATTGTGGGCCCACTAATGGGTCTATAACAAATTCCTTCGGTAAAATTGTTAGTAATATTAAACTCTGAGTTTCGGCCGAGTTTGAAGTTTATAGGTAAATATTATAGGGAGTTACGGGGTGTGATGTGTGCGTGCCTCCTAATACGACTTTTCTGCTTTTTTCAGCCATTATTCGCTCTTTAACAAAGAAAAATAAAATAAATAGATAAAAATCTTCCGAAATTTACTCGTTTATTAGCTATTATTCGCTTTTTCCCAAGGAAAAAATAGTTATTTTTATATACCGGACGCTTTATTCACGTTAAAATATCGAAAAATACATTAAAAAAAATAATATAAAATAAATAAACAAAACTTGAAAGTCGACCCTTGCAAGGCTCCGAACCCAGGGTCTCCGGGGCAACAAATCTAACTTGCCCAAAGCGCTATCAACTTCGCCACGCTTCACATGACAGCCGCACGAATATTTAGCTTAAAACACCTCCTCCCGGTTAGTCAACAAAACGTATTTTGGGTCATTGTGGGCCCACTAATGGGTCTATAACAAATTCCTTCGGTAAAATTGTTAGTAATATTAAACTCTGAGTTTCGGCCGAGTTTGAAGTTTATAGGTAAATATTATAGGGAGTTACGGGGTGTGATGTGTGCGTGCCTCCTAACACGACTTTTCTGCCTTTTTCAGTCATTATTCGCTCTTTAACAAAGAAAAATAAAATAAATAAATAAAAATTATCCGAAATTTACCCGTTAATTAGCTATTATTCGCTTTTTCCCTAGGAAAAAATAGTTATTTTCATATACCGGACGCTTTATTCACGTTAAAATATCGAAAAATATATTAAATAAAATAATATAAAATAAATAAACAAAACTTAAAAGTCGACCCTTGCAGGGCTCCGAACCCAAGGTCTCCGGGGCAACAAATCTAACTTGCCCAAAGCGCTATCAACTTCGCCACGCTTCACATGGCAGGCTCACGAATATTTAGCTTAAAACACCTCCTCCCGTTTAGTCAACAAGACATATTTTGGGTCATTGTGGGCCCACTAATAGGTCTATAAAAAATTCCTTCGGTAAAATTGTTAGTAATATTAAACTCTGAGTTCAGGCCGAGTTTGAAGTTTATAGGTAAATATTATAGGGAGTTACGGGGTGTGATGTGTGCGTGCCTCCCAATACGACTTTTCTGCCTTTTTCAGTCATTATTCGCTCTTTAACAATGAAAAATAAAATAAATGAATAAATAAAAATTATCCGATATTTACCCGTTTATTAGCTATTATTCGCTTTCTCCCAAGGAAAAAATAGTTATTTTTAAATACAGGACGCTTTATTCACGTTAAAATATCGAAAAATATATTAAAAAAAATAATATAAAATAAATAAACAAAACTTGAAAGTCGACCCTTGCAGGGTTCCGAACCCAGGGTCTCCGGGGCAATAAATCTAACTTGCCCAAAGCGCTATCAACTTCGCCACGCTTCACATGGCAGCCTCACGAATATTTAGCTTAAAACACCTCCTCCCGGTTAGTCAACAAAACATATTTCTGGCCATTGTGGGCCCACTAATAGGTCTATAAAAAATTCCTTCGGGAAAAATTGTTAGTAATATTAAACTCTGAGTTCAGGCCGAGTTTGAAGTTTATAGGTAAATAATATAGGGAGTTACTGGGTGTGATGTGTGCGTGCCTCTTTATACGACTTTTCTGCCTTTTTCAGCCATTATTCGCTCTTTAACAAAGAAAAATAAAATAAATAAATGAAAATTATCCGAAATTTACCCGTTTATTAGCTATTATTCGCTTTTTCCCAAGGAAAAAATAGTTATTTGTACATACCGGGCGCTTTATTCACGTTAAAATATCGAAAAATATATTAAAAAAAGTAATATAAAATAAATAAACAAAACTTGAAAGTCGACCCTTGCAGGGTTCCGAACCCAGGGTCCCCGGGGCAACAAATCTAACTTGCCCAAAGCGCTATCAACTTCGCCACGCTTCACATGGCACGCTCACGAATATTTAGCTTAAAACACCTCCTACCGGTTAGTCAACAAAACATATTTTGGGTCATTGTGGGCCCACTAATAGGTCCATAAAAAATTCCTTCGGTAAAATTGTTAGTAATATTAAACTCTGAGTTCAGACCGAGTTTGAAGTTTATAGGTAAATATTACAGGGAGTTACGGGGTGTGATGTGTGCGTGCCTCCTAATACGACTTTTCTGCCTTTTTCAGCCATTATTCGCTCTTTAACAAAGAAAAATAAAATAAATAAATAAAAATTATCCGAAATTTACCCGTTTATTAGCTATTATTAACTTTTTCTGAACGAAAAATAGTTATTTTTATATAACGGACACTTTATTCACGATAAAATATCGAAAAATATATTAAAAAAAATAATATAAAATAAATAAAAAAAACTTGAAAGTCGACCCTTGCAGCGCTCCGAACCCAGGGTCTCCGGGGCAACAAATCTAACTTGCCCAAAGCGCTATCAACTTCGCCACGCTTCACATGGCAGCCTCACTAATATTTAGCTTAAAACACCTTCTCCCGGTTAGACAACAAAACTTATTTTGGGTCATTGTGGGCCCACTAATAGGTGTATAAAAAATTCCTTCGGGAAAAATTGTTAGTAATATTAAACTCTGAGTTCAGGCCGAGTTTGAAGTTTATAGGTAAATGTTATAGGGAGTTACGGGGTGTGATGTGTGCGTGCCTCCTAACACGACTTTTCTGCCTTTTTCAGTCATTATTCGCTCTTTAACAAAGAAAAATAAAATAAATAAATAAAAATTATCCGAAATTTACCCGTTAATTAGCTATTATTCGCTTTTACCCTAGGAAAAAATAGTTATTTTCCTATACCGGACGCTTTATTCACGTTAAAATATCGAAAATTTTTATTAAAAAAAATAAAATAAAATAAATAAACAAAACTTAAAAGTCGACCCTTGCAGGGTTCCGAACCCAGGGTCTCCGGGGCAACAAATCTAACTTGCCCAAAGCGCTATCAACTTCGCCACGCTTCACATGGCAGGCTCACGAATATTTAGCTTAAAACACCTCCTCCCGTTTAGTCAACAAGACATATTTTGGGTCATTGTGGGCCCACTAATAGGTCTATAAAAAATTCCTTCATTAAAATTGTTAGTAATATTAAACTCTGAGTTCAGGCCGAGTTTGAAGTTTATAGGTAAATATTATAGGGAGTTACGGGGTGTGATGTGTGCGTGCCTCCCAATACGACTTTTCTGCCTTTTTCAGTCATTATTCGCTCTTTAACAAAGAAAAATAAAACAAATAAATAAGTAAAAATTATCGGATATTTACCCGTTTATTAGCTATTATTCGCTTTCTCCCAAGGAAAAAATTGTTATTTTTATATACCGGAAGCTTTATTTACGTTAAAATATCGAAAAATATATTAAAAAAAGTAATATAAAATAAATAAACAAAACTTGAAAATCGACCATTGCAGGGTTCCGAACCCAGGGTCCCCGGGGCAATAAATCTAACTTGCCCAAAGCGCTATCAACTTCGCCACGCTTCACATGGCAGCCTCACGAATATTTAGCTTAAAACACCTCCTCTCGGTTAGTCAACAAAACATATTTCTGGTCATTGTGGGCCCACTAATAGGTCTATAAAAAATTCCTTCGGTAAAATTTTTAGTAATATTAAACTCTGAGTTCAGGCCGAGTTTGAAGTTTATAGGTAAATATTACAGGGAGTTACGGGGTGTGATGTGTGCGTGCCTCCTAATACGACTTTCCTGCCTTTTTCAGCCATTATTCGCTCTTTAACTAAGAAAAATAAAATAAATGAATAAATAAAAATTATCCGATATTTACCCGTTTATTAGCTATTATTCGCTTTCTCCCAAGGAAAAAATAGTTATTTTTATATACCGGACGCTTTATTCACGTTAAAATATCGAAAAATATATTAAAAAAAGTAATATAAAATAAATAAACAAAACTTGAAAGTCGACCCTTGCAGGGTTCCGAACCCAGGGTCTCCGGGGCAAAAAATCTAACTTGCCCAAAGCTCTATCAACTTCGCCACGCTTCACATGACAGCCGCACGAATATTTAGCTTAAAACACCTTCTCCCGGTTAGTCAACAAAACATATTTTGGGTCATTGTGGGCCTACTAATAAGTCTATAAAAAATTCCTTCGGTAAAATTGTTAGTAATATTAAACTCTGAGTTCAGGCCGAGATTGAAGTTTATAGGTAAATATTATAGGGAGTTACGGGGTGTGATGTGTGCGTGCCTCCTAATACGACTTTTCTGCCTTTTTCAGCCATTATTCGCTCTTTAACAAAGAAAAATAAAATAAATAAATAAAAATTATCCGAAATTTACCCGTTTATTAGCTATTATTAACTTTTTCTGAACGAAAAATAGTTATTTTTATATAACGGACACTTTATTCACGATAAAATATCGAAAAATATATTAAAAAAAATAATATAAAATAAATAAAAAAAACTTGAAAGTCGACCCTTGCAGGGTTCCGAACCCAGGGACTCCGGGACAACAAATCTAACTTTCCCAAAGCGCTATCAACTTCGCCACGCTTCACATGGCAGGCTCACGAATATTTAGCTTAAAACACCTCCTCCCGGTTAGTCAACAAAACATATTTTGGGTCATTGTGGGCCCACTAATAGGTGTATAAAACATTCCTTCGGAAAAATTGTTAGTAATATTAAACTCTGAGTTCAGGGCGAGTTTGAAGTTTATAGGTAAATATTATAGGGAGTTACGGGGTGTGATGTGTGCGTGCCTCCTAATACGACTTTTCTGCCTTTTTCAGCCATTATTCGCTCTTTAACAAAGAAAAATAAAATAAATAGATAAAAATTATCCGAAATTTACCCGTTTATTAGCTATTATTAACTTTTCCTGAACGAAAAATAGTTATTTTTATATAACGGACACTTTATTCACGATAAAATATCGAAAAATATATTAAAAAAAATAATATAAAATAAATAAAAAAAACTTGAAAGTCGACCCTTGCAGGGTTCCGAACCCAGGGTCTCCGGGACAACAAATCTAACTTTCCCAAAGCGCTATCAACTTCGCCACGCTTCACATGGCAGGCTCACGAATATTTAGCTTAAAACACCTCCTCCCGGTTAGTCAACAAAACATATTTTGGGTCATTGTGGGCCCACTAATAGGTGTATAAAAAATTCCTTCGGGAAAAATTGTTAGTAATATTAAACTCTGAGTTCAGGCCGAGTTTGAAGTTTATAGGTAAATGTTATAGGGAGTTACGGGGTGTGATGTGAGCGTGCCTCCTAATACGATTTTTCTGCCTTTTTCAGCCATTATTCGCTCTTTAACAAAGAAAAATAAAATAAATAGATAAAAATTATCCGAAATTTACTCGTTTATTAGCTACTATTCGCTTTTTCCCAAGGAAAAATAGTTATTTTTATATACCGGACGCTTTATTCACGTTAAAATATCGAAAAATATATTAAACAAAATAGTATAAAATAAATAAACAAAACTTGAAAGTCGACCCTTGCAGGGTTCCGAACCCAGGGTCCCCGGGGCAATAAATCTAACTTGCCCAAAGCGCTATCAACTTCGCCACGCTTCACATGGCAGCCTCACGAATATTTAGCTTAAAACACCTCCTCTCGGTTAGTCAACAAAACATATTTCTGGTCATTGTGGGCCCACTAATAGGTCTATAAAAAATTCCTTCGGTAAAATTTTTAGTAATATTAAACTCTGAGTTCAGGCCGAGTTTGAAGTTTATAGGTAAATATTACAGGGAGTTACGGGGTGTGATGTGTGCGTGCCTCCTAATACGACTTTCCTGCCTTTTTCAGCCATTATTCGCTCTTTAACTAAGAAAAATAAAATAAATGAATAAATAAAAATTATCCGATATTTACCCGTTTATTAGCTATTATTCGCTTTCTCCCAAGGAAAAAATAGTTATTTTTATATACCGGACGCTTTATTCACGTTAAAATATCGAAAAATATATTAAAAAAAGTAATATAAAATAAATAAACAAAACTTGAAAGTCGACCCTTGCAGGGTTCCGAACCCAGGGTCTCCGGGGCAAAAAATCTAACTTGCCCAAAGCTCTATCAACTTCGCCACGCTTCACATGACAGCCGCACGAATATTTAGCTTAAAACACCTTCTCCCGGTTAGTCAACAAAACATATTTTGGGTCATTGTGGGCCTACTAATAAGTCTATAAAAAATTCCTTCGGTAAAATTGTTAGTAATATTAAACTCTGAGTTCAGGCCGAGATTGAAGTTTATAGGTAAATATTATAGGGAGTTACGGGGTGTGATGTGTGCGTGCCTCCTAATACGACTTTTCTGCCTTTTTCAGCCATTATTCGCTCTTTAACAAAGAAAAATAAAATAAATAAATAAAAATTATCCGAAATTTACCCGTTTATTAGCTATTATTAACTTTTTCTGAACGAAAAATAGTTATTTTTATATAACGGACACTTTATTCACGATAAAATATCGAAAAATATATTAAAAAAAATAATATAAAATAAATAAAAAAAACTTGAAAGTCGACCCTTGCAGGGTTCCGAACCCAGGGACTCCGGGACAACAAATCTAACTTTCCCAAAGCGCTATCAACTTCGCCACGCTTCACATGGCAGGCTCACGAATATTTAGCTTAAAACACCTCCTCCCGGTTAGTCAACAAAACATATTTTGGGTCATTGTGGGCCCACTAATAGGTGTATAAAACATTCCTTCGGAAAAATTGTTAGTAATATTAAACTCTGAGTTCAGGGCGAGTTTGAAGTTTATAGGTAAATATTATAGGGAGTTACGGGGTGTGATGTGTGCGTGCCTCCTAATACGACTTTTCTGCCTTTTTCAGCCATTATTCGCTCTTTAACAAAGAAAAATAAAATAAATAGATAAAAATTATCCGAAATTTACCCGTTTATTAGCTATTATTAACTTTTCCTGAACGAAAAATAGTTATTTTTATATAACGGACACTTTATTCACGATAAAATATCGAAAAATATATTAAAAAAAATAATATAAAATAAATAAAAAAAACTTGAAAGTCGACCCTTGCAGGGTTCCGAACCCAGGGTCTCCGGGACAACAAATCTAACTTTCCCAAAGCGCTATCAACTTCGCCACGCTTCACATGGCAGGCTCACGAATATTTAGCTTAAAACACCTCCTCCCGGTTAGTCAACAAAACATATTTTGGGTCATTGTGGGCCCACTAATAGGTGTATAAAAAATTCCTTCGGGAAAAATTGTTAGTAATATTAAACTCTGAGTTCAGGCCGAGTTTGAAGTTTATAGGTAAATGTTATAGGGAGTTACGGGGTGTGATGTGCGCGTGCCTCCTAACACGACTTTTCTGCCTTTTTCAGTCATTATTCGCTCTTTAACAAAGAAAAATAAAATAAATAAATAAAAATTATCCGAAATTTACCCGTTAATAAGCTATTATTCGCTTTTACCCTAGGAAAAAATAGTTATTTTCATATACCGGACGCTTTATTCACGTTAAAATATCGAAAAATATATTAAAAAAAATAATATAAAATAAATAAACAAAACTTAAAAGTCGACCCTTGCAGGGTTCCGAACCCAGGGTCTCCGGGGCAACAAATCTAACTTGCCCAAAGCGCTATCAACTTCGCCACGCTTCACATGGCAGGCTCACGAATATTTAGCTTAAAACACCTCCTCCCGTTTAGTCAACAAGACATATTTTGGGTCATTGTGGGCCCACTAATAGGTCTATAAAAAATTCCTTCATTAAAATTGTTAGTAATATTAAACTCTGAGTTCAGGCCGAGTTTGAAGTTTATAGGTAAATATTATAGGGAGTTACGGGGTGTGATGTGTGCGTGCCTCCCAATACGACTTTTCTGCCTTTTTCAGTCATTATTCGCTCTTTAACAAAGAAAAATAAAACAAATAAATAAGTAAAAATTATCCGATATTTACCCGTTTATTAGCTATTATTCGCTTTCTCCCAAGGAAAAAATAGTTATTTTTATATACCGGAAGCTTTATTTACGTTAAAATATCGAAAAATATATTAAAAAAAGTAATATAAAATAAATAAACAAAACTTGAAAATCGACCCTTGCAGGGTTCCAAACCCAGGGTCCCCGGGGCAATAAATCTAACTTGCCCAAAGCGCTATCAACTTCGCCACGCTTCACATGGCAGCCTCACGAATATTTAGCTTAAAACACCTCCTCCCGTTTAGTCAACAAGACATATTTTGGGTCATTGTGGGCCCACTAATAGGTCTATAAAAAATTCCTTCATTAAAATTGTTAGTAATATTAAACTCTGAGTTCAGGCCGAGTTTGAAGTTTATAGGTAAATATTATAGGGAGTTACGGGGTGTGATGTGTGCGTGCCTCCCAATACGACTTTTCTGCCTTTTTCAGTCATTATTCGCTCTTTAACAAAGAAAAATAAAACAAATAAATAAGTAAAAATTATCCGATATTTACCCGTTTATTAGCTATTATTCGCTTTCTCCCAAGGAAAAAATAGTTAATTTTATATAGAGGAAGCTTTATTTACGTTAAAATATCGAAAAATATATTAAAAAAAGTAATATAAAATAAATAAACAAAACTTGAAAATCGACCCTTGCAGGGTTCCGAACCCAGGGTCCCCGGGGCAATAAATCTAACTTGCCCAAAACGCTATCAACTTCGCCACGCTTCACATGGCAGCCTCACGAATATTTAGCTTAAAACACCTCCTCTCGGTTAGTCAACAAAACATATTTCTGGTCATTGTGGGCCCACTAATAGGTCTATAAAAAATTCCTTCGGTAAAATTTTTAGTAATATTAAATTCTGAGTTCAGGCCGAGTTTGAAGTTTATAGGTAAATATTACAGGGAGTTACGGGGTGTGATGTGTGCGTGCCTCCTAATACGACTTTCCTGCCTTTTTCAGCCATTATTCGCTCTTTAACTAAGAAAAATAAAATAAATGAATAAATAAAAATTATCCGATATTTACCCGTTTATTAGCTATTATTCGCTTTCTCCCAAGAAAAAAATAGTTATTTTTATATACCGGACGCTTTATTCACGTTAAAATATCGAAAAATATATTAAAAAAAGTAATATAAAATAAATAAACAAAACTTGAAAGTCGACCCTTGCAGGGTTCCGAACCCAGGGTCTCCGGGGCAAAAAATCTAACTTGCCCAAAGCGCTATCAACTTCGCCACGCTTCACATGACAGCCGCACGAATATTTAGCTTAAAACACCTCCTCCCGGTTAGTCAACAAAACATATTTTGGGTCATTGTGAGCCTACTAATAAGTCTATAAAAAATTCCTTCGGTAAAATTGTTAGTAATATTAAACTCTGAGTTCAGGCCGAGATTGAAGTTTATAGGTAAATATTATAGGGAGTTACGGGGTGTGATGTGTGCGTGCCTCCTAATACGACTTTTCTGCTTTTTTCAGCCATTATTCGCTCTTTAACAAAGAAAAATAAAATAAATAGATAAAAATTATCCGAAATTTACCCGTTTATTAGCTATTATTAACTTTTTCTGAACGAAAAATAGTTATTTTTATATAACGGACACTTTATTCACGATAAAATATCGAAAAATATATTAAAAAAAATAATATAAAATAAATAAAAAAAAACTTGAAAGTCAACCCTTGCAGGGTTCCGAACCCAGGGTCTCCGGGACAACAAATCTAACTTTCCCAAAGCGCTATCAACTTCGCCACGCTTCACATGGCAGGCTCACGAATATTTAGCTTAAAACACCTCCTCCCGGTTAGTCAACAAAACATATTTTGGGTCATTGTGGGCCCACTAATAGGTGTATAAAACATTCCTTCGGTAAAATTGTTAGTAATATTAAACTCTGAGTTCAGGGCGAGTTTGAAGTTTATAGGTAAATATTATAGGGAGTTACGGGGTGTGATGTGTGCGTGCCTCCTAATACGACTTTTCTGCTTTTTTCAGCCATTATTCGCTCTTTAACAAAGAAAAATAAAATAAATAGATAAAAATTATCCGAAATTTACCCGTTTATTAGCTATTATTAACTTTTTCTGAACGAAAAATAGTTATTTTTATATAACGGACACTTTATTCACGATAAAATATCGAAAAATATATTAAAAAAAATAATATAAAATAAATAAAAAAAACTTGAAAGTCGACCCTTGCAGGGTTCCGAACCCAAGGTCTCCGGGACAAAAAATCTAACTTTCCCAAAGCGCTGACAACTTCGCCACGCTTCACATGGCAGGCTCACGAATATTTAGCTTAAAACACCTCTTCCCGGTTAGTCAACAAAACATATTTTGGGTCATTGTGGGCCCACTAATAGGTCTATAAAAAATTCCTTCGGTAAAATTGTTAGTAATATTAAACTCTGAGTTCAGGCCGAGTTTGAAGTTTATAGGTAAATAATATAGGGAGTTACTGGGTGTGATGTGTGCGTGCCTCTTTATACGACTTTTCTGCCTTTTTCAGCCATTATTCGTTCTTTAACAAAGAAAAATAAAATAAATAAATGAAAATTATCCGAAATTTACCCGTTTATTAGCTATTATTCGCTTTTTCCCAAGGAAAAAATAGTTATTTTTACATACCGGGCGCTTTATTCACGTTAAAATATCGAAAAATATATTAAAAAAAGTAATATAAAATAAATAAACAAAACTTGAAAGTCGACCCTTGCAGGGTTCCGAACCCAGGGTCTCCGGGGCAACAAATCTAACTTGCCCAAAGCGCTATCAACTTCGCCACGCTTCACATGGCAGCCTCACGAATATTTAGCTTAAAACACCTCCCGGATAGTCAACAAAACATATTTTGGGTCATTGTGGGCCCACTAATAGGTGTATAAAACATTCCCTCGGTAAAATTGTTAGTAATATTAAACTCTGAGTTCAGGGCGAGTTTGAAGTTTATAGGTAAATATTATAGGGAGTAACGGGGTGTGATGTGTGCGTGCCTCCTAATACGACTTTTCTGCTTTTTTCAGCCATTATTCGCTCTTTAACAAAGAAAAATAAAATAAATAGATAAAAATTATCCGAAATTTACCCGTTTATTAGCTATTATTAACTTTTTCTGAACGAAAAATAGTTATTTTTATATAACGGACACTTTATTCACGATAAAATATCGAAAAATATATTAAAAAAAATAATATAAAATAAATAAAAAAAACTTGAAAGTCGACCCTTGCAGGGTTCCGAACCCAGGGTCTCCGGGACAACAAATCTAACTTTCCCAAAGCGCTATCTCTTTCGCCACGCTTCACATGGCAGGCTCACGAATATTTAGCTTAAAACACCTCCTCCCGGTTAGTCAACAAAACATATTTTGGGTCATTGTGGGCCCACTAATAGGTCTATAAAAATTCCTAGGGTAAAATTGTTAGTAATATTAAACTCTGAGTTCAGGCCGAGTTTGAAGTTTATAGATAAATATTACAGGGAGTTACGGGGTGTGATGTGTGCGTGCCACCTGATATGACTTTTCTGCCTTTTTCAGCCATTATTCGCTCTTTAACAAGGAAAAATTAAATAAATAAATAAATTAAAGTTATCCGATATTTACCCGTTTATTAGCTATTATTCGCTTTTTCCAAAGGAAAAAATAGTTATTTTTATATACCGGACGCTTTATTCACGTTAAAATATCGAAAAATATATTAAAAAAAATAATATAAAATAAATAAACAAAACTTAAAAGTCGACCCTTGCAGAGTTCCGAACCCAGGGTCTCCGGGGCAACAAATCTAACTTGCCCAAAGCGCTATCAACTTCGCCACGCTTCACATGGCAGGCTCACGAATATTTAGCTTAAAACACCTCCTCCCGTTTAGTCAACAAGACATATTTTGGGTCATTGTGGGCCCACTAATAGGTCTATAAAAAATTCCTTCATTAAAATTGTTAGTAATATTAAACTCTGAGTTCAGGCCGAGTTTGAAGTTTATAGGTAAATATTATAGGGAGTTACGGGGTGTGATGTGTGCGTGCCTCCCAATACGACTTTTCTGCCTTTTTCAGTCATTATTCGCTCTTTAACAAAGAAAAATAAAACAAATAAATAAGTAAAAATTATCCGATATTTACCCGTTTATTAGCTATTATTCGCTTTCTCCCAAGGAAAAAATAGTTATTTTTATATACCGGAAGCTTTATTTACGTTAAAATATCGAAAAATATATTAAAAAAAGTAATATAAAATAAATAAACAAAACTTGAAAATCGACCCTTGCAGGGTTCCGAACCCAGGGTCCCCGGGGCAATAAATCTAACTTGCCCAAAGCGCTATCAACTTCGCCACGCTTCACATGGCAGCCTCACGAATATTTAGCTTAAAACACCTCCTCCCGTTTAGTCAACAAGACATATTTTGGGTCATTGTGGGCCCACTAATAGGTCTATAAAAAATTCCTTCATTAAAATTGTTAGTAATATTAAACTCTGAGTTCAGGCCGAGTTTGAAGTTTATAGGTAAATATTATAGGGAGTTACGGGGTGTGATGTGTGCGTGCCTCCCAATACGACTTTTCTGCCTTTTTCAGTCATTATTCGCTCTTTAACAAAGAAAAATAAAACAAATAAATAAGTAAAAATTATCCGATATTTACCCGTTTATTAGCTATTATTCGCTTTCTCCCAAGGAAAAAATAGTTATTTTTATATAGAGGAAGCTTTATTTACGTTAAAATATCGAAAAATATATTAAAAAAAGTAATATAAAATAAATAAACAAAACTTGAAAATCGACCCTTGCAGGGTTCCGAACCCAGGGTCCCCGGGGCAATAAATCTAACTTGCCCAAAACGCTATCAACTTCGCCACGCTTCACATGGCAGCCTCACGAATATTTAGCTTAAAACACCTCCTCTCGGTTAGTCAACAAAACATATTTCTGGTCATTGTGGGCCCACTAATAGGTCTATAAAAAATTCCTTCGGTAAAATTTTTAGTAATATTAAACTCTGAGTTCAGGCCGAGTTTGAAGTTTATAGGTAAATATTACAGGGAGTTACGGGGTGTGATGTGTGCGTGCCTCCTAATACGACTTTCCTGCCTTTTTCAGCCATTATTCGCTCTTTAACTAAGAAAAATAAAATAAATGAATAAATAAAAATTATCCGATATTTACCCGTTTATTAGCTATTATTCGCTTTCTCCCAAGGAAAAAATAGTTATTTTTATATACCGGACGCTTTATTCACGTTAAAATATCGAAAAATATATTAAAAAAAGTAATATAAAATAAATAAACAAAACTTGAAAGTCGACCCTTGCAGGGTTCCGAACCCAGGGTCTCCGGGGCAAAAAATCTAACTTGCCCAAAGCGCTATCAACTTCGCCACGCTTCACATGACAGCCGCACGAATATTTAGCTTAAAACACCTCCTCCCGGTTAGTCAACAAAACATATTTTGGGTCATTGTGGGCCCACTAATAGGTCTATAAAAAATTCCTTCGGTTAAATTGTTAGTAATAATAAACTCTGAGTTCAGGCCGAGTTTGAAGTTTATAGGTAAATATTATAGGGAGTTACGGGGTGTGATGTGAGCGTGCCTCCTAACACGACTTTTCTGCCTTTTTCAGTCATTATTCGCTCTTTAACAAAGAAAAATAAAATAAATAAATAAAAATTATCCGAAATTTACCCGTTAATAAGCTATTATTCGCTTTTACCCTAGGAAAAAATAGTTATTTTCATATACCGGACGCTTTATTCACGTTAAAATATCGAAAAATATATTAAAAAAAATAATATAAAATAAATAAACAAAACTTAAAAGTCGACCCTTGCAGAGTTCCGAACCCAGGGTCTCCGGGGCAACAAATCTAACTTGCCCAAAGCGCTATCAACTTCGCCACGCTTCACATGGCAGGCTCACGAATATTTAGCTTAAAACACCTCCTCCCGTTTAGTCAACAAGACATATTTTGGGTCATTGTGGGCCCACTAATAGGTCTATAAAAAATTCCTTCATTAAAATTGTTAGTAATATTAAACTCTGAGTTCAGGCCGAGTTTGAAGTTTATAGGTAAATATTATAGGGAGTTACGGGGTGTGATGTGTGCGTGCCTCCCAATACGACTTTTCTGCCTTTTTCAGTCATTATTCGCTCTTTAACAAAGAAAAATAAAACAAATAAATAAGTAAAAATTATCCGATATTTACCCGTTTATTAGCTATTATTCGCTTTCTCCCAAGGAAAAAATAGTTATTTTTATATACCGGAAGCTTTATTTACGTTAAAATATCGAAAAATATATTAAAAAAAGTAATATAAAATAAATAAACAAAACTTGAAAATCGACCCTTGCAGGGTTCCGAACCCAGGGTCCCCGGGGCAATAAATCTAACTTGCCCAAAGCGCTATCAACTTCGCCACGCTTCACATGGCAGCCTCACGAATATTTAGCTTAAAACACCTCCTCCCGTTTAGTCAACAAGACATATTTTGGGTCATTGTGGGCCCACTAATAGGTCTATAAAAAATTCCTTCATTAAAATTGTTAGTAATATTAAACTCTGAGTTCAGGCCGAGTTTGAAGTTTATAGGTAAATATTATAGGGAGTTACGGGGTGTGATGTGTGCGTGCCTCCCAATACGACTTTTCTGCCTTTTTCAGTCATTATTCGCTCTTTAACAAAGAAAAATAAAACAAATAAATAAGTAAAAATTATCCGATATTTACCCGTTTATTAGCTATTATTCGCTTTCTCCCAAGGAAAAAATAGTTATTTTTATATAGAGGAAGCTTTATTTACGTTAAAATATCGAAAAATATATTAAAAAAAGTAATATAAAATAAATAAACAAAACTTGAAAATCGACCCTTGCAGGGTTCCGAACCCAGGGTCCCCGGGGCAATAAATCTAACTTGCCCAAAACGCTATCAACTTCGCCACGCTTCACATGGCAGCCTCACGAATATTTAGCTTAAAACACCTCCTCTCGGTTAGTCAACAAAACATATTTCTGGTCATTGTGGGCCCACTAATAGGTCTATAAAAAATTCCTTCGGTAAAATTTTTAGTAATATTAAACTCTGAGTTCAGGCCGAGTTTGAAGTTTATAGGTAAATATTACAGGGAGTTACGGGGTGTGATGTGTGCGTGCCTCCTAATACGACTTTCCTGCCTTTTTCAGCCATTATTCGCTCTTTAACTAAGAAAAATAAAATAAATGAATAAATAAAAATTATCCGATATTTACCCGTTTATTAGCTATTATTCGCTTTCTCCCAAGGAAAAAATAGTTATTTTTATATACCGGACGCTTTATTCACGTTAAAATATCGAAAAATATATTAAAAAAAGTAATATAAAATAAATAAACAAAACTTGAAAGTCGACCCTTGCAGGGTTCCGAACCCAGGGTCTCCGGGGCAAAAAATCTAACTTGCCCAAAGCGCTATCAACTTCGCCACGCTTCACATGACAGCCGCACGAATATTTAGCTTAAAACACCTCCTCCCGGTTAGTCAACAAAACATATTTTGGGTCATTGTGAGCCTACTAATAAGTCTATAAAAAATTCCTTCGGTAAAATTGTTAGTAATATTAAACTCTGAGTTCAGGCCGAGATTGAAGTTTATAGGTAAATATTATAGGGAGTTACGGGGTGTGATGTGTGCGTGCCTCCTAATACGACTTTTCTGCCTTTTTCAGCCATTATTCGCTCTTTAACAAAGAAAAATAAAATAAATAAATAAAAATTATCCGAAATTTACCCGTTTATTAGCTATTATTAACTTTTTCTGAACGAAAAATAGTTATTTTTATATAACGGACACTTTATTCACGATAAAATATCGAAAAATATATTAAAAAAAATAATATAAAATAAATAAAAAAAACTTGAAAGTCAACCCTTGCAGGGTTCCGAACCCAGGGTCTCCGGGACAACAAATCTAACTTTCCCAAAGCGCTATCAACTTCGCCACGCTTCACATGGCAGGCTCACGAATATTTAGCTTAAAACACCTCCTCCCGGTTAGTCAACAAAACATATTTTGGGTCATTGTGGGCCCACTAATAGGTGTATAAAACATTCCTTCGGTAAAATTGTTAGTAATATTAAACTCTGAGTTCAGGGCGAGTTTGAAGTTTATAGGTAAATATTATAGGGAGTTACGGGGTGTGATGTGTGCGTGCCTCCTAATACGACTTTTCTGCTTTTTTCAGCCATTATTCGCTCTTTAACAAAGAAAAATAAAATAAATAGATAAAAATTATCCGAAATTTACCCGTTTATTAGCTATTATTAACTTTTTCTGAACGAAAAATAGTTATTTTTATATAACGGACACTTTATTCACGATAAAATATCGAAAAATATATTAAAAAAAATAATATAAAATAAATAAAAAAAACTTGAAAGTCGACCCTTGCAGGGTTCCGAACCCAAGGTCTCCGGGACAAAAAATCTAACTTTCCCAAAGCGCTGACAACTTCGCCACGCTTCACATGGCAGGCTCACGAATATTTAGCTTAAAACACCTCCTCCCGGTTAGTCAACAAAACATATTTTGGGTCATTGTGGGCCCACTAATAGGTCTATAAAAAATTCCTTCGGTAAAATTGTTAGTAATATTAAACTCTGAGTTCAGGCCGAGTTTGAAGTTTATAGGTAAATAATATAGGGAGTTACTGGGTGTGATGTGTGCGTGCCTCTTTATACGACTTTTCTGCCTTTTTCAGCCATTATTCGTTCTTTAACAAAGAAAAATAAAATAAATAAATGAAAATTATCCGAAATTTACCCGTTTATTAGCTATTATTCGCTTTTTCCCAAGGAAAAAATAGTTATTTTTACATACCGGGCGCTTTATTCACGTTAAAATATCGAAAAATATATTAAAAAAAGTAATATAAAATAAATAAACAAAACTTGAAAGTCGACCCTTGCAGGGTTCCGAACCCAGGGTCTCCGGGGCAACAAATCTAACTTGCCCAAAGCGCTATCAACTTCGCCACGCTTCACATGGCAGCCTCACGAATATTTAGCTTAAAACACCTCCCGGATAGTCAACAAAACATATTTTGGGTCATTGTGGGCCCACTAATAGGTGTATAAAACATTCCCTCGGTAAAATTGTTAGTAATATTAAACTCTGAGTTCAGGGCGAGTTTGAAGTTTATAGGTAAATATTATAGGGAGTAACGGGGTGTGATGTGTGCGTGCCTCCTAATACGACTTTTCTGCTTTTTTCAGCCATTATTCGCTCTTTAACAAAGAAAAATAAAATAATTAGATAAAAATTATCCGAAATTTACCCGTTTATTAGCTATTATTAACTTTTTCTGAACGAAAAATAGTTATTTTTATATAACGGACACTTTATTCACGATAAAATATCGAAAAATATATTAAAAAAAATAATATAAAATAAATAAAAAAAACTTGAAAGTCGACCCTTGCAGGGTTCCGAACCCAGGGTCTCCGGGACAACAAATCTAACTTTCCCAAAGCGCTATCTCTTTCGCCACGCTTCACATGGCAGGCTCACGAATATTTAGCTTAAAACACCTCCTCCCGGTTAGTCAACAAAACATATTTTGGGTCATTGTGGGCCCACTAATAGGTCTATAAAAATTCCTAGGGTAAAATTGTTAGTAATATTAAACTCTGAGTTCAGGCCGAGTTTGAAGTTTATAGATAAATATTACAGGGAGTTACGGGGTGTGATGTGTGCGTGCCACCTGATATGACTTTTCTGCCTTTTTCAGCCATTATTCGCTCTTTAACAAGGAAAAATTAAATAAATAAATAAATTAAAGTTATCCGATATTTACCCGTTTATTAGCTATTATTCGCTTTTTCCAAAGGAAAAAATAGTTATTTTTATATACCGGACGCTTTATTCACGTTAAAATATCGAAAAATATATTAAAAAAAATAATATAAAATAAATGAACAAAACTTGAAAGTCGACCCTTGCAGGGTTCCGAACCCAGGGTCTCCGGGGCAACAAATCTAACTTGCCCAAAGCGCTATCAACTTCGCCACGCTTCACATGACAGCCGCACGAATATTTAGCTTAAAACACCTCCTCCCGGTTAGTCAACAAAACATATTTTGGGTCATTGTGGGCCCACTAATAGGTCTATAAAAAATTCCTTCGGTTAAATTGTTAGTAATAATAAACTCTGAGTTCAGGCCGAGTTTGAAGTTTATAGGTAAATATTATAGGGAGTTACGGGGTGTGATGTGAGCGTGCCTCCTAATACGACTTTTCTGAATTTTTCAGCCATTATTCGCTCTTTAACAAAGAAAAATAAAATAAATAAATAAATAAATAAAAATTATTCGATATTTACCCGTTTATATGCTATTACTCGCTTTTTCCAAAGGAAAAAATAGTTATTTTTATATACCGGACGTTTTATTTACGTTAAAATATCGGAAAATATATTAAAAAAAATAATATAAAATAAATAAAAAAAATTTAAAAGTCGACCCTTGCAGGGTTCCGAACCCAGGGTCTCAGGGGCAACAAATCTAACTTGCACAAAGCGCTGTCAACTTCGCCACGCTTCACATGACAGCCGCACGAATATTTAGCTTAAGACACCTCCTCCCGGTTAGTCAACAAAACATATTTTGGGTCATTGTGGACCCAATAATAGGTCTATAAAAAATGCCTTCGGTTAAATTGTTAGTAATATTAAACTCTGAGTTCAGGCCGAGTTTGAAGTTTATAGGTAAATATTATACTGAGTTACGGGGTGTGATGTGTGCGTGCCTCCTAATACGACTTTTCTGCCTTTTTCAGCCATTATTCGCTCTTTAACAAAGAAAAATAAAATAAATAAATAAATAAATAAAAATTCTCCGATATTTACCCGTTTATAAGCTATTACTCGCTTTTTCATAAGGAAAAAAAAATTATTTTTATATACCGGACGCTTTATTCACGTTAAAATATCGAAAAATATATTTTAAAAAAAATAATATAAAATAAATTAACAAAACTTGAAAGTCGACCCTTGCAGGGCTCCGAACCCAGGGTCTCCGGGGCAACAAATCTAACTTGTCCAAAGCGCTATCAACTTCGCCACGCTTCACATGACAGCCGCACGAATATTTAGCTTAAAACATCTCCTCCCGGTTAGTCAACAAAACGTATTTTGGGTCATTGTGGGCCCACTAATGGGTCTATAACAAATTCCTTCGGTAAAATTGTTACTAATATTAAACTCTGAGTTCCGGCCGAGTTTGAAGTTTATAGGTAAATATTATAGGGAGTTACGGGGTGTGATGTGTGCGTGCCTCATAATACAACTTTCCTGCTTTTTTCAGCCATTATTCGCTCTTTAACAAAGAAAAAAAAAATAAATAGATAAAAATTTTCCGAAATTTACTCGTTTATTAGCTATTATTAACTTTTTCTGAACGAAAAATAGTTATTTTTATATAACGGACACTTTATTCACGATAAAATATCGAAAAATATATTATAAAAAATAATATAAAATAAATAAAAAAAACTTGAAAGTCGACCCTTGCAGGGTTCCGAACCCAGGGTCTCCGGGACAACAAATCTAACTTTCCCAAAGCGCTATCAACTTCGCCACGCTTCACATGGCAGGCTCACGAATATTTAGCTTAAAACACCTCCTCCCGGTTAGTCAACAAAACATATTTTGGGTCATTGTGGGCCCACTAATAGGTGTATAAAACATTCCTTCGGAAAAATTGTTAGTAATATTAAACTCTGAGTTCAGGGCGAGTTTGAAGTTTATAGGTAAATATTATAGGGAGTTACGGGGTGTGATGTGTGCGTGCCTCCTAATACGACTTTTCTGCTTTTTTCAGCCATTATTCGCTCTTTAACAAAGAAAAATAAAATAAATAGATAAAAATTATCCGAAATTTACCCGTTTATTAGCTATTATTAACTTTTTCTGAACGAAAAATAGTTATTTTTATATAACGGACACTTTATTCACGATAAAATATCGAAAAATATATTAAAAAAAATAATATAAAATAAATAAAAAAAACTTGAAAGTCGACCCTTGCAGGGTTCCGAACCCAGGGTCTCCGGGACAACAAATCTAACTTTCCCAAAGCGCTATCAACTTCGCCACGCTTCACATGGCAGGCTCACGAATATTTAGCTTAAAACACCTCCTCCCGGTTAGTCAACAAAACATATTTTGGGTCATTGTGGGCCCACTAATAGGTCTATAAAAAATTCCTTCGGTAAAATTGTTAGTAATATTAAACTCTGAGTTCAGGCCGAGTTTGAAGTTTATAGGTAAATGTTATAGGGAGTTACTGGGTGTGATGTGTGCGTGCCTCTTTATACGACTTTTCTGCCTTTTTCAGCCATTATTCGCTCTTTAACAAAGAAAAATAAAATAAATAGATAAAAATTATCCGAAATTTACTCGTTTATTAGCTACTATTCGCTTTTTCCCAAGGAAAAAATAGTTATTTTTATATACCGGACGCTTTATTCACGTTAAAATATCGAAAAATATATTAAACAAAATAGTATAAAATAAATAAACAAAACTTGAAAGTCGACCCTTGCAGGGCTCCGAACCCAGGGTCTCCGGGGCAACAAATCTAACTTGCCCAAAGCGCTATCAACTTCGCCACGCTTCACATGGCAGCCTCACGAATATTTAGCTTAAAACACCTTCTCCCGGTTAGACAACAAAACTTATTTTGGGTCATTGTGGGCCCACTAATAGGTGTATAAAAAATTCCTTCGGGAAAAATTGTTAGTAATATTAAACTCTGAGTTCAGGCCGAGTTTGAAGTTTATAGGTAAATGATATAGGGAGTTACGGGGTGTGATGTGTGCGTGCCTCCTAACACGACTTTTCTGCCTTTTTCAGTCATTATTCGCTCTTTAACAAAGAAAAATAAAATAAATAAATAAAAATTATCCGAAATTTACCCGTTAATTAGCTATTATTCGCTTTTACCCTAGGAAAAAATAGTTATTTTCATATACCGGACGCTTTATTCACGTTAAAATATCGAAAAATATATTAAAAAAAATAATATAAAATTAATAAACAAAACTTAAAAGTCGACGCTTGCAGGGTTCCGAACCCAGGGTCTCCGGGGCAACAAATCTAACTTGCCCAAAGCGCTATCAACTTCGCCACGCTTCACATGGCAGGCTCACGAATATTTAGCTTAAAACACCTCCTCCCGTTTAGTCAACAAGACATATTTTGGGTCATTGTGGGCCCACTAATAGGTCTATAAAAAATTCCTTCATTAAAATTGTTAGTAATATTAAACTCTGAGTTCAGGCCGAGTTTGAAGTTTATAGGTAAATATTATAGGGAGTTACGGGGTGTGATGTGTGCGTGCCTCCCAATACGACTTTTCTGCCTTTTTCAGTCATTATTCGCTCTTTAACAAAGAAAAATAAAACAAATAAATAAGTAAAAATTATCCGATATTTACCCGTTTATTAGCTATTATTCGCTTTCTCCCAAGGAAAAAATAGTTATTTTTATATACCGGAAGCTTTATTTACGTTAAAATATCGAAAAATATATTAAAAAAAGTAATATAAAATAAATAAACAAAACTTGAAAATCGACCCTTGCAGGGTTCCGAACCCAGGGTCCCCGGGGCAATAAATCTAACTTGCCCAAAGCGCTATCAACTTCGCCACGCTTCACATGGCAGCCTCACGAATATTTAGCTTAAAACACCTCCTCTCGGTTAGTCAACAAAACATATTTCTGGTCATTGTGGGCCCACTAATAGGTCTATAAAAAATTCCTTCGGTAAAATTTTTAGTAATATTAAACTCTGAGTTCAGGCCGAGTTTGAAGTTTATAGGTAAATATTACAGGGAGTTACGGGGTGTGATGTGTGCGTGCCTCCTAATACGACTTTCCTGCCTTTTTCAGCCATTATTCGCTCTTTAACTAAGAAAAATAAAATAAATGAATAAATAAAAATTATCCGATATTTACCCGTTTATTAGCTATTATTCGCTTTCTCCCAAGGAAAAAATAGTTATTTTTATATACCGGACGCTTTATTCACGTTAAAATATCGAAAAATATATTAAAAAAAGTAATATAAAATAAATAAACAAAACTTGAAAGTCGACCCTTGCAGGGTTCCGAACCCAGGGTCTCCGGGGCAAAAAATCTAACTTGCCCAAAGCGCTATCAACTTCGCCACGCTTCACATGACAGCCGCACGAATATTTAGCTTAAAACACCTCCTCCCGGTTAGTCAACAAAACATATTTTGGGTCATTGTGGGCCTACTAATAAGTCTATAAAAAATTCCTTCGGTAAAATTGTTAGTAATATTAAACTCTGAGTTCAGGCCGAGATTGAAGTTTATAGGTAAATATTATAGGGAGTTACGGGGTGTGATGTGTGCGTGCCTCCTAATACGACTTTTCTGCCTTTTTCAGCCATTATTCGCTCTTTAACAAAGAAAAATAAAATAAATAAATAAAAATTATCCGAAATTTACCCGTTTATTAGCTATTATTAACTTTTTCTGAACGAAAAATAGTTATTTTTATATAACGGACACTTTATTCACGATAAAATATCGAAAAATATATTAAAAAAAATAATATAAAATAAATAAAAAAAACTTGAAAGTCGACCCTTGCAGGGTTCCGAACCCAGGGTCTCCGGGACAACAAATCTAACTTTCCCAAAGCGCTATCAACTTCGCCACGCTTCACATGGCAGGCTCACGAATATTTAGCTTAAAACACCTCCTCCCGGTTAGTCAACAAAACATATTTTGGGTCATTGTGGGCCCACTAATAGGTGTATAAAACATTCCTTCGGTAAAATTGTTAGTAATATTAAACTCTGAGTTCAGGGCGAGTTTGAAGTTTATTGGTAAATATTATAGGGAGTTACGGGGTGTGATGTGTGCGTGCCTCCTAATACGACTTTTCTGCTTTTTTCAGCCATTATTCGCTCTTTAACAAAGAAAAATAAAATAAATAGATAAAAATTATCCGAAATTTACCCGTTTATTAGCTATTATTAACTTTTTCTGAACGAAAAATAGTTATATTTATATAACGGACACTTTATTCACGATAAAATATCGAAAAATATATTAAAAAAAATAATATAAAATAAATAAAAAAAACTTGAAAGTCGACCCTTGCAGGGTTCCGAACCCAGGGTCTCCGGGACAAAAAATCTAACTTTCCCAAAGCGCTATCAACTTCGCCACGCTTCACATGGCAGGCTCACGAATATTTAGCTTAAAACACCTCCTCCCGGTTAGTCAACAAAACATATTTTGGGTCATTGTGGGCCCACTAATAGGTCTATAAAAAATTCCTTCGGTAAAATTGTTAGTAATATTAAACTCTGAGTTCAGGCCGAGTTTGAAGTTTATAGGTAAATAATATAGGGAGTTACTGGGTGTGATGTGTGCGTGCCTCTTTATACGACTTTTCTGCCTTTTTCAGCCATTATTCGCTCTTTAACAAAGAAAAATAAAATAAATAAATGAAAATTATCCGAAATTTACCCGTTTATTAGCTATTATTCGCTTTTTCCAAAGGAAAAAATAGTTATTTTTATATACCGGACGCTTTATTCACGTTAAAATATCGAAAAATATATTAAAAAAAATAATATAAAATAAATGAACAAAACTTGAAAGTCGACCCTTGCAGGGTTCCGAACCCAGGGTCTCCGGGGCAACAAATCTAACTTGCCCAAAGCGCTATCAACTTCGCCACGCTTCACATGACAGCCGCACGAATATTTAGCTTAAAACACCTCCTCCCGGTTAGTCAACAAAACATATTTTGAGTCATTGTGGGCCCACTAATAGGTCTATAAAAAATTCCTTCGCTTAAATTGTTAGTAATAATAAACTCTGAGTTCAGGCCGAGTTTGAAGTTTATAGGTAAATATTATAGGGAGTTACGGGGTGTGATGTGAGCGTGCCTCCTAATACGACTTTTCTGAATTTTTCAGCCATTATTCGCTCTTTAACAAAGAAAAATAAAAAAAATAAATAAAAATTATCCGAAATTTACCCGTTTATTAGCTATTATTCGCTTTTTCCCATGGAAAAAATAGTTATTTTTATATACCGGACGCTTTATTCACGTTAAAATATCGAAAAATATATTAAAAAAAATAATATAAAATAAATAAAAAAAACTTGAAAGTCGACCCTTGCAGGGTTCCGAACCCAGGGTCTCCGGGGCAACAAATCTAACTTGCCCAAAGCGCTGTCAACTTCGCCACGCTTCACATGACAGCCGCACGAATATTTAGCTTAAAACACCTCCTCCCGGTTAGTCAACAAAACATATTTTGGGTCACAATGGGCCCACTAATAGGTCTATAAAAAATTCCTTCGGTAAAATTGTTAGTAATAATAAACTCTGAGTTCCAGCCGAGTTTGAAGTTTATAGGTAAATATTATACTGAGTTACGGGGTGTGATGTGTGCGTGCCTCCTAATACGACTTTTCTGCCTTTTTCAGCCATTATTCGCTCCTTAACAAAGAAAAATAAAATAAATAAATAAATAAATAAAAATTCTCCGATATTTACCCGTTTATAAGCTATTACTCGCTTTTTCCCAAGGAAAAAATAGTTATTTTTATATACCGGACGCTTTATTCACGTTAAAATATCGAAAAATATATTTAAAAAAAAATAATATAAAATAAATTAACAAAACTTGAAAGTCGACCCTTGCAGGGCTCCGAACCCAGGGTCTCCGGGGCAACAAATCTTACTTGTCCAAAGCGCTATCAACTTCGCCACGCTTCACATGACAGCCGCACGAATATTTAGCTTAAAACATCTCCTCCCGGTTAGTCAACAAAACGTATTTTGGGTCATTGTGGGCCCACTAATGGGTCTATAACAAATTCCTTCGGTAAAATTGTTACTAATATTAAACTCTGAGGTCCGGCCGAGTTTGAAGTTTATAGGTAAATATTATAGGGAGTTACGGGGTGTGATGTGTGCGTGCCTCATAATACAACTTTCCTGCTTTTTTCAGCCATTATTCGCTCTTTAACAAAGAAAAATAAAATAAATAGATAAAAATTTTCCGAAATTTACTCGTTTATTAGCTATTATTCGCTTTTTACCAAGGAAAAAATAGTTATTTTTATATACCGGACGCTTTATTCACGTTAAAATATCGAAAATTACATTAAAAAAATAATATAAAATAAATAAACAAAACTTGAAAGTCGACCCTTGCAAGGCTCCGAACCCAGGGTCTCCGGGGCAACAAATCTAACTTGCCCAAAGCGCTATCAACTTCGCCACGCTTCACATGACAGCCGCACGAATATTTAGCTTAAAACACCTCCTCCCGGTTAGTCAACAAAACGTATTTTGGGTCATTGTGGGCCCACTAATGGGTCTATAACAAATTCCTTCGGTAAAATTGTTACTAATATTAAACTCTGAGTTCCGGCCGAGTTTGAAGTTTATAGGTAAATATTATAGGGAGTTACGGGGTGTGATGTTTGCTTGCCTCCTAACACGACTTTTCTGCCTTTTTCAGTCATTATTCGCTCTTTAACAAAGAAAAATAAAATAAATAAATAAAAATTATCCGAAATTTACCCGTTAATTAGCTATTATTCGATTTTTCCCTAGGAAAAAATAGTTATTTTCATATACCGGACGCTTTAATCACGTTAAAATATCGAAAAATATATTAAAAAAAATAATATAAAATAAATAAACAAAACTTGAAAGTCGACCCTTGCAGTGTTCCGAAACCAGGGTCTCCGGGACAACAAATCTAACTTGCCCAAAGCGCTATCAACTTCGCCACGCTTCACATGGCAGGCTCACGAATATTAAGCTTAAAACACCTCCTCCCGGTTAGTCAACAAAACATATTTTGGGTCATTGTGGGCCAACTAATAGGTCTATAAACAATTTCTTCGGGAAAAATTGTTAGTAATATTAAACTCTGAGTTCAGGCCGAGTTTGAAGTTTATAGGTAAATATTATAGGGAGTTACGGGGTGTGATGTGTGCGTGCCTCCCAATACGACTTTTCTGCCTTTTTCAGTCATTATTCGCTCTTTAACAATGAAAAATAAAATAAATGAATAAATAAAAATTATCCGATATTTACCCGTTTATTAGCTATTATTCGCTTTCTCCCAAGGAAAAAATAGTTATTTTTAAATACAGGACGCTTTATTCACGTTAAAATATCGAAAAATATATTAAAAAAATAATATAAAATAAATAAACAAAACTTGAAAGTCGACCCTTGCAGTGTTCCGAACCCAGGGTGTCCGGGACAACAAATCTAACTTGCCCAAAGCGCTATCAACTTCGCCACGCTTCACATGGCAGGCTCACGAATATTAAGCTTAAAACACCTCCTCCCGGTTAGTCAACAAAACATATTTTGGGTCATTGTGGGCCCACTAATAGGTCTATAAAAAATTCCTTCGGGAAAAATTGTTAGTAATATTAAACTCTGAGTTCAGGCCGAGTTTGAAGTTTATAGGTAAATAATATAGGGAGTTACTGGGTGTGATGTGTGCGTGCCTCTTTATACGACTTTTCTGCCTTTTTCAGCCATTATTCGCTCTAGAACAAAGAAAAATAAAATAAATAAATGAAAATTATCCGAAATTTACCCGTTTATTAGCTATTATTCGCTTTTTCCCCAAGGAAAAAATAGTTATTTTTACATACCGGGCGCTTTATTCACGTTAAAATATCGAAAAATATATTTAAAAAAAAATAATATAAAATAAATTAACAAAACTTGAAAGTCGACCCTTGCAGGGCTCCGAACCCAGGGTCTCCGGGGCAACAAATCTAACTTGTCCAAAGCGCTATCAACTTCGCCACGCTTCACATGACAGCCGCACGAATATTTAGCTTAAAACATCTCCTCCCGGTTAGTCAACAAAACGTATTTTGGGTCATTGTGGGCCCACTAATGGGTCTATAACAAATTCCTTCGGTAAAATTGTTACTAATATTAAACTCTGAGTTCCGGCCGAGTTTGAAGTTTATAGGTAAATATTATAGGGAGTTACGGGGTGTGATGTGTGCGTGCCTCATAATACAACTTTCCTGCTTTTTTCAGCCATTATTCGCTCTTTAACAAAGAAAAATAAAATAAATAGATAAAAATTTTCCGAAATTTACTCGTTTATTAGCTATTATTCGCTTTTTACCAAGGAAAAAATAGTTATTTTTATATACCGGACGCTTTATTCACGTTAAAATATCGAAAAATACATTAAAAAAATAATATAAAATAAATAAACAAAACTTGAAAGTCGACCCTTGCAAGGCTCCGAACCCAGGGTCTCCGGGGCAACAAATCTAACTTGCCCAAAGCACTATCAACTTCGCCACGCTTCACATGACAGCCGCACGAATATTTAGCTTAAAACACCTCCTCCCGGTTAGTCAACAAAACGTATTTTGGGTCATTGTGGGCCCACTAATGGGTCTATAACAAATTCCTTCGGTAAAATTGTTAGTAATATTAAACTCTGAGTTCAGGCCGAGTTTGAAGTTTATAGGTAAATATTATAGGGAGTTACGGGGTGTGATGTTTGCTTGCCTCCTAACACGACTTTTCTGCCTTTTTCAGTCATTATTCGCTCTTTAACAAAGAAAAATAAAATAAATAAATAAAAATTATCCGAAATTTACCCGTTAATTAGCTATTATTCGATTTTTCCCTAGGAAAAAATAGTTATTTTCATATACCGGACGCTTTATTCACGTTAAAATATCGAAAAATATATTAAAAAAAATAATATAAAATAAATAAACAAAACTTAAAAGTCGACCCTTGCAGTGTTCCGAACCCAGGGTGTCCGGGACAACAAATCTAACTTGCCCAAAGCGCTATCAACTTCGCCACGCTTCACATGGCAGGCTCACGAATATTAAGCTTAAAACACCTCCTCCCGGTTAGTCAACAAAACATATTTTGGGTCATTGTGGGCCCACTAATAGGTCTATAAAAAATTCCTTCGGGAAAAATTGTTAGTAATATTAAACTCTGAGTTCAGGCCGAGTTTGAAGTTTATAGGTAAATAATATAGGGAGTTACTGGGTGTGATGTGTGCGTGCCTCTTTATACGACTTTTCTGCCTTTTTCAGCCATTATTCGCTCTTTAACAAAGAAAAATAAAATAAATAAATGAAAATTATCCGAAATTTACCCGTTTATTAGCTATTATTCGCTTTTTCCCAAGGAAAAAATAGTTATTTTTACATACCGGGCGCTTTATTCACGTTAAAATATCGAAAAATATATTAAAAAAAGTAATATAAAATAAATAAACAAAACTTGAAAGTCGACCCTTGCAGGGTTCCGAACCCAGGGTCTCCGGGGCAACAAATCTAACTTGCCCAAAGCGCTATCAACTTCGCCACGCTTCACATGGCAGGCTCACGAATATTTAGCTTAAAACACCTCCTCCCGTTTAGTCAACAAGACATATTTTGGGTCATTGTGGGCCCACTAATAGGTCTATAAAAAATTTCTTCGGTAAAATTGTTAGTAATATTAAACTCTGAGTTCAGGCCGAGTTTGAAGTTTATAGGTAAATATTATAGGGAGTTACGGGGTGTCATGTGTGCGTGCCTCCCAATACGACTTTTCTGCCTTTTTCAGTCATTATTCGCTCTTTAACAATGAAAAATAAAATAAATGAATAAATAAAAATTATCCGATATTTACCCGTTTATTAGCTATTATTCGCTTTCACCCAAGGAAAAAATAGTTATTTTTATATACCGGACGCTTTATTCACGTTAAAATATCGAAAAATATATTAAAAAAAGTAATATAAAATAAATAAACAAAACTTGAAAGTCGACCCTTGCAGGGTTCCGAACCCAGGGTCTCCGGTACAACAAATCTAACTTTCCCAAAGTGCTATCAACTTCGCCACGCTTCACATGGCAGGCTCACGAATATTTAGCTTAAAACACCTCATCCCGGTGAGTCAACAAAACATATTTTGGATCATTGTGGGCCCACTAATAGGTCTAGAAAAAATTCCTTCTATAAAATTGTTAGTAATATTAAACTCTGAGTTCAGGCCGAGTTTGAAGTTTATAGGTAAATATTATAGGAAGTTACGGGGTGTGATGTGTGCGTGCCTCCTAATACGACTTTTCTGCCTTTTTCAGCCATTATTCGGTCTTTAACTAAGAAAAATAAAATAAATGAATAAATAAAAATTATCCGATATTTACCCGTTTATTAGCTATTATTCGCTTTCTCCCAAGGAAAAAATAGTTATTTTTATATACCGGACGCTTTATTCACGTTAAAATATCGAAAAATATATTAAAAAAAGTAATATAAAATAAATAAACAAAACTTGAAAGTCGACCCTTGCAGGGTTCCGAACCCAGGGTCTCCGGGGCAACAAATCTAACTTGCCCAAAGCGCTATCAACTTCGCCACGCTTCACATGACAGCCGCACGAATATTTAGCTTAAAATACCTCCTCCCGGTTAGTCAACAAAACATATTTTGGGTCATTGTGGGCCTACTAATAAGTCTATAAAAAATTCCTTCGGTAAAATTGTTAGTAATATTAAACTCTGAGTTCAGGCCGAGTTTGAAGTTCATAGGTAAATATTATAGGGAGTTACGGGGTGTGATGTGTGCGTGCCTCCTAATACGACTTTTCTGCCTTTTTCAGCCATTATTCGCACTTTAACAAAGAAAAATAAAATAAATAAATAAGTAAAAATTATCGGATATTCACCCGTTTATTAGCTATTATTCGCTTTCTCCGAAGGAAAAAATAGTTATTTTTATATTCCGGAAGCTTTATTTACGTTAAAATATCGAAAAATATATTTAAAAAAAATAATATAAAATAAATAAACAAAACTTGAAAGTCGACCCTTGCAGGGTTCCGAACCCAGGGTCTCCGGTACAACAAATCTAACTTTCCCAAAGTGCTATCAACTTCGCCACGCTTCACGTGGCAGGCTCACGAATATTTAGCTTAAAACACCTCATCCCGGTTAGTCAACAAAACATATTTTGGGTCATTGTGGGCCCACTAATAGGTCTATAAAAAATTCCTTCTATAAAATTGTTAGTAATATTAAACTCTGAGTTCAGGCCGAGTTTGAAGTTTATAGGTAAATATTATAGGGAGTTACGGGATGTGATGTGTGCGTGTCTCCCAATACGACTTTTCTGCCTTTTTCAGACATTATTCGCTCTTTAACAAAGAAAAATAAAATAAATAAATAAGTAAAAATTATCCGATATTTACCCGTTTATTAGCCATTATTCGCTTTCTCCCAAGGAAAAAATAGTTATTTTTATATACCGGACGCTTTATTTACGTTAAAATATCGAAAAATATATTAAAAAAAGTAATATAAAATAAATAAACAAAACTTGAAAGTCGACCCTTGCAGGGTTCCGAACCCAGGGTCTCCGGTACAACAAATCTATCTTTCCCAAAGTGCTATCAACTTCGCCACGATTCACGTGGCAGGCTCACGAATATTTAGCTTAAAACACCTCATCCCGGTTAGTCAACAAAACATATTTTGGATCATTGTGGGCCCACTAATAGGTCTATAAAAAATTCCTTCTATAAAATTGTTAGTAATATTAAACTCTGAGTTGAGGCCGAGTTTGAAGTTTATAGGTAAATATTATAGGAAGTTACGGGGTGTGATGTGTGCGTGCCTCCTAATACGACTTTTCTGCCTTTTTCAGCCATTATTCGCTCTTTAACTAAGAAAAATAAAATAAATGAATAAATAAAAATTATCCGATATTTACCCGTTTATTAGCTATTATTCGCTTTCTCCCAAGGAAAAAATAGTTATTTTTATATACCGGACGCTTTATTCACGTTAAAATATCGAAAAATATATTAAAAAAAGTAATATAAAATAAATAAACAAAACTTGAAAGTCGACCCTTGCAGGGTTCCGAACCCAGGGTCTCCGGGGCAACAAATCTAACTTGCCCAAAGCGCTATCAACTTCGCCACGCTTCACATGACAGCCGCACGAATATTTAGCTTAAAATACCTCCTCCCGGTTAGTCAACAAAACATATTTTGGGTCATTGTGGGCCTACTAATAAGTCTATAAAAAATTCCTTCGGTAAAATTGTTAGTAATATTAAACTCTGAGTTCAGGCCGAGTTTGAAGTTTATAGGTAAATATTATAGGGAGTTACGGGGTGTGATGTGTGCGTGCCTCCTAATACGACTTTTCTGCCTTTTTCAGCCATTATTCGCACTTTAACAATGAAAAATAAAATAAATAAATAAGTAAAAATTATCGGATATTCACCCGTTTATTAGCTATTATTCGCTTTCTCCCAAGCAAAAAATAGTTATTTTTATATTCCGGAAGCTTTATTTACGTTAAAATATCGAAAAATATATTTAAAAAAAATAATATAAAATAAATAAACAAAACTTGAAAGTCGACCCTTGCAGGGTTCCGAACCCAGGGTCTCCGGTACAACAAATCTAACTTTCCCAAAGTGCTATCAACTTCGCCACGCTTCACGTGGCAGGCTCACGAATATTTAGCTTAAAACACCTCATCCCGGTTAGTCAACAAAACATATTTTGGGTCATTGTGGGCCCACTAATAGGTCTATAAAAAATTCCTTCTATAAAATTGTTAGTAATATTAAACTCTGAGTTCAGGCCGAGTTTGAAGTTTATAGGTAAATATTATAGGGAGTTACGGGATGTGATGTGTGCGTGTCTCCCAATACGACTTTTCTGCCTTTTTCAGACATTATTTGCTCTTTAACAAAGAAAAATAAAATAAATAAATAAGTAAAAATTATCCGATATTTACCCGTTTATTAGCCATTATTCGCTTTCTCCCAAGGAAAAAATAGTTATTTTTATATACCGGACGCTTTATTTACGTTAAAATATCGAAAAATATATTAAAAAAAGTAATATAAAATAAATAAACAAAACTTGAAAGTCGACCCTTGCAGGGTTCCGAACCCAGGGTCTCCGGGGCAACAAATCTAACTTGCCCAAAGCGCTATCAACTTCGCCACGCTTCACATGGCAGCCTCACGAATATTTAGCTTAAAACACCTCCTCCCGGATAGTCAACAAAACATATTTTGGGTCATTGTGGGCCCACTAATAGGTGTATAAAACATTCCTTCGGTAAAATTGTTAGTAATATTAAACTCTGAGTTCAGGCCGAGTTTGAAGTTTATAGGTAAATATTATAGGGAGTTACGGGGTGTGATGTGTGCGTGCCTCCCAATACGACTTTTCTGCCTTTTTCAGTCATTATTCACTCTTTAACAAAGAAAAATAAAATAAATAAATAAGTAAAAATTATCCGATATTCACCCGTTTATTAGCTATTATTCGCTTTCTCCCAAGGAAAAAATAGTTATTTTTATATTCCGGAAGCTTTATTTACGTTAAAATATCGAAAAATATATTAAAAAAAGTAATATAAAATAAATAAACAAAACTTGAAAGTCGACCCTTGCAGGGTTCCGAACCCAGGGTCTCCGGGGCAACAAATCTAACTTGCCCAAAGCGCTATCAACTTCGCCACGCTTCACATGACAGCCGCACGAATATTTAGCTTAAAACACCTCCTCCCGGTTAGTCAACAAAACATATTTTGGGTCATTGTGGGCCTACTAATAAGTCTATAAAAAATTCCTTCGGTAAAATTGTTAGTAATATTAAACTCTGAGTTCAGGCCGAGTTTGAAGTTTATAGGTAAATATTATAGGGAGTTACGGGGTGTGATGTGTGCCTGCCTCCCAATACGACTTTTCTGCCTTTTTCAGTCATTATTCGCTCTTTAACAAAGAAATATAAAATAAATAAATAAGTAAAAATTATCCGATATTCACCCGTTTATTAGCTATTATTCGCTTTCTCCCAAGGAAAAAATAGTTATTTTTATATACCGGACGCTTTATTTACGTTAAAATATCGAAAAATATATTAAAAAAAATAATATAAAATAAATAAACAAAACTTGAAAGTCGACCCTTGCAGGGTTCCGAACCCAGGGTCTCCGGTACAACAAATCTAACTTTCCCAAAGTGCTATCAACTTCGCCACGCTTCACATGGCAGGCTCACGAATATTTAGCTTAAAACACCTCATCCCGGTTAGTCAACAAAACATATTTTGGATCATTGTGGGCCCACTAATAGGTCTATAAAAAATTCCTTCTATAAAATTGTTAGTAATATTAAACTCTGAGTTCAGGCCGAGTTTGAAGTTTATAGGTAAATATTATAGGGAGTTACGGGGTGTGATGTGTGCGTGCCTCCTAATACGACTTTTCTGCATTTTTCAGCCATTATTCGCACTTTAACAATGAAAAATAAAATAAATAAATAAGTAAAAATTATCGGATATTCACCCGTTTATTAGCTATTACTCGCTTTTTCCCAGGGAAAAAATAAATATTTTTATATACCGGACGCTTTATTCACGTTAAAATATCGAAAAATACATTAAAAAAATAATATAAAATAAATAAACAAAACTTGAAAGTCGACCCTTGCAAGGCTCCGAACCAAGGGTCTCCGGGGCAACAAATCTAACTTGCCCAAAGCGCTATCAACTTCGCCCCGCTTCACATGACAGCCGCACGAATATTTAGCTTAAAACACCTCCTCCCGGTTAGTCAACAAAACGTATTTTGGGTCATTGTGGGCCCACTAATGGGTCTATAATAAATTCCTTCGGTAAAATTGTTAGTAATATTAAACTCTGAGTTCCTTCCGAGTTTGAAGTTTATAGGTAAATATTATAGGGAGTTACGGGGTGTGATGTGTGCGTGCCTCCTAATACGACTTTTCTGCCTTTTTCAGCCATTATTCGCTCTTTAACTAAGAAAAATAAAATAAATGAATAAATAAAAATTATCCGATATTTACCCGTTTATTAGCTATTATTCGCTTTCACCCAAGGAAAAAATAGTTATTTTTATATACCGGACGCTTTATTCACGTTAAAATATCGAAAAATATATTAAAAAAAGTAATATAAAATAAATAAACAAAACTTGAAAGTCGACCCTTGCAGGGTTCCGAACCCAGGGTCTCCGGGGCAACAAATCTAACTTGCCCAAAGCGCTATCAACTTCGCCACGCTTCACATGACAGCCGCACGAATATTTAGCTTAAAACACCTCCTCCCGGTTAGTCAACAAAACATATTTTGGGTCATTGTGGGCCTACTAATAAGTCTATAAAAAATTCCTTCGGTAAAATTGTTAGTAATATTAAACTCTGAGTTCAGGCCGAGTTTGAAGTTTATAGGTAAATATTATAGGGAGTTACGGGGTGTGATGTGTGCGTGCCTCCCAATACGACTTTTCTGCCTTTTTCAGTCATTATTCGCTCTTTAACAAAGAAATATAAAATAAATAAATAAGTAAAAATTATCCGATATTCACCCGTTTATTAGCTATTATTCGCTTTCTCCCAAGGAAAAAATAGTTATTTTTATATACCGGACGCTTTATTTACGTTAAAATATCGAAAAATATATTAAAAAAAATAATATAAAATAAATAAACAAAACTTGAAAATCGACCCTTGCAGGGTTCCGAACCCAGGGTCTCCGGTACAACAAATCTAACTTTCCCAAAGTGCTATCAACTTCGCCACGCTTCACATGGCAGGCTCACGAATATTTAGCTTAAAACACCTCATCCCGGTTAGTCAACAAAACATATTTTGGATCATTGTGGGCCCACTAATAGGTCTATAAAAAATTCCTTCTATAAAATTGTTAGTAATATTAAACTCTGAGTTCAGGCCGAGTTTGAAGTTTATAGGTTAATATTATAGGACGTTACGGGGTGTGATGTGTGCGTGCCTCCTAATACGACTTTTCTGCCTTTTTCAGCCATTATTCGCTCTTTAACTAAGAAAAATAAAATAAATGAATAAATAAAAATTATCCGATATTTACCCGTTTATTAGCTATTATTCGCTTTCTCCCAAGGAAAAAATAGTTATTTTTATATACCGGACGCTTTATTCACGTTAAAATATCGAAAAATATATTAAAAAAAGTAATATAAAATAAATAAACAAAACTTGAAAGTCGACCCTTGCAGGGTTCCGAACCCAGGGTCTCCGGGGCAACAAATCTAACTTGCCCAAAGCGCTATCAACTTCGCCACGCTTCACATGACAGCCGCACGAATATTTAGCTTAAAATACCTCCTCCCGGTTAGTCAACAAAACATATTTTGGGTCATTGTGGGCCTACTAATAAGTCTATAAAAAATTCCTTCGGTAAAATTGTTAGTAATATTAAACTCTGAGTTCAGGCCGAGTTTGAAGTTTATAGGTAAATATTATAGGGAGTTACGGGGTGTGATGTGTGCGTGCCTCCTAATACGACTTTTCTGCCTTTTTCAGCCATTATTCGCACTTTAACAATGAAAAATAAAATAAATAAATAAGTAAAAATTATCGGATATTCACCCGTTTATTAGCTATTATTCGCTTTCTCCCAAGGAAAAAATAGTTATTTTTATATTCCGGAAGCTTTATTTACGTTAAAATATCGAAAAATATATTTAAAAAAAATAATATAAAATAAATAAACAAAACTTGAAAGTCGACCCTTGCAGGGTTCCGAACCCAGGGTCTCCGGTACAACAAATCTAACTTTCCCAAAGTGCTATCAACTTCGCCACGCTTCACGTGGCAGGCTCACGAATATTTAGCTTAAAACACCTCATCCCGGTTAGTCAACAAAACATATTTTGGGTCATTGTGGGCCCACTAATAGGTCTATAAAAAATTCCTTCTATAAAATTGTTAGTAATATTAAACTCTGAGTTCAGGCCGAGTTTGAAGTTTATAGGTAAATATTATAGGGAGTTACGGGATGTGATGTGTGCGTGTCTCCCAATACGACTTTTCTGCCTTTTTCAGACATTATTTGCTCTTTAACAAAGAAAAATAAAATAAATAAATAAGTAAAAATTATCCGATATTTACCCGTTTATTAGCCATTATTCGCTTTCTCCCAAGGAAAAAATAGTTATTTTTATATACCGGACGCTTTATTTACGTTAAAATATCGAAAAATATATTAAAAAAAGTAATATAAAATAAATAAACAAAACTTGAAAGTCGACCCTTGCAGGGTTCCGAACCCAGGGTCTCCGGGGCAACAAATCTAACTTGCCCAAAGCGCTATCAACTTCGCCACGCTTCACATGGCAGCCTCACGAATATTTAGCTTAAAACACCTCCTCCCGGATAGTCAACAAAACATATTTTGGGTCATTGTGGGCCCACTAATAGGTGTATAAAACATTCCTTCGGTAAAATTGTTAGTAATATTAAACTCTGAGTTCAGGCCGAGTTTGAAGTTTATAGGTAAATATTATAGGGAGTTACGGGGTGTGATGTGTGCGTGCCTCCCAATACGACTTTTCTGCCTTTTTCAGTCATTATTCGCTCTTTAACAAAGAAAAATAAAATAAATAAATAAGTAAAAATTATCCGATATTCACCCGTTTATTAGCTATTATTCGCTTTCTCCCAAGGAAAAAATAGTTATTTTTATATTCCGGAAGCTTTATTTACGTTAAAATATCGAAAAATATATTAAAAAAAGTAATATAAAATAAATAAACAAAACTTGAAAGTCGACCCTTGCAGGGTTCCGAACCCAGGGTCTCCGGGGCAACAAATCTAACTTGCCCAAAGCGCTATCAACTTCGCCACGCTTCACATGACAGCCGCACGAATATTTAGCTTAAAACACCTCCTCCCGGTTAGTCAACAAAACATATTTTGGGTCATTGTGGGCCTACTAATAAGTCTATAAAAAATTCCTTCGGTAAAATTGTTAGTAATATTAAACTCTGAGTTCAGGCCGAGTTTGAAGTTTATAGGTAAATATTATAGGGAGTTACGGGGTGTGATGTGTGCGTGCCTCCCAATACGACTTTTCTGCCTTTTTCAGTCATTATTCGCTCTTTAACAAAGAAATATAAAATAAATAAATAAGTAAAAATTATCCGATATTCACCCGTTTATTAGCTATTATTCGCTTTCTCCCAAGGAAAAAATAGTTATTTTTATATACCGGACGCTTTATTTACGTTAAAATATCGAAAAATATATTAAAAAAAATAATATAAAATAAATAAACAAAACTTGAAAGTCGACCCTTGCAGGGTTCCGAACCCAGGGTCTCCGGTACAACAAATCTAACTTTCCCAAAGTGCTATCAACTTCGCCACGCTTCACATGGCAGGCTCACGAATATTTAGCTTAAAACACCTCATCCCGGTTAGTCAACAAAACATATTTTGGATCATTGTGGGCCCACTAATAGGTCTATAAAAAATTCCTTCTATAAAATTGTTAGTAATATTAAACTCTGAGTTCAGGCCGAGTTTGAAGTTTATAGGTAAATATTATAGGGAGTTACGGGGTGTGATGTGTGCGTGCCTCCTAATACGACTTTTCTGCATTTTTCAGCCATTATTCGCACTTTAACAATGAAAAATAAAATAAATAAATAAGTAAAAATTATCGGATATTCACCCGTTTATTAGCTATTACTCGCTTTTTCCCAGGGAAAAAATAAATATTTTTATATACCGGACGCTTTATTCACGTTAAAATATCGAAAAATACATTAAAAAAATAATATAAAATAAATAAACAAAACTTGAAAGTCGACCCTTGCAAGGCTCCGAACCAAGGGTCTCCGGGGCAACAAATCTAACTTGCCCAAAGCGCTATCAACTTCGCCCCGCTTCACATGACAGCCGCACGAATATTTAGCTTAAAACACCTCCTCCCGGTTAGTCAACAAAACGTATTTTGGGTCATTGTGGGCCCACTAATGGGTCTATAATAAATTCCTTCGGTAAAATTGTTAGTAATATTAAACTCTGAGTTCCTTCCGAGTTTGAAGTTTATAGGTAAATATTATAGGGAGTTACGGGGTGTGATGTGTGCGTGCCTCCTAATACGACTTTTCTGCCTTTTTCAGCCATTATTCGCTCTTTAACTAAGAAAAATAAAATAAATGAATAAATAAAAATTATCCGATATTTACCCGTTTATTAGCTATTATTCGCTTTCACCCAAGGAAAAAATAGTTATTTTTATATACCGGACGCTTTATTCACGTTAAAATATCGAAAAATATATTAAAAAAAGTAATATAAAATAAATAAACAAAACTTGAAAGTCGACCCTTGCAGGGTTCCGAACCCAGGGTCTCCGGGGCAACAAATCTAACTTGCCCAAAGCGCTATCAACTTCGCCACGCTTCACATGACAGCCGCACGAATATTTAGCTTAAAACACCTCCTCCCGGTTAGTCAACAAAACATATTTTGGGTCATTGTGGGCCTACTAATAAGTCTATAAAAAATTCCTTCGGTAAAATTGTTAGTAATATTAAACTCTGAGTTCAGGCCGAGTTTGAAGTTTATAGGTAAATATTATAGGGAGTTACGGGGTGTGATGTGTGCGTGCCTCCCAATACGACTTTTCTGCCTTTTTCAGTCATTATTCGCTCTTTAACAAAGAAATATAAAATAAATAAATAAGTAAAAATTATCCGATATTCACCCGTTTATTAGCTATTATTCGCTTTCTCCCAAGGAAAAAATAGTTATTTTTATATACCGGACGCTTTATTTACGTTAAAATATCGAAAAATATATTAAAAAAAATAATATAAAATAAATAAACAAAACTTGAAAATCGACCCTTGCAGGGTTCCGAACCCAGGGTCTCCGGTACAACAAATCTAACTTTCCCAAAGTGCTATCAACTTCGCCACGCTTCACATGGCAGGCTCACGAATATTTAGCTTAAAACACCTCATCCCGGTTAGTCAACAAAACATATTTTGGATCATTGTGGGCCCACTAATAGGTCTATAAAAAATTCCTTCTATAAAATTGTTAGTAATATTAAACTCTGAGTTCAGGCCGAGTTTGAAGTTTATAGGTTAATATTATAGGACGTTACGGGGTGTGATGTGTGCGTGCCTCCTAATACGACTTTTCTGCCTTTTTCAGCCATTATTCGCTCTTTAACTAAGAAAAATAAAATAAATGAATAAATAAAAATTATCCGATATTTACCCGTTTATTAGCTATTATTCGCTTTCTCCCAAGGAAAAAATAGTTATTTTTATATACCGGACGCTTTATTCACGTTAAAATATCGAAAAATATATTAAAAAAAGTAATATAAAATAAATAAACAAAACTTGAAAGTCGACCCTTGCAGGGTTCCGAACCCAGGGTCTCCGGGGCAACAAATCTAACTTGCCCAAAGCGCTATCAACTTCGCCACGCTTCACATGACAGCCGCACGAATATTTAGCTTAAAATACCTCCTCCCGGTTAGTCAACAAAACATATTTTGGGTCATTGTGGGCCTACTAATAAGTCTATAAAAAATTCCTTCGGTAAAATTGTTAGTAATATTAAACTCTGAGTTCAGGCCGAGTTTGAAGTTTATAGGTAAATATTATAGGGAGTTACGGGGTGTGATGTGTGCGTGCCTCCTAATACGACTTTTCTGCCTTTTTCAGCCATTATTCGCACTTTAACAATGAAAAATAAAATAAATAAATAAGTAAAAATTATCGGATATTCACCCGTTTATTAGCTATTACTCGCTTTTTCCCAGGGAAAAAATAAATATTTTTATATACCGGACGCTTTATTCACGTTAAAATATCGAAAAATACATTAAAAAAATAATATAAAATAAATAAACAAAACTTGAAGTTGCAAGGCTCCGAACCAAGGGTCTCCGGGGCAACAAATCTAACTTGCCCAAAGCGCTATCAACTTCGCCACGCTTCACATGACAGCCGCACGAATATTTAGCTTAAAACACCTCCTCCCGGTTAGTCAACAAAACGTATTTTGGGTCATTGTGGGCCCACTAATGGGTCTATAACAAATTCCTTCGGTAAAATTGTTAGTAATATTAAACTCTGAGTTCCGGCCGAGTTTGAAGTTTATAGGTAAATATTATAGGGAGTTACGGGGTGTGATGTGTGCGTGCCTCCTAATACGACTTTTCTGCTTTTTTCAGCCATTATTCGCTCTTTAACAAAGAGAAATAAAATAAATAGATAAAAATAATCCGAAATTTACTCGTTTATTAGCTATTACTCGCTTTTTCCCAAGGAAAAAATAGTTATTTTTATATACCGGACGCTTTATTCACGTTTAAATATCGAAAAATACATTAAAAAAAATAATATAAAATAAATAAACAAAACTTGAAAGTCGACCCTTGCAAGGCTCCGAACCCAGGGTCTCCGGGGCAACAAATCTAACTTGCCCAAAGCGCTATCAACTTCGCCACGCTTCACATGACAGCCGCACGAATATTTAGCTTAAAACACCTCCTCCCGGTTAGTCAACAAAACGTATTTTGGGTCATTGTGGGCCCACTAATGGGTCTATAACAAATTCCTTCGGTAAAATTGTTAGTAATATTAAACTCTGAGTTCCGGCCGAGTTTGAAGTTTATAGGTAAATATTATAGGGAGTTACGGGGTGTGATGTGTGCGTGCCTCCTAATACGACTTTTCTGCTTTTTTCAGCCATTATTCGCTCTTTAACAAAGAAAAATAAAATAAATAGATAAAAATTATCCGAAATTTACTCGTTTATTAGCTATTATTCGCTTTTTCCCAAGGAAAAAATAGTTATTTTTATATACCGGACGCTTTATTCACGTTAAAATATCGAAAAATACATTAAAAAAAATAATATAAAATAAATAAACAAGACTTGAAAGTCGACCCTTGCAGGGTTCCGAACCCAGGGTCTCCGGGGCAACAAATCTAACTTGCCCAAAGCGCTATCAACTTCGCCACGCTTCACATGGCAGACTCACGAATATTTAGCTTAAAACACCTCCTCCCGGTTAGTCAACAAAACATATTTTGGGTCATTGTGGGCCCACTAATAGGTCTATAAAAAATTCCTTCTATAAAATTGTTAGTAATATTAAACTCTGAGTTCAGGCCGAGTTTGAAGTTTATAGGTAAATATTGTAGGGTGTTACGGGATGTGATGTGTGCGTGCCTCTCAATACGACTTTTCTGCATTTTTCAGTCATTATTCGCTCTTTAACAAAGAAAAATAAAATAAATAAATAAGTAAAAATTATCCGATATTTACCCGTTTATTAGCCATTATTCGCTTTCTCCCAAGGAAAAAATAGTTATTTTTATATACCGGACGCTTTATTTACGTTAAAATATCGAAAAATATATTAAAAAAAGTAATATAAAATAAATAAACAAAACTTGAAAATTGACCCTTGCAGGGTTCCGAACCCAGGGTCTCCGGGGCAACAAATCTAACTTGCCCAAAGCGCTATCAACTTCGCCACGCTTCACATGGCAGCCTCACGAATATTTAGCTTAAAACACCTCCTCCCGGATAGTCAACAAAACATATTTTGGGTCATTGTGGGCCCACTAATAGGTGTATAAAACATTCCTTCGGTAAAATTGTTAGTAATTTTAAACTCTGAGTTCAGGGCGAGTTTGAAGTTTATAGGTAAATATTATAGGGAGTTACGGGGTGTGATGTGTGCGTGCCTCCTAATACGACTTTTCTGCCTTTTTCAGCCATTATTCGCTCTTTAACAAAGAAAAATAAAATAAATAGATAAAAATTATCCGAAATTTACTCGTTTATTAGCTATTATTCGCTTTTTCCCAAGGAAAAAATAGTTATTTTTATATAGCGGACGCTTTATTCACGTTAAAATATCGAAAAATATATTAAAAAAATAATATAAAATAAATAAACAAAACTTGAAAGTCGACCCTTGCAGGGTTCCGAACCCAGGGTCTCCGGGGCAACAAATCTAACTTGCCCAAAGCGCTATCAACTTCGCCACGCTTCACATGGCAGCCTCACGAATATTTAGCTTAAAACACCTCCTCCCGGATAGTCAACAAAACATATTTTGGGTCATTGTGGGCCCACTAATGGGTCTATAACAAATTCCTTCGGTAAAATTGTTAGTAATATTAAACTCTGAGTTCCGGCCGAGTTTGAAGTTTATAGGTAAATATTATAGGGAGTTACGGGGTGTGATGTGTGCGTGCCTCCCAATACGACTTTTCTGCCTTTTTCAGTCATTATTCGCTCTTTAACAAAGAAAAATAAAATAAATAAATAAGTAAAAATTATCCGATATTCACCCGTTTATTAGCTATTATTCGCTTTCTCCCAAGGAAAAAATAGTTATTTTTACATACCGGACGCTTTATTCACGTTAAAATATCGAAAAATATATTAAAAAAAGTAATATAAAATAAATAAACAAAACTTGAAAGTCGACCCTTGCAGGGTTCCGAACCCAGGGTCTCCGGGGCAACAAATCTAACTTGCCCAAAGCGCTATCAACTTCGCCACGCTTCACATGGCAGCCTCAAGAATATTTAGCTTAAAACACCTCCTCCCGGATAGTCAACAAAACATATTTTGGGTCATTGTGGGCCCACCAATAGGTGTATAAAAAATTCCTTCTTTAAAATTGTTAGTAATATTAAACTCTGAGGTCAGGCCGAGTTTGAAGTTTATAGGTAAATATTATAGGGAGTTACGGGGTGTGATGTGTGTGTGCCTCCTAATACGACTTTTCTGCCTTTTTCAGCCATTATTCGCTCTTTAACAAAGAAAAATAAAATAAATAGATAAAAATTATCCGAAATTTACTCGTTTATTAGCTATTATTCGCTTTTTCCCAAGGAAAAAATAGTTATTTTTATATACCGGACGCTTTATTCACGTTAAAATATCGAAAAATACATTAAAAAAATAATATAAAATAAATAAACAAAACTTGAAAGTCGACCCTTGCAAGGCTCCGAACCCAGGGTCTCCGGGGCAACAAATCTAACTTGCCCAAAGCGCTATCAACTTCGCCCCGCTTCACATGACAGCCGCACGAATATTTAGCTTAAAACACCTCCTCCCGGTTAGTCAACAAAACGTATTTTGGGTCATTGTGGGTCCACTAATGGGTCTATAACAAATTCCTTCGGTAAAATTGTTAGTAATATTAAACTCTGAGTTCCGGCCGAGTTTGAAGTTTATAGGTAAATATTATAGGGAGTTACGGGGTGTGATGTGTGCGTGCCTCCTAATACGACTTTTCTGCCTTTTTCAGCCATTATTCGCTCTTTAACAAAGAAAAATAAAATAAATAAATAAAAATTATCCGAAATTTACTCGTTTATTAGCTATTATTCGCTTTTTCCCAAGGAAAAAATAGTTATTTTTATATACCAGACGATTTATTCACGTTAAAATATCGAAAAATATATTAAAAAAAATAATATAAAATAAATAATCAAAACTTGAAAGTCGACCCTTGCAGGGTTCCGAACCCATTGTCTCCGGGGCAACACATCTAACTTGCCCAAAGCGCTATCAACTTCGCCACGCTTCACATGGCAGCCTTACGAATATTTAGCTTAAAACACCTCCTCCCGGATAGTCAACAAAACATATTTTGGGTCATTGTGGGCCCACCAATAGGTGTATAAAAAATTCCTTCGGGAAAAATTGTTAGTAATATTAAACTCTGAGTTCAGGCCGAGTTTGAAGTTTATAGGTAAATATTATAGGGAGTTACGGGGTGTGATGCGTGCGTGCCTCCCAATACGACTTTTCTGCCTTTTTCAGTCATTATTCGCTCCTTAACAAAGAAAAATAAAATAAATAAATAAGTAAAAATTATCCGATATTCACCCGTTTATTAGCTATTATTCGCTTTGTCCCAAGGAAAAAATAGTTATTTTTATATACCGGACGCTTTATTTACGTTAAAATATCGAAAAATATATTAAAAAAAATAATATAAAATAAATAAACAAAACTTGAAAGTCGACCCTTGCAGGGTTCCGAACCCAGGGTCTCCGGTACAACAAATCTATCTTTCCCAAAGTGCTATCAACTTCGCCACGCTTCACGTGGCAGGCTCACGAATATTTAGCTTAAAACACCTCCTCCCGGTTAGTCAAAAAAACATATTTTGGGTCATTGTGGGCCCACTAATAGGTCTATAAAAAATTCCTTCTATAAAATTGTTAGTAATATTAAACTCTGAGTTCAGGCCGAGTTTGAAGTTTATAGGTAAATATTATAGGGAGTTACGGGATGTGATGTGTGCGTGCCTCCCAATACGACTTTTCTGCCTTTTTCAGCCATTATTCGCTCTTTAACAAAGAAAAATAAAATAAATAAATAAGTAAAAATTATCCGATATTTACCCGTTTATTAGCCATTATTCGCTTTCTCCCAAGGAAAAAATAGTTATTTTTATATACCGGACGCTTTATTTACGTTAAAATATCGAAAAATATATTAAAAAAAATAATATAAAATAAATAAACAAAACTTGAAAGTCGACCCTTGCAGGGTTCCGAACCCAGGGTCTCCGGGGCAACAAATCCAACTTGCCCAAAGCGCTATCAACTTCGCCACGCTTCACATGGCAGCCTCACGAATATTTAGCTTAAAACACCTCCTCCCGGTTAGTCAACAAAACGTATTTTGGGTCATTGTGGGCCCACTAATGGGTCTATAACAAATTCCTTCAGTAAAATTGTTAGTAATATTAAACTCTGAGTTCCGGCCGAGTTTGAAGTTTATAGGTAAATATTATAGGGAGTTACGGGGTGTGATGTGTGCGTGCCTCCTAATACGACTTTTCTGCCTTTTTCTGCCATTATTCGCTCTTTAACAAAGAAAAATAAAATAAATAGATAAAAATAATCCGAAATTTACTCGTTTATTAGCTATTACTCGCTTTTTCCCAAGGAAAAAATAGTTATTTTTATATACCGGACGCTTTATTCACGTTAAAATATCGAAAAATACATTAAAAAAAATAATATAAAATAAATAAACAAAACTTGAAAGTCGACCCTTGCAAGGCTCCGAACCCAGGGTCTCCGGGGCAACAAATCTAACTTGCCCAAAGCGCTATCAACTTCGCCACGCTTCACATGACAGCCGCACGAATATTTAGCTTAAAACACTTCCTCCCGGTTAGTCAACAAAACGTATTTTGGGTCATTGTGGGCCCACTAATGGGTCTATAACAAATTCCTTCGGTAAAATTGTTAGTAATATTAAACTCTGAGTTCCGGCCGAGTTTGAAGTTTATAGGTAAATATTATAGGGAGTTACGGGGTGTTATTTTGCGTGCCTCCTAATACGACTTTTCTGCTTTTTTCAGCCATTATTCGCTCTTTAACAAAGGAAAATAAAACAAATAAATAAGTAAAAATTATCCGATATTTACCCGTTTATTAGCTATTATTCGCTTTCTCCCGAGGAAAAAATAGTTATTTTTATATACCGGAAGCTTTATTTACGTTAAAATATCGAAAAATATATTAAAAAAAGTAATATAAAATAAATAAACAAAACTTGAAAATCGACCCTTGCAGGGTTCCGAACCCAGGGTCTCCGGGGCAATAAATCTAACTTGCCCAAAGCGCTATCAACTTCGCCACGCTTCACATGGCAGCCTCACGAATATTTAGCTTAAAACACCTTCTCCCGGTTAGTCAACAAAACATATTTCTGGTCATTGTGGGCCCACTAATAGGTCTATAACAAATTCCTTCGGTAAAATTGTTAGTAATATTAAACTCTGAGTTCCGGCCGAGTTTGAAGTTTATAGGTAAATATTATAGGGAGTTACGGGGTGTGATGTGTGCGTGCCTCCTAATACGACTTTTCTGCCTTTTTCTGCCATTATTCGCTCTTTAACAAAGAAAAATAAAATAAATAGATAAAAATTATCCGAAATTTACTCGTTTATTAGCTATTATTCACTTTTTCCCAAGGAAAAAATAGTTATTTTTATATACCGGACGCTTTATTCACGTTAAAATATCGAAAAATACATTAAAAAAAATAATATAAAATAAATAAACAAAACTTGAAAGTCGACCCTTGCAGGGTTCCGAACCCAGGGTCTCCGGGGCAACAAATCTAACTTGCCCAAAGCGCTATCAACTTCGCCACGCTTCACATGGCAGACTCACGAATATTTAGCTTAAAACACCTCCTCCCGGTTAGTCAAGAAAACATATTTTGGGTCATTGTGGGCCCACTAATAGGTCTATAAAAAATTCCTTCGGTAAAATTGTTAGTAATATTAAACTCTGAGTTCAGGCCGAGTTTGAAGTTTATAGGTAAATATTACAGGGAGTTACGGGGTGTGATGTGTGCGTGCCTCCCAATACGACTTTTCTGCCTTTTTCAGTCATTATTCGCTCTTTAACAAAGGAAAATAAAACAAATAAATAAGTAAAAATTATCCGATATTTACCCGTTTATTAGCTATTATTCGCTTTCTCCCGAGGAAAAAATAGTTATTTTTATATACCGGAAGCTTTATTTACGTTAAAATATCGAAAAATATATTAAAAAAAGTAATATAAAATAAATAAACAAAACTTGAAAATCGACCCTTGCAGGGTTCCGAACCCAGGGTCTCCGGGGCAATAAATCTAACTTGCCCAAAGCGCTATCAACTTCGCCACGCTTCACATGGCAGCCTCACGAATATTTAGCTTAAAACACCTTCTCCCGGTTAGTCAACAAAACATATTTCTGGTCATTGTGGGCCCACTAATAGGTCTATAACAAATTCCTTCGGTAAAATTGTTAGTAATATTAAACTCTGAGTTCCGGCCGAGTTTGAAGTTTATAGGTAAATATTATAGGGAGTTACGGGGTGTGATGTGTGCGTGCCTCCTAATACGACTTTTCTGCTTTTTTCAGCCATTATTCGCTCTTTAACAAAGAAAAATAAAATAAATAGATAAAAATTATCCGAAATTTACTCGTTTATTAGCTATTATTCGCTTTTTCCCAAAAAAAAAATAGTTATTTTTATATACCGGACGCTTTATTCACGTTAAAATATCGAAAAATACATTAAAAAAAATAATATAAAATAAATAAACAAAACTTGAAAGTCGACCCTTGCAGGGTTCCGAACCCAGGGTCTCCGGGGCAACAAATCTAACTTGCCCAAAGCGCTATCAACTTCGCCACGCTTCACATGGCAGCCTGACGAATATTTAGCTTAAAACACCTTCTCCCGGTTAGTCAACAAAACATATTTCTGGTCATTGTGGGCCCACTAATAGGTCTATAAAAAATTCCTTCGGTAAAATTTTAGTAATATTAAACTCTGAGTTCAGGCCGAGTTTGAAGTTTATAGGTAAATATTATAGGGAGTTACGGGGTGTGATGTGTGCGTGCCTCCCAATACGACTTTTCTGCCTTTTTCAGTCATTATTCGCTCTTTAACAAAGGAAAATAAAACAAATAAATAAGTAAAAATTATCCGATATTTACCCGTTTATTAGCTATTATTCGCTTTCTCCCAAGGAAAAAATAGTTATTTTTATATACCGGACGCTTTATTCACGTTAAAATATCGAAAAATATATTAAAAAAAGTAATATAAAATAAATAAACAAAACTTGAAAGTCGACCCTTGCAGGGTTCCGAACCCAGGGTCTCCGGGGCAACAAATCTAACTTGCCCAAAGCGCTATCAACTTCGCCACGCTTCACATGACAGCCGCACGAATATTTAGCTTAAAACACCCCCTCCCGTTTAGTCAACAAGACATATTTTGGGTCATTGTGGGCCCACTAATAGGTCTATAAAAAATTCCTTCGGTAAAATTGTTAGTAATATTAAACTCTGAGTTCAGGCCGAGTTTGAAGTTTATAGGTAAATATTATAGGGAGTTACGGGGTGGGATGTGTGCGTGCCTCCCAATACGACTTTTCTGCCTTTTTCAGTCATTATTCGCTCTTTAACAAAGAAAAATAAAATAAATAAATAAAAATTTTCCGAAATTTACCCGTTAATTAGCTATTATTCGCTTTTTCCCTAGGTAAAAATAGTTATTTTTAAATACAGGACGCTTTATTCACATTAAAATATCGAAAAATACATTAAAAAAAATAATATAAAATAAATAAACAAAACTTGAAAATCGACCCTTGCAGTGTTCCGACCCCTGGGTCTCCGGGACAACAAATCTAACTTGCCCAAAGCGCTATCAACTTCGCCACGCTTCACATGGCAGGCTCACGAATATTTAGCTTAAAACACCTCCTTCCGGTTAGTCAACAAAACATATTTTGGGTCATTGTGGGCCCACTAATAGGTCTATAAAAAATTCCTTCGGGAAAAATTGTTAGTAATATTAAACTCTGAGTTCAGGCCGAGTTTGAAGTTTATAGGTAAATAATATAGGGAGTTACTGGGTGTGATGTGTGCGTGCCTCTTTATACGACTTTTCTGCCTTTTTCAGCCATTATTCGCTCTTTAACAAAGAAAAATAAAATAAATAAATGAAAATTATCCGAAATTTACTCGTTTATTAGCTATTATTCGCTTTTTCCCAAGGAAAAAATAGTTATTTTTATATACCGGACGCTTTATTCACGTTAAAATATCGAAAAATACATTAAAAAAAATAATATAAAATAAATAAACAAAACTTGAAAGTCGACCCTTGCAGGGTTCCGAACCCAGGGTCTCCGGGGCAACAAATCTAACTTGCCCAAAGCGCTATCAACTTCGCCACGCTTCACATGGCAGACTCACGAATATTTAGCTTAAAACACCTCCTCCCGGTTAGTCAAGAAAACATATTTTGGGTCATTGTGGGCCCACTAATAGGTCTATAAAAAATTCCTTCGGTAAAATTTTTAGTAATATTAAACTCTGAGTTCAGGCCGAGTTTGAAGTTTATAGGTAAATATTACAGGGAGTTACGGGGTGTGATGTGTGCGTGCCTCCTAATACGACTTTTCTGCCTTTTTCAGCCATTATTCGCTCTTTAACTAAGAAATATAAAATAAATGAATAAATAAAAATTATCCGATATTTACCCGTTTATTAGCTATTATTCGCTTTCTCCCAAGGAAAAAATAGTTATTTTTATATACCGGACGCTTTATTCACGTTAAAATATCGAAAAATATATTAAAAAAAGTAATATAAAATAAATAAACAAAACTTGAAAGTCGACCCTTGCAGGGTTCCGAACCCAGGGTCTCCGGGGCAACAAATCTAACTTGCCCAAAGCGCTATCAACTTCGCCACGCTTCACATGACAGCCGCACGAATATTTAGCTTAAAACACCTCCTCCCGTTTAGTCAACAAGACATATTTTGGGTCATTGTGGGCCCACTAATAGGTCTATAAAAAATTCCTTCGGTAAAATTGTTAGTAATATTAAACTATGAGTTCAGGCCGAGTTTGAAGTTTATAGGTAAATATTATAGGGAGTTACGGGGTGGGATGTGTGCGTGCCTCCCAATACGACTTTTCTGCCTTTTTCAGTCATTATTCGCTCTTTAACAAAGAAAAATAAAATAAATAAATAAAAATTTTCCGAAATTTACCCGTTAATTAGCTATTATTCGCTTTTTCCCTAGGTAAAAATAGTTATTTTTAAATACAGGACGCTTTATTCACATTAAAATATCGAAAAATACATTAAAAAAAATAATATAAAATAAATAAACAAAACTTGAAAATCGACCCTTGCAGTGTTCCGACCCCTGGGTCTCCGGGACAACAAATCTAACTTGCCCAAAGCGCTATCAACTTCGCCACGCTTCACATGGCAGGCTCACGAATATTTAGCTTAAAACACCTCCTTCCGGTTAGTCAACAAAACATATTTTGGGTCATTGTGGGCCCACTAATAGGTCTATAAAAAATTCATTCGGGAAAAATTGTTAGTAATATTAAACTCTGAGTTCAGGCCGAGTTTGAAGTTTATAGGTAAATAATATAGGGAGTTACTGGGTGTGATGTGTGCGTGCCTCTTTATACGACTTTTCTTCCTTTTTCAGCCATTATTCGCTCTTTAACAAAGAAAAATAAAATAAATAAATGAAAATTATCCGAAATTTACCCGTTTATTAGCTATTATTCGCTTTTTCCCAAGGAAAAAATAGTTATTTTTACATACCGGACGATTTATTCACGTTAAAATATCGAAAAATATATTAAAAAAAGTAATATAAAATAAATAAACAAAACTTGAAAGTCGACCCTTGCAGGGTTCCGAACCCAGGGTCTCCGGGGCAACAAATCTAACTTGCCCAAAGCGCTATCAACTTCGCCACGCTTCACATGGCAGCCTCAAGAATATTTAGCTTAAAACACCTCCTCCCGGATAGTCAACAAAACATATTTTGGGTCATTGTGGGCCCACCAATAGGTGTATAAAAAATTCCTTCGGTAAAATTGTTAGTAATATTAAACTCTGAGTTCAGGCCGAGTTTGAAGTTTATAGGTAAATATTATAGGGAGTTACGGGGTGTGATGTGTGCGTGCCTCCTAATACGACTTTTCTGCCTTTTTCAGCCATTATTCGCTCTTTAACAAAGAAAAATAAAATAAATAAATAAAAATTATCCGAAATTTACTCGTTTATTAGCTATTATTCGCTTTTTCCCAAGGAAAAAATAGTTATTTTTATATACCGGACGCTTTATTCACGTTAAAATATCGAAAAATACATTAAAAAAAATAATATAAAATAAATAAACAAAACTTGAAAGTCGACCCTTGCAGGGTTCCGAACCCAGGGTCTCCGGGGCAACAAATCTAACTTGCCCAAAGCGCTATCAACTTCGCCACGCTTCACATGGCAGACTCACGAATATTTAGCTTAAAACACCTCCTCCCGGTTAGTCAAGAAAACATATTTTGGGTCATTGTGGGCCCACTAATAGGTCTATAAAAAATTCCTTCGGTAAAATTTTTAGTAATATTAAACTCTGAGTTCAGGCCGAGTTTGAAGTTTATAGGTAAATATTACAGGGAGTTACGGGGTGTGATGTGTGCGTGCCTCCTAATACGACTTTTCTGCCTTTTTCAGCCATTATTCGCTCTTTAACTAAGAAATATAAAATAAATGAATAAATAAAAATTATCCGATATTTACCCGTTTATTAGCTATTATTCGCTTTCTCCCAAGGAAAAAATAGTTATTTTTATATACCGGACGCTTTATTCACGTTAAAATATCGAAAAATATATTAAAAAAAGTAATATAAAATAAATAAACAAAACTTGAAAGTCGACCCTTGCAGGGTTCCGAACCCAGGGTCTCCGGGGCAACAAATCTAACTTGCCCAAAGCGCTATCAACTTCGCCACGCTTCACATGACAGCCGCACGAATATTTAGCTTAAAACACCTCCTCCCGTTTAGTCAACAAGACATATTTTGGGTCATTGTGGGCCCACTAATAGGTCTATAAAAAATTCCTTCGGTAAAATTGTTAGTAATATTAAACTATGAGTTCAGGCCGAGTTTGAAGTTTATAGGTAAATATTATAGGGAGTTACGGGGTGGGATGTGTGCGTGCCTCCCAATACGACTTTTCTGCCTTTTTCAGTCATTATTCGCTCTTTAACAAAGAAAAATAAAATAAATAAATAAAAATTTTCCGAAATTTACCCGTTAATTAGCTATTATTCGCTTTTTCCCTAGGTAAAAATAGTTATTTTTAAATACAGGACGCTTTATTCACGTTAAAATATCGAAAAATACATTAAAAAAAATAATATAAAATAAATAAACAAAACTTGAAAATCGACCCTTGCAGTGTTCCGACCCCTGGGTCTCCGGGACAACAAATCTAACTTGCCCAAAGCGCTATCAACTTCGCCACGCTTCACATGGCAGGCTCACGAATATTTAGCTTAAAACACCTCCTTCCGGTTAGTCAACAAAACATATTTTGGGTCATTGTGGGCCCACTAATAGGTCTATAAAAAATTCCTTCGGGAAAAATTGTTAGTAATATTAAACTCTGAGTTCAGGCCGAGTTTGAAGTTTATAGGTAAATAATATAGGGAGTTACTGGGTGTGATGTGTGCGTGCCTCTTTATACGACTTTTCTGCCTTTTTCAGCCATTATTCGCTCTTTAACAAAGAAAAATAAAATAAATAAATGAAAATTATCCGAAATTTACCCGTTTATTAGCTATTATTCGCTTTTTCCCAAGGAAAAAATAGTTATTTTTACATACCGGACGCTTTATTCACGTTAAAATATCGAAAAATATATTAAAAAAAGTAATATAAAATAAATAAACAAAACTTGAAAGTCGACCCTTGCAGGGTTCCGAACCCAGGGTCTCCGGGGCAACAAATCTAACTTGCCCAAAGCGCTATCAACTTCGCCACGCTTTACATGACAGCCGCACGAATATTTAGCTTAAAACACCTCCTCCCGTTTAGTCAACAAGACATATTTTGGGTCATTGTGGGCCCACTAATAGGTCTATAAAAAATTCCTTCGGTAAAATTGTTAGTAATATTAAACTCTGAGTTCAGGCCGAGTTTGAAGTTTATAGGTAAATATTATAGGGAGTTACGGGGTGGGATGTGTGCGTGCCTCCCAATACGACTTTTCTGCCTTTTTCAGTTATTATTCGCTCTTTAACAAAGAAAAATAAAATAAATAAATAAAAATTTTCCGAAATTTACCCGTTAATTAGCTATTATTCGCTTTTTCCCTAGGTAAAAATAGTTATTTTTAAATACAGGACGCTTTATTCACATTAAAATATCGAAAAATACATTAAAAAAAATAATATAAAATAAATAAACAAAACTTGAAAATCGACCCTTGCAGTGTTCCGCCCCCTGGGTCTCCGGGACAACAAATCTAACTTGCCCAAAGCGCTATCAACTTCGCCACGCTTCACATGGCAGGCTCACGAATATTTAGCTTAAAACACCTCCTTCCGGTTAGTCAACAAAACATATTTTGGGTCATTGTGGGCCCACTAATAGGTCTATAAAAAATTCCTTCGGGAAAAATTGTTAGTAATATTAAACTCTGAGTTCAGGCCGAGTTTGAAGTTTATAGGTAAATAATATAGGGAGTTACTGGGTGTGATGTGTGCGTGCCTCTTTATACGACTTTTCTGCCTTTTTCAGCCATTATTCGCTCTTTAACAAAGAAAAATAAAATAAATAAATGAAAATTATCCGAAATTTACCCGTTTATTAGCTATTATTCGCTTTTTCCCAAGGAAAAAATAGTTATTTTTACATACCGGACGATTTATTCACGTTAAAATATCGAAAAATATATTAAAAAAAGTAATATAAAATAAATAAACAAAACTTGAAAGTCGACCCTTGCAGGGTTCCGAACCCAGGGTCTCCGGGGCAACAAATCTAACTTGCCCAAAGCGCTATCAACTTCGCCACGCTTCACATGGCAGCCTCAAGAATATTTAGCTTAAAACACCTCCTCCCGGATAGTCAACAAAACATATTTTGGGTCATTGTGGGCCCACCAATAGGTGTATAAAAAATTCCTTCGGTAAAATTGTTAGTAATATTAAACTCTGAGTTCAGGCCGAGTTTGAAGTTTATAGGTAAATATTATAGGGAGTTACGGGGTGTGATGTGTGCGTGCCTCCTAATACGACTTTTCTGCCTTTTTCAGCCATTATTCGCTCTTTAACAAAGAAAAATAAAATAAATAAATAAAAATTATCCGAAATTTACTCGTTTATTAGCTATTATTCGCTTTTTCCCAAGGAAAAAATAGTTATTTTTATATACCGGACGCTTTATTCACGTTAAAATATCGAAAAATACATTAAAAAAAATAATATAAAATAAATAAACAAAACTTGAAAGTCGACCCTTGCAGGGTTCCGAACCCAGGGTCTCTGGGGCAACAAATCTAACTTGCCCAAAGCGCTATCAACTTCGCCACGCTTCACATGGCAGACTCACGAATATTTAGCTTAAAACACCTCCTCCCGGTTAGTCAAGAAAACATATTTTGGGTCATTGTGGGCCCACTAATAGGTCTATAAAAAATTCCTTCGGTAAAATTTTTAGTAATATTAAACTCTGAGTTCAGGCCGAGTTTGAAGTTTATAGGTAAATATTACAGGGAGTTACGGGGTGTGATGTGTGCGTGCCTCCTAATACGACTTTTCTGCCTTTTTCAGCCATTATTCGCTCTTTAACTAAGAAATATAAAATAAATGAATAAATAAAAATTATCCGATATTTACCCGTTTATTAGCTATTATTCGCTTTCTCCCAAGGAAAAAATAGTTATTTTTAAATACCGGACGCTTTATTCACGTTAAAATATCGAAAAATATATTAAAAAAAGTAATATAAAATAAATAAACAAAACTTGAAAGTCGACCCTTGCAGGGTTCCGAACCCAGGGTCTCCGGGGCAACAAATCTAACTTGCCCAAAGCGCTATCAACTTCGCCACGCTTCACATGACAGCCGGACGAATATTTAGCTTAAAACACCTCCTCCCGTTTAGTCAACAAGACATATTTTGGGTCATTGTGGGCCCACTAATAGGTCTATAAAAAATTCCTTCGGTAAAATTGTTAGTAATATTAAACTATGAGTTCAGGCCGAGTTTGAAGTTTATAGGTAAATATTATAGGGAGTTACGGGGTGGGATGTGTGCGTGCCTCCCAATACGACTTTTCTGCCTTTTTCAGTCATTATTCGCTCTTTAACAAAGAAAAATAAAATAAATAAATAAAAATTTTCCGAAATTTACCCGTTAATTAGCTATTATTCGCTTTTTCCCTAGGTAAAAATAGTTATTTTTAAATACAGGACGCTTTATTCACATTAAAATATCGAAAAATACATTAAAAAAAATAATATAAAATAAATAAACAAAACTTGAAAATCGACCCTTGCAGTGTTCCGACCCCTGGGTCTCCGGGACAACAAATCTAACTTGCCCAAAGCGCTATCAACTTCGCCACGCTTCACATGGCAGGCTCACGAATATTTAGCTTAAAACACCTCCTTCCGGTTAGTCAACAAAACATATTTTGGGTCATTGTGGGCCCACTAATAGGTCTATAAAAAATTCCTTCGGGAAAAATTGTTAGTAATATTAAACTCTGAGTTCAGGCCGAGTTTGAAGTTTATAGGTAAATAATATAGGGAGTTACTGGGTGTGATGTGTGCGTGCCTCTTTATACGACTTTTCTGCCTTTTTCAGCCATTATTCGCTCTTTAACAAAGAAAAATAAAATAAATAAATGAAAATTATCCGAAATTTACCCGTTTATTAGCTATTATTCGCTTTTTCCCAAGGAAAAAATAGTTATTTTTACATACCGGACGATTTATTCACGTTAAAATATCGAAAAATATATTAAAAAAAGTAATATAAAATAAATAAACAAAACTTGAAAGTCGACCCTTGCAGGGTTCCGAACCCAGGGTCTCCGGGGCAACAAATCTAACTTGCCCAAAGCGCTATCAACTTCGCCACGCTTCACATGGCAGCCTCAAGAATATTTAGCTTAAAACACCTCCTCCCGGATAGTCAACAAAACATATTTTGGGTCATTGTGGGCCCACCAATAGGTGTATAAAAAATTCCTTCGGTAAAATTGTTAGTAATATTAAACTCTGAGTTCAGGCCGAGTTTGAAGTTTATAGGTAAATATTATAGGGAGTTACGGGGTGTGATGTGTGCGTGCCTCCTAATACGACTTTTCTGCCTTTTTCAGCCATTATTCGCACTTTAACAAAGAAAAATAAAATAAATAAATAAAAATTATCCGAAATTTACTCGTTTATTAGCTATTATTCGCTTTTTCCCAAGGAAAAAATAGTTATTTTTATATACCGGACGCTTTATTCACGTTAAAATATCGAAAAATACATTAAAAAAAATAATATAAAATAAATAAACAAAACTTGAAAGTCGACCCTTGCAGTGTTCCGAACCCAGGGTCTCCGGGGCAACAAATCTAACTTGCCCAAAGCGCTATCAACTTCGCCACGCTTCACATGGCAGACTCACGAATATTTAGCTTAAAACACCTCCTCCCGGTTAGTCAAGAAAACATATTTTGGGTCATTGTGGGCCCACTAATAGGTCTATAAAAAATTCCTTCGGTAAAATTTTTAGTAATATTAAACTCTGAGTTCAGGCCGAGTTTGAAGTTTATAGGTAAATATTACAGGGAGTTACGGGGTGTGATGTGTGCGTGCCTCCTAATACGACTTTTCTGCCTTTTTCAGCCATTATTCGCTCTTTAACTAAGAAATATAAAATAAATGAATAAATAAAAATTATCCGATATTTACCCGTTTATTAGCTATTATTCGCTTTCTCCCAAGGAAAAAATAGTTATTTTTATATACCGGACGCTTTATTCACGTTAAAATATTGAAAAATATATTAAAAAAAGTAATATAAAATAAATAAACAAAACTTGAAAGTCGACCCTTGCAGGGTTCCGAACCCAGGGTCTCCGGGGCAACAAATCTAACTTGCCCAAAGCGCTATCAACTTCGCCACGCTTCACATGACAGCCGCACGAATATTTAGCTTAAAACACCTCCTCCCGTTTAGTCAACAAGACATATTTTGGGTCATTGTGGGCCCACTAATAGGTCTATAAAAAATTCCTTCGGTAAAATTGTTAGTAATATTAAACTATGAGTTCAGGCCGAGTTTGAAGTTTATAGGTAAATATTATAGGGAGTTACGGGGTGGGATGTGTGCGTGCCTCCCAATACGACTTTTCTGCCTTTTTCAGTCATTATTCGCTCTTTAACAAAGAAAAATAAAATAAATAAATAAAAATTTTCCGAAATTTACCCGTTAATTAGCTATTATTCGCTTTTTCCCTAGGTAAAAATAGTTATTTTTAAATACAGGACGCTTTATTCACATTAAAATATCGAAAAATACATTAAAAAAAATAATATAAAATAAATAAACAAAACTTGAAAATCGACCCTTGCAGTGTTCCGACCCCTGGGTCTCCGGGACAACAAATCTAACTTGCCCAAAGCGCTATCAACTTCGCCACGCTTCACATGGCAGGCTCACGAATATTTAGCTTAAAACACCTCCTTCCGGTTAGTCAACAAAACATATTTTGGGTCATTGTGGGCCCACTAATAGGTCTATAAAAAATTCATTCGGGAAAAATTGTTAGTAATATTAAACTCTGAGTTCAGGCCGAGTTTGAAGTTTATAGGTAAATAATATAGGGAGTTACTGGGTGTGATGTGTGCGTGCCTCTTTATACGACTTTTCTGCCTTTTTCAGCCATTATTCGCTCTTTAACAAAGAAAAATAAAATAAATAAATGAAAATTATCCGAAATTTACCCGTTTATTAGCTATTATTCGCTTTTTCCCAAGGAAAAAATAGTTATTTTTACATACCGGACGATTTATTCACGTTAAAATATCGAAAAATATATTAAAAAAAGTAATATAAAATAAATAAACAAAACTTGAAAGTCGACCCTTGCAGGGTTCCGAACCCAGGGTCTCCGGGGCAACAAATCTAACTTGCCCAAAGCGCTATCAACTTCGCCACGCTTCACATGGCAGCCTCAAGAATATTTAGCTTAAAACACCTCCTCCCGGATAGTCAACAAAACATATTTTGGGTCATTGTGGGCCCACCAATAGGTGTATAAAAAATTCCTTCGGTAAAATTGTTAGTAATATTAAACTCTGAGTTCAGGCCGAGTTTGAAGTTTATAGGTAAATATTATAGGGAGTTACGGGGTGTGATGTGTGCGTGCCTCCTAATACGACTTTTCTGCCTTTTTCAGCCATTATTCGCTCTTTAACAAAGAAAAATAAAATAAATAAATAAAAATTATCCGAAATTTACTCGTTTATTAGCTATTATTCGCTTTTTCCCAAGGAAAAAATAGTTATTTTTATATACCGGACGCTTTATTCAAGTTAAAATATCGAAAAATACATTAAAAAAAATAATATAAAATAAATAAACAAAACTTGAAAGTCGACCCTTGCAGGGTTCCGAACCCAGGGTCTCCGGGGCAACAAATCTAACTTGCCCAAAGCGCTATCAACTTCGCCACGCTTCACATGGCAGACTCACGAATATTTAGCTTAAAACACCTCCTCCCGGTTAGTCAAGAAAACATATTTTGGGTCATTGTGGGCCCACTAATAGGTCTATAAAAAATTCCTTCGGTAAAATTTTTAGTAATATTAAACTCTGAGTTCAGGCCGAGTTTGAAGTTTATAGGTAAATATTACAGGGAGTTACGGGGTGTGATGTGTGCGTGCCTCCTAATACGACTTTTCTGCCTTTTTCAGCCATTATTCGCTCTTTAACTAAGAAATATAAAATAAATGAATTAATAAAAATTATCCGATATTTACCCGTTTATTAGCTATTATTCGCTTTCTCCCAAGGAAAAAATAGTTATTTTTATATACCGGACGCTTTATTCACGTTAAAATATCGAAAAATATATTAAAAAAAGTAATATAAAATAAATAAACAAAACTTGAAAGTCGACCCTTGCAGGGTTCCGAACCCAGGGTCTCCGGGGCAACAAATCTAACTTGCCCAAAGCGCTATCAACTTCGCCACGCTTCACATGACAGCCGCACGAATATTTAGCTTAAAACACCTCCTCCCGTTTAGTCAACAAGACATATTTTGGGTCATTGTGGGCCCACTAATAGGTCTATAAAAAATTCCTTCGGTAAAATTGTTAGTAATATTAAACTATGAGTTCAGGCCGAGTTTGAAGTTTATAGGTAAATATTATAGGGAGTTACGGGGTGGGATGTGTGCGTGCCTCCCAATACGACTTTTCTGCCTTTTTCAGTCATTATTCGCTCTTTAACAAAGAAAAATAAAATAAATAAATAAAAATTTTCCGAAATTTACCCGTTAATTAGCTATTATTCGCTTTTTCCCTAGGTAAAAATAGTTATTTTTAAATACAGGACGCTTTATTCACGTTAAAATATCGAAAAATACATTAAAAAAAATAATATAAAATAAATAAACAAAACTTGAAAATCGACCCTTGCAGTGTTCCGACCCCTGGGTCTCCGGGACAACAAATCTAACTTGCCCAAAGCGCTATCAACTTCGCCACGCTTCACATGGCAGGCTCACGAATATTTAGCTTAAAACACCTCCTTCCGGTTAGTCAACAAAACATATTTTGGGTCATTGTGGGCCCACTAATAGGTCTATAAAAAATTCCTTCGGGAAAAATTGTTAGTAATATTAAACTCTGAGTTCAGGCCGAGTTTGAAGTTTATAGGTAAATAATATAGGGAGTTACTGGGTGTGATGTGTGCGTGCCTCTTTATACGACTTTTCTGCCTTTTTCAGCCATTATTCGCTCTTTAACAAAGAAAAATAAAATAAATAAATGAAAATTATCCGAAATTTACCCGTTTATTAGCTATTATTCGCTTTTTCCCAAGGAAAAAATAGTTATTTTTACATACCGGACGCTTTATTCACGTTAAAATATCGAAAAATATATTAAAAAAAGTAATATAAAATAAATAAACAAAACTTGAAAGTCGACCCTTGCAGGGTTCCGAACCCAGGGTCTCCGGGGCAACAAATCTAACTTGCCCAAAGCGCTATCAACTTCGCCACGCTTCACATGACAGCCGCACGAATATTTAGCTTAAAACACCTCCTCCCGTTTAGTCAACAAGACATATTTTGGGTCATTGTGGGCCCACTATTAGGTCTATAAAAAATTCCTTCGGTAAAATTGTTAGTAATATTAAACTCTGAGTTCAGGCCGAGTTTGAAGTTTATAGGTAAATATTATAGGGAGTTACGGGGTGGGATGTGTGCGTGCCTCCCAATACGACTTTTCTGCCTTTTTCAGTCATTATTCGCTCTTTAACAAAGAAAAATAAAATAAATAAATAAAAATTTTCCGAAATTTACCCGTTAATTAGCTATTATTCGCTTTTTCCCTAGGTAAAAATAGTTATTTTTAAATACAGGACGCTTTATTCACATTAAAATATCGAAAAATACATTAAAAAAAATAATATAAAATAAATAAACAAAACTTGAAAATCGACCCTTGCAGTGTTCCGCCCCCTGGGTCTCCGGGACAACAAATCTAACTTGCCCAAAGCGCTATCAACTTCGCCACGCTTCACATGGCAGGCTCACGAATATTTAGCTTAAAACACCTCCTTCCGGTTAGTCAACAAAACATATTTTGGGTCATTGTGGGCCCACTAATAGGTCTATAAAAAATTCCTTCGGGAAAAATTGTTAGTAATATTAAACTCTGAGTTCAGGCCGAGTTTGAAGTTTATAGGTAAATAATATAGGGAGTTACTGGGTGTGATGTGTGCGTGCCTCTTTATACGACTTTTCTGCCTTTTTCAGCCATTATTCGCTCTTTAACAAAGAAAAATAAAATAAATAAATGAAAATTATCCGAAATTTACCCGTTTATTAGCTATTATTCGCTTTTTCCCAAGGAAAAAATAGTTATTTTTACATACCGGACGATTTATTCACGTTAAAATATCGAAAAATATATTAAAAAAAGTAATATAAAATAAATAAACAAAACTTGAAAGTCGACCCTTGCAGGGTTCCGAACCCAGGGTCTCCGGGGCAACAAATCTAACTTGCCCAAAGCGCTATCAACTTCGCCACGCTTCACATGGCAGCCTCAAGAATATTTAGCTTAAAACACCTCCTCCCGGATAGTCAACAAAACATATTTTGGGTCATTGTGGGCCCACCAATAGGTGTATAAAAAATTCCTTCGGTAAAATTGTTAGTAATATTAAACTCTGAGTTCAGGCCGAGTTTGAAGTTTATAGGTAAATATTATAGGGAGTTACGGGGTGTGATGTGTGCGTGCCTCCTAATACGACTTTTCTGCCTTTTTCAGCCATTATTCGCTCTTTAACAAAGAAAAATAAAATAAATAAATAAAAATTATCCGAAATTTACTCGTTTATTAGCTATTATTCGCTTTTTCCCAAGGAAAAAATAGTTATTTTTATATACCGGACGCTTTATTCACGTTAAAATATCGAAAAATACATTAAAAAAAATAATATAAAATAAATAAACAAAACTTGAAAGTCGACCCTTGCAGGGTTCCGAACCCAGGGTCTCTGGGGCAACAAATCTAACTTGCCCAAAGCGCTATCAACTTCGCCACGCTTCACATGGCAGACTCACGAATATTTAGCTTAAAACACCTCCTCCCGGTTAGTCAAGAAAACATATTTTGGGTCATTGTGGGCCCACTAATAGGTCTATAAAAAATTCCTTCGGTAAAATTTTTAGTAATATTAAACTCTGAGTTCAGGCCGAGTTTGAAGTTTATAGGTAAATATTACAGGGAGTTACGGGGTGTGATGTGTGCGTGCCTCCTAATACGACTTTTCTGCCTTTTTCAGCCATTATTCGCTCTTTAACTAAGAAATATAAAATAAATGAATAAATAAAAATTATCCGATATTTACCCGTTTATTAGCTATTATTCGCTTTCTCCCAAGGAAAAAATAGTTATTTTTAAATACCGGACGCTTTATTCACGTTAAAATATCGAAAAATATATTAAAAAAAGTAATATAAAATAAATAAACAAAACTTGAAAGTCGACCCTTGCAGGGTTCCGAACCCAGGGTCTCCGGGGCAACAAACCTAACTTGCCCAAAGCGCTATCAACTTCGCCACGCTTCACATGACAGCCGGACGAATATTTAGCTTAAAACACCTCCTCCCGTTTAGTCAACAAGACATATTTTGGGTCATTGTGGGCCCACTAATAGGTCTATAAAAAATTCCTTCGGTAAAATTGTTAGTAATATTAAACTATGAGTTCAGGCCGAGTTTGAAGTTTATAGGTAAATATTATAGGGAGTTACGGGGTGGGATGTGTGCGTGCCTCCCAATACGACTTTTCTGCCTTTTTCAGTCATTATTCGCTCTTTAACAAAGAAAAATAAAATAAATAAATAAAAATTTTCCGAAATTTACCCGTTAATTAGCTATTATTCGCTTTTTCCCTAGGTAAAAATAGTTATTTTTAAATACAGGACGCTTTATTCACATTAAAATATCGAAAAATACATTAAAAAAAATAATATAAAATAAATAAACAAAACTTGAAAATCGACCCTTGCAGTGTTCCGACCCCTGGGTCTCCGGGACAACAAATCTAACTTGCCCAAAGCGCTATCAACTTCGCCACGCTTCACATGGCAGGCTCACGAATATTTAGCTTAAAACACCTCCTCCCGGATAGTCAACAAAACATATTTTGGGTCATTGTGGGCCCACCAATAGGTGTATAAAAAATTCCTTCGGTAAAATTGTTAGTAATATTAAACTCTGAGTTCAGGCCGAGTTTGAAGTTTATAGGTAAATATTATAGGGAGTTACGGGGTGTGATGTGTGCGTGCCTCCTAATACGACTTTTCTGCCTTTTTCAGCCATTATTCGCTCTTTAACAAAGAAAAATAAAATAAATAAATAAAAATTATCCGAAATTTACTCGTTTATTAGCTATTATTCGCTTTTTCCCAAGGAAAAAATAGTTATTTTTATATACCGGACGCTTTATTCACGTTAAAATATCGAAAAATACATTAAAAAAAATAATATAAAATAAATAAACAAAACTTGAAAGTCGACCCTTGCAGGGTTCCGAACCCAGGGTCTCCGGGGCAACAAATCTAACTTGCCCAAAGCGCTATCAACTTCGCCACGCTTCACATGGCAGACTCACGAATATTTAGCTTAAAACACCTCCTCCCGGTTAGTCAAGAAAACATATTTTGGGTCATTGTGGGCCCACTAATAGGTCTATAAAAAATTCCTTCGGTAAAATTTTTAGTAATATTAAACTCTGAGTTCAGGCCGAGTTTGAAGTTTATAGGTAAATATTACAGGGAGTTACGGGGTGTGATGTGTGCGTGCCTCCTAATACGACTTTTCTGCCTTTTTCAGCCATTATTCGCTCTTTAACTAAGAAATATAAAATAAATGAATAAATAAAAATTATCCGATATTTACCCGTTTATTAGCTATTATTCGCTTTCTCCCAAGGAAAAAATAGTTATTTTTATATACCGGACGCTTTATTCACGTTAAAATATCGAAAAATATATTAAAAAAAGTAATATAAAATAAATAAACAAAACTTGAAAGTCGACCCTTGCAGGGTTCCGAACCCAGGGTCTCCGGGGAAACAAATCTAACTTGCCCAAAGCGCTATCAACTTCGCCACGCTTCACATGACAGCCGCACGAATATTTAGCTTAAAACACCTATTCCCGTTTAGTCAACAAGACATATTTTGGGTCATTGTGGGCCCACTAATAGGTCTATAAAAAATTCCTTCGGTAAAATTGTTAGTAATATTAAACTATGAGTTCAGGCCGAGTTTGAAGTTTATAGGTAAATATTATAGGGAGTTACGGGGTGGGATGTGTGCGTGCCTCCCAATACGACTTTTCTGCCTTTTTCAGTGATTATTCGCTCTTTAACAAAGAAAAATAAAATAAATAAATAAAAATTTTCCGAAATTTACCCGTTAATTAGCTAATATTCGCTTTTTCCCTAGGTAAAAATAGTTATTTTTAAATACAGGACGCTTTATTCACGTTAAAATATCGAAAAATACATTAAAAAAAATAATATAAAATAAATAAACAAAACTTGAAAATCGACCCTTGCAGTGTTCCGACCCCTGGGTCTCCGGGACAACAAATCTAACTTGCCCAAAGCGCTATCAACTTCGCCACGCTTCACATGGCAGGCTCACGAATATTTAGCTTAAAACACCTCCTTCCGGTTAGTCAACAAAACATATTTTGGGTCATTGTGGGCCCACTAATAGGTCTATAAAAAATTCCTTCGGGAAAAATTGTTAGTAATATTAAACTCTGAGTTCAGGCCGAGTTTGAAGTTTATAGGTAAATAATATAGGGAGTTACTGGGTGTGATGTGTGCGTGCCTCTTTATACGACTTTTCTGCCTTTTTCAGCCATTATTCGCTCTTTAACAAAGAAAAATAAAATAAATAAATGAAAATTATCCGAAATTTACCCGTTTATTAGCTATTATTCGCTTTTTCCCAAGGAAAAAATAGTTATTTTTACATACCGGACGCTTTATTCACGTTAAAATATCGAAAAATATATTAAAAAAAGTAATATAAAATAAATAAACAAAACTTGAAAGTCGACCCTTGCAGGGTTCCGAACCCAGGGTCTCCGGGGCAACAAATCTAACTTGCCCAAAGCGCTATCAACTTCGCCACGCTTCACATGGCAGCCTCAAGAATATTTAGCTTAAAACACCTCCTCCCGGATAGTCAACAAAACATATTTTGGGTCATTGTGGGCCCACCAATAGGTGTATAAAAAATTCCTTCTTTAAAATTGTTAGTAATATTAAACTCTGAGGTCAGGCCGAGTTTGAAGTTTATAGGTAAATATTATAGGGAGTTACGGGGTGTGATGTGTGCGTGCCTCCTAATACGACTTTTCTGCCTTTTTCAGCCATTATTCGCTCTTTAACAAAGAAAAATAAAATAAATAAATAAAAATTATCCGAAATTTTCCCGTTTATTAGCTATTATTCGCTTTTTCCCAAGGAAAAAATAGTTATTTTTATATACCAGACGATTTATTCACGTTAAAATATCGAAAAATATATTAAAAAAAATAATATAAAATAAATAATCAAAACTTGAAAGTCGACCCTTGCAGGGTTCCGAACCCAGGGTCTCCGGGGCAACAAATCTAACTTGCCCAAAGCGCTATCAACTTCGCCACGCTTCACATGGCAGCCTTACGAATATTTAGCTTAAAACACATCCTCCCGGATAGTCAACAAAACATATTTTGGGTCATTGTGGGCCCACCAATAGGTGTATAAAAAATTCCTTCGGGAAAAATTGTTAGTAATATTAAACTCTGAGTTCAGGCCGAGTTTGAAGTTTATAGGTAAATATTATAGGGAGTTACGGGGTGTGATGTGTGCGTGCCTCCTAATACGACTTTTCTGCCTTTTTCAGCCATTATTCGCTCTTTAACAAAGAAAAATAAAATAAATAGATAAAAATTATCCGAAATTTACTCGTTTATTAGCTATTACTCGCTTTTTCCCAAGAAAAAAATAGTTATTTTTATATACCGGACGCTTTATTCACGTTAAAATATCGAAAAATACATTAAAAAAAATAATATAAAATAAATAAACAAAACTTGAAAGTCGACCCTTGCAGGGTCTCCGGGGCAACAAATCTAACTTGCCCAAAGCGCTATCAACTTCGCCACGCTTCACATGGCAGCCTTACGAATATTTAGCTTAAAACACCTCCTCCCGGATAGTCAACAAAACATATTTTGGGTCATTGTGGGCCCACCAATAGGTGTATAAAAAATTCCTTCGGGAAAAATTGTTAGTAATATTAAACTCTGAGTTCAGGCCGAGTTTGAAGTTTATAGGTAAATATTATAGGGAGTTACGGGGTGTGATGTGTGCGTGCCTCCTAATACGACTTTTCTGCCTTTTTCAGCCATTATTCGCTCTTTAACAAAGAAAAATAAAATAAATAGATAAAAATTATCCGAAATTTACTCGTTTATTAGCTATTACTCGCTTTTTCCCAAGAAAAAAATAGTTATTTTTATATACCGGACGCTTTATTCACGTTAAAATATCGAAAAATACATTAAAAAAAATAATATAAAATAAATAAACAAAACTTGAAAGTCGACCCTTGCAAGGCTCCGAACCCAGGGTCTCCGGGGTAACAAATCTAACTTGCCCAAAGCGCTATCAACTTCGCCACGCTTCACATGACAGCAGCACGAATATTTAGCTTAAAACACCTCCTCCCGGTTAGTCAACAAAACGTATTTTGGGTCATTGTGTTCCCACTAATGGGTCTATAACAAATTCCTTCGGTAAAATTGTTAGTAATATTAAACTCTGAGTTCCGGCCGAGTTTGAAGTTTATAGGTAAATATTATAGGGAGTTACGGGGTGTGATGTGTGCGTGCCTCCTAATACGATTTTTCTGCTTTTTTGAGCCATTATTCGCTCTTTAACAAAGAAAAATAAAATAAATAGATAAAAATTATCCGAAATTGACTCGTTTATTAGCTACTATTCGCTTTTTCCCTAGGTAAAAATAGTTATTTTCATATACCGGACGCTTTATTCACGTTAAAATATCGAAAAATATGTTAAAAAAATAATATAGAATAAATAAACAAAACTTAAAAGTCTACCCTTGCAGGGCTCCGAACCCAGGGTCTCCGGGGCAACAAATCTAACTTGCCCAAAGCGCTATCAACTTCGCCACGCTTCACATGGCAGGCTCACGAATATTTAGCTTAAAAGACCTCCTCCCGTTTAGTCAACAAGACATATTTTGGGTCATTGTGGGCCCACTAATAGGTCTATAAAAAATTCCTTCGGTAAAATTGTTAGTAATATTAAACTCTGAGTTCAGGCCGAGTTTGAAGTTTATAGGTAAATATTATAGGGAGTTACGGGGTGTGATGTGTGCGTGCCTCCCAATACGACTTTTCTGCCTTTTTCAGTCATTATTCGCTCTTTAACAATGAAAAATAAAATAAATGAATAAATAAAAATTATCCGATATTTACCCGTTTATTAGCTATTATTCGCTTTCTCCCAAGGAAAAAATAGTTATTTTTAAATACAGGACGCTTTATTCACGTTAAAATATCGAAAAATATATTTAAAAAAATAATATAAAATAAATAAACAAAACTTGAAAGTCGACCCTTGCAGTGTTCCGAACCCTGGGTCTCCGGGACAACAAATCTAACTTGCCCAAAGCGCTATCAACTTCGAAACGCTTCTCATGGCAGGCTCACGAATATTTAGCTTAAAACACCTCCTCCCGGTTAGTCAACAAAACATATTTTGGGTCATTGTGGGCCCACTAATAGGTCTATAAAAAATTCCTTCGGGAAAAATTGTTAGTAATATTAAACTCTGAGTTCAGGCCGAGTTTGAAGTTTATAGGTAAATATTATAGGGAGTTACGGGGTGTGATGTGTGCGTGCCTCTTTATACGACTTTTCTGCCTTTTTCAGCCATTATTCGCTCTTTAACAAAGAAAAATAAAATAAATAAATGAAAATTATCCGAAATTTACCCGTTTATTAGCTATTATTCGCTTTTTCCCAAGGAAAAAATAGTTATTTTTACATACCGGACGCTTTATTCACGTTAAAATATCGAAAAATATATTAAAAAAAGTAATATAAAATAAATAAACAAAACTTGAAAGTCGACCCTTGCAGGGTTCCGACCCCAGGGTCTCCGGGGCAACAAATCTAACTTGCCCAAAGCGCTATCAACTTCGCCACGCTTCACATGGGAGCCTCACGAATATTTAGCTTAAAACACCTCCTTCCGGTAAGTCAACAAAACATATTTTGGGTCATTGTGGGCCCACTAATAGGTGTATAAAAAATTCCTTCGGTAAAATTGTTAGTAATATTAAACTCTGAGTTCAGGCCGAGTTTGAAGTTTATAGGTAAATATTATAGGGAGTTACGGGGTGTGATGTGTGCGTGCCTCTTTATACGACTTTTCTGCCTTTTTCAGCCATTATTCGCTCTTTAACAAAGAAAAATAAAATAAATAAATGAAAATTATCCGAAATTTACCCGTTTATTAGCTATTATTCGCTTTTTCCCAATGAAAAAATAGTTATTTTTACATACCGGACGCTTTATTCACGTTAAAATATCGAAAAATATATTAAAAAAAGTAATATAAAATAAATAAACAAAACTTGAAAGTCGACCCTTGCAGGGTTCCGAACCCAGGGTCTCCGGGGCAACAAATCTAACTTGCCCAAAGCGCTATCAACTTCGCCACGCTTCACATGGCAGCCTCACGAATATTTAGCTTAAAACACCTCCTTCCGGTAAGTCAACAAAACATATTTTGGGTCATTGTGGGCCCACTAATAGGTGTATAAAAAATTCCTTCGGTAAAATTGTTAGTAATATTAAACTCTGAGTTCAGGCCGAGTTTGAAGTTTATAGGTAAATATTATAGGGAGTTACGGGGTGTGATGTGTGCGTGCCTCTTTATACGACTTTTCTGCCTTTTTCAGCCATTATTCGCTCTTTAACAAAGAAAAATAAAATAAATAAATGCAAATTATCCGATATTTACCCGTTTATTTGCTATTATTCGCTTTTTCGCAAGGAAAAAATAGTTATTTTTACATACCGGACGCTTTATTCACGTTAAAATATCGAAAAATATATTAAAAAAAGTAATATAAAATAAATAAACAAAACTTGAAAGTCGACCCTTGCAGGGTTCCGAACCCAGGGTCTCCGAGGCAACAAATCTAACTTGCCCAAAGCGCTATCAACTTCGCCACGCTTCACATGGCAGCCTCACGAATATTTAGCTTAAAACACCTCCTTCCGGTAAGTCAACAAAACATATTTTGGGTCATTGTGGGCCCACTAATAGGTGTATAAAAAATTCCTTCGGTAAAATTGTTAGTAATATTAAACTCTGAGTTCAGGCCGAGTTTGAAGTTTATAGGTAAATATTATAGGGAGTTACGGGGTGTGATGTGTGCGTGCCTCTTTATACGACTTTTCTGCCTTTTTCAGCCATTATTCGCTCTTTAACAAAGAAAAATAAAATAAATAAATGAAAATTATCCGAAATTTACCCGTTTATTAGCTATTATTCGCTTTTTCCCAAGGAAAAAATAGTTATTTTTACATACCGGACGCTTTATTCACGTTAAAATATCGAAAAATATATTAAACAAAATAGTATAAAATAAATAAACAAAATTTGAAAGTCGACCCTTGCAGGGCTCCGAACCCAGGGTCTCCGGGGCAACAAATCTAACTTGCCCAAAGCGCTATCAACTTCGCCACGCTTCACATGGCAGCCTCACGAATATTTAGCTTAAAACACCTTCTCCCGGTTAGTCAACAAAACGTATTTTGGGTCATTGTGTTCCCACTAAAGGGTCTATAACAAATTCCTTCGGTAAAATTGTTAGTAATATTAAACTCTGAGTTCCGGCCGAGTTTGAAGTTTATAGGTAAGTATTATAGGGAGTTACGGGGTGTGATGTGTGCGTGCCTCCTAATACGATTTTTCTGCTTTTTTCAGCCATTATTCGCTCTTTAACAAAGAAAAATAAAATAAATAGATAAAAATTATCCGAAATTGACTCGTTTATTAGCTACTATTCGCTTTTTCCCTAGGTAAAAATAGTTATTTTCATATACCGGACGCTTTATTCACGTTAAAATATCGAAAAATATGTTAAAAAAATAATATAGAATAAATAAACAAAACTTAAAAGTCTACCCTTGCAGGGCTCCGAACCCAGGGTCTCCGGGGCAACAAATCTAACTTGCCCAAAGCGCTATCAACTTCGCCACGCTTCACATGGCAGGCTCACGAATATTTAGCTTAAAAGACCTCCTCCCGTTTAGTCAACAAGACATATTTTGGGTCATTGTGGGCCCACTAATAGGTCTATAAAAAATTCCTTCGGGAAAAATTGTTAGTAATATTAAACTCTGAGTTCAGGCCGAGTTTGAAGTTTATAGGTAAATATTATAGGGAGTTACGGGGTGTGATGTGTGCGTGCCTCCCAATACGACTTTTCTGCCTTTTTCAGTCATTATTCGCTCTTTAACAATGAAAAATAAAATAAATGAATAAATAAAAATTATCCGATATTTACCCGTTTATTAGCTATTATTCGCTTTCTCCCAAGGAAAAAATAGTTATTTTTAAATACAGGACGCTTTATTCACGTTAAAATATCGAAAAATATATTAAAAAAAATAATATAAAATAAATAAACAAAACTTGAAAGTCGACCCTTGCAGTGTTCCGAACCCTGGGTCTCCGGGACAACAAATCTAACTTGCCCAAAGCGCTATCAACTTCGACACGCTTCTCATGGCAGGCTCACGAATATTTAGCTTAAAACACCTCCTCCCGGTTAGTCAACAAAACATATTTTGGGTCATTGTGGGCCCACTAATAGGTCTATAAAAAATTCCTTCGGGAAAAATTGTTAGTAATATTAAACTCTGAGTTCAGGCCGAGTTTGAAGTTTATAGGTAAATATTATAGGGAGTTACGGGGTGTGATGTGTGCGTGCCTCTTTATACGACTTTTCTGCCTTTTTCAGCCATTATTCGCTCTTTAACAAAGAAAAATAAAATAAATAAATGAAAATTATCCGAAATTTACCCGTTTATTAGCTATTATTCGCTTTTTCCCAAGGAAAAAATAGTTATTTTTACATACCGGACGCTTTATTCACGTTAAAATATCGAAAAATATATTAAAAAAAGTAATATAAAATAAATAAACAAAACTTGAAAGTCGACCCTTGCAGGGTTCCGACCCCAGGGTCTCCGGGGCAACAAATCTAACTTGCCCAAAGCGCTATCAACTTCGCCACGCTTCACATGGCAGCCTCACGAATATTTAGCTTAAAACACCTCCTTCCGGTAAGTCAACAAAACATATTTTGGGTCATTGTGGGCCCACTAATAGGTGTATAAACAATTCCTTCGGTAAAATTGTTAGTAATATTAAACTCTGAGTTCAGGCCGAGTTTGAAGTTTATAGGTAAATATTATAGGGAGTTACGGGGTGTGATGTGTGCGTGCCTCTTTATACGACTTTTCTGCCTTTTTCAGCCATTATTCGCTCTTTAACAAAGAAAAATAAAATAAATAAATGCAAATTATCCGATATTTACCCGTTTATTTGCTATTATTCGCTTTTTCCCAAGGAAAAAATAGTTATTTTTATATACCGGACGCTTTATTCACGTTAAAATATCGAAAAATATATTAAAAAAAGTAATATAAAATAAATAAACAAAACTTGAAAGTCGACCCTTGCAGGGTTCCGAACCCAGGGTCTCCGAGGCAACAAATCTAACTTGCCCAAAGCGCTATCAACTTCGCCACGCTTCACATGGCAGCCTCACGAATATTTAGCTTAAAACACCTCCTTCCGGTAAGTCAACAAAACATATTTTGGGTCATTGTGGGCCCACTAATAGGTGTATAAAAAATTCCTTCGGTAAAATTGTTAGTAATATTAAACTCTGAGTTCAGGCCGAGTTTGAAGTTTATAGGTAAATATTATAGGGAGTTACGGGGTGTGATGTGTGCGTGCCTCTTTATACGACTTTTCTGCCTTTTTCAGCCATTATTCGCTCTTTAACAAAGAAAAATAAAATAAATAAATGAAAATTATCCGAAATTTACCCGTTTATTAGCTATTATTCGCTTTTTCCCAAGGAAAAAATAGTTATTTTTACATACCGGACGCTTTATTCACGTTAAAATATCGAAAAATATATTAAACAAAATAGTATAAAATAAATAAACAAAATTTGAAAGTCGACCCTTGCAGGGCTCCGAACCCAGGGTCTCCGGGGCAACAAATCTAACTTGCCCAAAGCGCTATCAACTTCGCCACGCTTCACATGGCAGCCTCACGAATATTTAGCTTAAAACACCTTCTCCCGGTTAGTCAACAAAACGTATTTTGGGTCATTGTGTTCCCACTAAAGGGTCTATAACAAATTCCTTCGGTAAAATTGTTAGTAATATTAAACTCTGAGTTCCGGCCGAGTTTGAAGTTTATAGGTAAGTATTATAGGGAGTTACGGGGTGTGATGTGTGCGTGCCTCCTAATACGATTTTTCTGCTTTTTTCAGCCATTATTCGCTCTTTAACAAAGAAAAATAAAATAAATAGATAAAAATTATCCGAAATTGACTCGTTTATTAGCTACTATTCGCTTTTTCCCTAGGTAAAAATAGTTATTTTCATATACCGGACGCTTTATTCACGTTAAAATATCGAAAAATATGTTAAAAAAATAATATAGAATAAATAAACAAAACTTAAAAGTCTACCCTTGCAGGGCTCCGAACCCAGGGTCTCCGGGGCAACAAATCTAACTTGCCCAAAGCGCTATCAACTTCGCCACGCTTCACATGGCAGGCTCACGAATATTTAGCTTAAAAGACCTCCTCCCGTTTAGTCAACAAGACATATTTTGGGTCATTGTGGGCCCACTAATAGGTCTATAAAAAATTCCTTCGGGAAAAATTGTTAGTAATATTAAACTCTGAGTTCAGGCCGAGTTTGAAGTTTATAGGTAAATATTATAGGGAGTTACGGGGTGTGATGTGTGCGTGCCTCCCAATACGACTTTTCTGCCTTTTTCAGTCATTATTCGCTCTTTAACAATGAAAAATAAAATAAATGAATAAATAAAAATTATCCGATATTTACCCGTTTATTAGCTATTATTCGCTTTCTCCCAAGGAAAAAATAGTTATTTTTAAATACAGGACGCTTTATTCACGTTAAAATATCGAAAAATATATTAAAAAAAATAATATAAAATAAATAAACAAAACTTGAAAGTCGACCCTTGCAGTGTTCCGAACCCTGGGTCTCCGGGACAACAAATCTAACTTGCCCAAAGCGCTATCAACTTCGACACGCTTCTCATGGCAGGCTCACGAATATTTAGCTTAAAACACCTCCTCCCGGTTAGTCAACAAAACATATTTTGGGTCATTGTGGGCCCACTAATAGGTCTATAAAAAATTCCTTCGGGAAAAATTGTTAGTAATATTAAACTCTGAGTTCAGGCCGAGTTTGAAGTTTATAGGTAAATATTATAGGGAGTTACGGGGTGTGATGTGTGCGTGCCTCTTTATACGACTTTTCTGCCTTTTTCAGCCATTATTCGCTCTTTAACAAAGAAAAATAAAATAAATAAATGAAAATTATCCGAAATTTACCCGTTTATTAGCTATTATTCGCTTTTTCCCAAGGAAAAAATAGTTATTTTTACATACCGGACGCTTTATTCACGTTAAAATATCGAAAAATATATTAAAAAAAGTAATATAAAATAAATAAACAAAACTTGAAAGTCGACCCTTGCAGGGTTCCGACCCCAGGGTCTCCGGGGCAACAAATCTAACTTGCCCAAAGCGCTATCAACTTCGCCACGCTTCACATGGCAGCCTCACGAATATTTAGCTTAAAACACCTCCTTCCGGTAAGTCAACAAAATATATTTTGGGTCATTGTGGGCCCACTAATAGGTGTATAAAAAATTCCTTCGGTAAAATTGTTAGTAATATTAAACTCTGAGTTCAGGCCGAGTTTGAAGTTTATAGGTAAATATTATAGGGAGTTACGGGGTGTGATGTGTGCGTGCCTCTTTATACGACTTTTCTGCCTTTTTCAGCCATTATTCGCTCTTTAACAAAGAAAAATAAAATAAATAAATGAAAATTATCCGAAATTTACCCGTTTATTAGCTATTATTCGCTTTTTCCCAATGAAAAAATAGTTATTTTTACATACCGGACGCTTTATTCACGTTAAAATATCGAAAAATATATTAAAAAAAGTAATATAAAATAAATAAACAAAACTTGAAAGTCGACCCTTGCAGGGTTCCGAACCCAGGGTCTCCGGGGCAACAAATCTAACTTGCCCAAAGCGCTATCAACTTCGCCACGCTTCACATGGCAGCCTCACGAATATTTAGCTTAAAACACCTCCTTCCGGTAAGTCAACAAAACATATTTTGGGTCATTGTGGGCCCACTAATAGGTGTATAAAAAATTCCTTCGGTAAAATTGTTAGTAATATTAAACTCTGAGTTCAGGCCGAGTTTGAAGTTTATAGGTAAATATTATAGGGAGTTACGGGGTGTGATGTGTGCGTGCCTCTTTATACGACTTTTCTGCCTTTTTCAGCCATTATTCGCTCTTTAACAAAGAAAAATAAAATAAATAAATGCAAATTATCCGATATTTACCCGTTTATTTGCTATTATTCGCTTTTTCCCAAGGAAAAAATAGTTATTTTTACATACCGGACGCTTTATTCACGTTAAAATATCGAAAAATATATTAAAAAAAGTAATATAAAATAAATAAACAAAACTTGAAAGTCGACCCTTGCAGGGTTCCGAACCCAGGGTCTCCGAGGCAACAAATCTAACTTGCCCAAAGCGCTATCAACTTCGCCACGCTTCACATGGCAGCCTCACGAATATTTAGCTTAAAACACCTCCTTCCGGTAAGTCAACAAAACATATTTTGGGTCATTGTGGGCCCACTAATAGGTGTATAAAAAATTCCTTCGGTAAAATAGTTAGTAATATTAAACTCTGAGTTCAGGCCGAGTTTGAAGTTTATAGGTAAATATTATAGGGAGTTACGGGGTGTGATGTGTGCGTTCCTCTTTATACGACTTTTCTGCCTTTTTCAGCCATTATTCGCTCTTTAACAAAGAAAAATAAAATAAATAAATGAAAATTATCCGAAATTTACCCGTTTATTAGCTATTATTCGCTTTTTCCCAAGGAAAAAATAGTTATTTTTACATACCGGACGCTTTATTCACGTTAAAATATCGAAAAATATATTAAAAAAGTAATATAAAATAAATAAACAAAACTTGAAAGTCGACCCTTGCAGGGTTCCGAACCCAGGGTCTCCGGGGCAACAAATCTAACTTGCCCAAAGCGCTATCAACTTCGCCACGCTTCACATGGCAGAATCACGAATATTTAGCTTAAAACACCTCCTTCCGGTAAGTCAACAAAACATATTTTGGGTCATTGTGGGCCCACTAATAGGTGTATAAAAAATTCCTTCGGTAAAATTGTTAGTAATATTAAACTCTGAGTTCAGGCCGAGTTTGAAGTTTATAGGTAAATATTATAGGGAGTTACGGGGTGTGATGTGTGCTTGCCTCCTAATACGACTTTTCTGCCTTTTTCAGCCATTATTCGCTCTTTAACAAAGAAAAATAAAATAAATAAATAAATAAAAATTATCCGATATTTACCCGTTTATTAGCTATTATTCGCTTTCTCCCAAGGAAGAAATAGTTATTTTTACATACCGGACGCTTTATTCACGTTAAAATATCGAAAAATATATTAAAAAAAGTAATATAAAATAAATAAACAAAACTTGAAAGTCGACCCTTGCAGGGTTCCGAACCCAGGGTCTCCGGGGCAACAAATCTAACTTGCCGAAAGCGCTATCAACTTCGCCACGCTTCACATGGCAGCCTCACGAATATTTAGCTTAAAACACCTCCTTCCGGTAAGTCAACAAAATATATTTTGGGTCATTGTGGGCCCACTAATAGGTGTATAAAAAATTCCTTCGGTAAAATTGTTAGTAATATTAAACTCTGAGTTCAGGCCGAGTTTGAAGTTTATAGGTAAATATTATAGGGAGTTACGGGGTGTGATGTGTGCGTGCCTCTTTATACGACTTTTCTGCCTTTTTCAGCCATTATTCGCTCTTTAACAAAGAAAAATAAAATAAATAAATGCAAATTATCCGATATTTACCCGTTTATTAGCTATTATTCGCTTTTTCCCAAGGAAAAAATAGTTATTTTTACATACCGGACGCTTTATTCACGTTAAAATATCGAAAAATATATTAAAAAAAGTAATATAAAATAAATAAACAAAACTTGAAAGTCGACCCTTGCAGGGTTCCGAACCCAGGGTCTCCGGGGCAACAAATCTAACTTGCCGAAAGCGCTATCAACTTCGCCACGCTTCACATGGCAGCCTCACGAATATTTAGCTTAAAACACCTCCTTCCGGTAAGTCAACAAAATATATTTTGGGTCATTGTGGGCCCACTAATAGGTGTATAAAAAATTCCTTCTGTAAAATTGTTAGTAATATTAAACTCTGAGTTCAGGCCGAGCTTGAAGTTTATAGGTAAATATTATAGGGAGTTACGGGGTGTGATGTGTGCGTGCCTCCTTATACGACTTTTCTGCCTTTTTCAGCCATTATTCGCTCTTTAACAAAGAAAAATAAAATAAATAAATAAAAATTATCCGAAATTTACCCGTTTATTAGCTATTATTCGCTTTTTCCCAAGGAAGAAATAGTTATTTTTATATACCGGACGCTTTATTCACGTTAAAATATCGAAAAATATATTTAAAAAAATAATATAAAATAAATAAACAAAACTTGAAAGTCGACCCTTGCAGGGTTCCGAACCCAGGGTCTCCGGGGCAACAAATCTAACTTTCCCAAAGCGCTATCAACTTCGCCACGCTTCACATGGCAGGCTCACGAATATTTAGCTTAAACCACCACCTCCCGGTTAGTCAACAAAACATATTTTGGGTCATTGTGGGCCCACTAATAGGTCTATAAAAAATTCCTTCTTGAAAAATTGTTAGTAATATTAAACTCTGAGTTCAGGCCGAGTTTGAAGTTTATAGGTAAATAATATAGGGAGTTACTGGGTGTGATGTGTGCGTGCCTCTTTATACGACTTTTCTGCCTTTTTCAGCCATTATTCGCTCTTTAACAAAGAAAAATAAAATAAATAAATGAAAATTATCCGAAATTTACCCGTTTATTAGCTATTATTCGCTTTTTCCCAAGGAAAAAATAGTTATTTTTACATACCGGACGCTTTATTCACGTTAAAATATCGAAAAATATATTAAAAAAAGTAATACAAAATAAATAAACAAAACTTGAAAGTCGACCCTTGCAGGGTTCCGAACCCAGGGTCTCCGGGGCAACAAATCTAACTTGCCCAAAGCGCTATCAACTTCGCCACGCTTCACATGGCAGCCTCACGAATATTTAGCTTAAAACACCTCCTTCCGGTAAGTCAACAAAACATATTTTGGGTCATTGTGGGCCCACTAATAGGTGTATAAAAAATTCCTTCGGTAAAATTGTTAGTAATATTAAACTCTGAGTTCAGGCCGAGTTTGAAGTTTATAGGTAAATATTATAGGGAGTTACGGGGTGTGATGTGTGCGTGCCTCCTAATACGACTTTTCTGCCTTTTTCAGCCATTATTCGCTCTTTAACAAAGAAAAATAAAATAAATAAATGAAAATTATCCGAAATTTACCCGTTTATTAGCTATTATTCGCTTTTTCCCAAGGAAAAAATAGTTATTTTTACATACCGGACGCTTTATTCACGTTAAAATATCGAAAAATATATTAAAAAAAGTAATATAAAATAAATAAACAAAACTTGAAAGTCGACCCTTGCAGGGTTCCTAACCCAGGGTCTCCGGGGCAACAAATCTAACTTGCCCAAAGCGCTATCAACTTCGCCACGCTTCACATGGCAGCCTCACGAATATTTAGCTTAAAACACCTCCTTCCGGTAAGTCAACAAAACATATTTTGGGTCATTGTGGGCCCACTAATAGGTGTATAAAAAATTCCTTCGGTAAAATTGTTAGTAATATTAATCTCTGAGTTCAGGCCGAGTTTGAAGTTTATAGGTAAATATTATAGGGAGTTACGGGGTGTGATGTGTGCGTGCCTCTTTATACGACTTTTCTGCCTTTTTCAGCCATTATTCGCTTTTTAACAAAGAAAAATAAAATAAATAAATGAAAATTATCCGAAATTTACCCGTTTATTATCTATTATTCGCTTTTTCGCAAGGAAAAAATAGTTATTTTTACATACCGGACGCTTTATTCACGTTAAAATATCGAAAAATATATTAAAAAAAGTAATATAAAATAAATAAACAAAACTTGGAAGTCGACCCTTGCAGGGTTCCGAACCCAGGGTCTCCGGGGCAACAAATCTAACTTGCCCAAAGCGCTATCAACTTCGCCACGCTTCACATGGCAGCCTCACGAATATTTAGCTTAAAACACCTCCTTCCGGTAAGTCAACAAAACATATTTTGGGTCATTGTGGGCCCACTAATAGGTGTATAAAAAATTCCTTCGGTAAAATTGTTAGTAATATTAAACTCTGAGTTCAGGCCGAGTTTGAAGTTTATAGGTAAATATTATAGGGAGTTACGGGGTGTGATGTGTGCGTGCCTCTTTATACGACTTTTCTGCCTTTTTCAGCCATTATTCGCTCTTTAACAAAGAAAAATAAAATAAATAAATGCAAATTATCCGATATTTACCCGTTTATTAGCTATTATTCGCTTTTTCCCAAGGAAAAAATAGTTATTTTTACATACCGGACGCTTTATTCACGTTAAAATATCGAAAAATATATTAAAAAAAGTAATATAAAATAAATAAACAAAACTTGGAAGTCGACCCTTGCAGGGTTCCGAACCCTGGGTCTCCGGGGCAACAAATCTAACTTGCCCAAAGCGCTATCAACTTCGCCACGCTTCACATGGCAGCCTCACGAATATTTAGCTTAAAACACCTCCTTCCGGTAAGTCAACAAAACATATTTTGGGTCATTGTGGGCCCACTAATAGGTGTATAAAAAATTCCTTCGGTAAAATTGTTAGTAATATTAAACTCTGAGTTCAGGCCGAGTTTGAAGTTTATAGGTAAATATTATAGGGAGTTACGGGGTGTGATGTGTGCGTGCCTCTTTATACGACTTTTCTGCCTTTTTCAGCCATTATTCGCTCTTTAACAAAGAAAAATAAAATAAATAAATGCAAATTATCCGATATTTACCCGTTTATTAGCTATTATTCGCTTTTTCCCAAGGAAAAAATAGTTATTTTTACATACCGGACGCTTTATTCACGTTAAAATATCGAAAAATATATTAAAAAAAGTAATATAAAATAAATAAACAAAACTTGAAAGTCGACCCTTGCAGGGTTCCGAACCCAGGGTCTCCGGGGCAACAAATCTAACTTGCCCAAAGCGCTATCAACTTCGCCACGCTTCACATGGCAGGCTCACGAATATTTAGCTTAAAACACCACCTCCCGGTTAGTCAACAAAACATATTTTGGGTCATTGTGGGCCCACTAATAGGTGTATAAAAAATTCCTTCGGTAAAATTGTTAGTAATATTAAACTCTGAGTTCAGGCCGAGTTTGAAGTTTATAGGTAAATATTATAGGGAGTTACGGGGTGTGATGTGTGCGTGCCTCCTAATACGACTTTTCTGCCTTTTTCAGCCATTATTCGCTCTTTAACAAAGAAAAATAAAATAAATAAATGAAAATTATCCGAAATTTACCCGTTTATTAGCTATTATTCGCTTTTTCCCAAGGAAAAAATAGTTATTTTTACATACCGGACGCTTTATTCACGTTAAAATATCGAAAAATATATTAAAAAAAGTAATATAAAATAAATAAACAAAACTTGAAAGTCGACCCTTGCAGGGTTCCGAACCCAGGGTCTCCGGGGCAACAAATCTAACTTTCCCAAAGCGCTATCAACTTCGCCACGCTTCACATGGCAGCCTTACGAATATTTAGCTTAAAATACCTCCTTCCGGTAAGTCAACAAAACATATTTTGGGTCATTGTGGGCCCACTAATAGGTGTATAAAAAATTCCTTCGGTAAAATTGTTAGTAATATTAAACTTTGAGTTCAGGCCGAGTTTGAAGTTTATAGGTAAATATTATAGGGAGTTACGGGGTGTGATGTGTGCGTGCCTCCTAATACGACTTTTCTGCCTTTTTCAGCCATTATTCGCTCTTTAACAAAGAAAAATAAAATAAATAAATGAAAATTATCCGAAATTTACCCGTTTATTAGCTATTATTCGCTTTTTCCCAAGGAAAAAATAGTTATTTTTACATACCGGACGCTTTATTCACGTTAAAATATCGAAAAATATATTAAACAAAATAGTATAAAATAAATAAACAAAATTTGAAAGTCGACCCTTGCAGGGCTCCGAACCCAGGGTCTCCGGGGCAACAAATCTAACTTGCCCAAAGCGCTATCAACTTCGCCACGCTTCACATGGCAGCCTCACGAATATTTAGCTTAAAACACCTTCTCCCGGTTAGTCAACAAAACGTATTTTGGGTCATTGTGTTCCCACTAAAGGGTCTATAACAAATTCCTTCGGTAAAATTGTTAGTAATATTAAACTCTGAGTTCCGGCCGAGTTTGAAGTTTATAGGTAAGTATTATAGGGAGTTACGGGGTGTGATGTGTGCGTGCCTCCTAATACGATTTTTCTGCTTTTTTCAGCCATTATTCGCTCTTTAACAAAGAAAAATAAAATAAATAGATAAAAATTATCCGAAATTGACTCGTTTATTAGCTACTATTCGCTTTTTCCCTAGGTAAAAATAGTTATTTTCATATACCGGACGCTTTATTCACGTTAAAATATCGAAAAATATGTTAAAAAAATAATATAGAATAAATAAACAAAACTTAAAAGTCTACCCTTGCAGGGCTCCGAACCCAGGGTCTCCGGGGCAACAAATCTAACTTGCCCAAAGCGCTATCAACTTCGCCACGCTTCACATGGCAGGCTCACGAATATTTAGCTTAAAAGACCTCCTCCCGTTTAGTCAACAAGACATATTTTGGGTCATTGTGGGCCCACTAATAGGTCTATAAAAAATTCCTTCGGGAAAAATTGTTAGTAATATTAAACTCTGAGTTCAGGCCGAGTTTGAAGTTTATAGGTAAATATTATAGGGAGTTACGGGGTGTGATGTGTGCGTGCCTCCCAATACGACTTTTCTGCCTTTTTCAGTCATTATTCGCTCTTTAACAATGAAAAATAAAATAAATGAATAAATAAAAATTATCCGATATTTACCCGTTTATTAGCTATTATTCGCTTTCTCCCAAGGAAAAAATAGTTATTTTTAAATACAGGACGCTTTATTCACGTTAAAATATCGAAAAATATATTAAAAAAAATAATATAAAATAAATAAACAAAACTTGAAAGTCGACCCTTGCAGTGTTCCGAACCCTGGGTCTCCGGGACAACAAATCTAACTTGCCCAAAGCGCTATCAACTTCGACACGCTTCTCATGGCAGGCTCACGAATATTTAGCTTAAAACACCTCCTCCCGGTTAGTCAACAAAACATATTTTGGGTCATTGTGGGCCCACTAATAGGTCTATAAAAAATTCCTTCGGGAAAAATTGTTAGTAATATTAAACTCTGAGTTCAGGCCGAGTTTGAAGTTTATAGGTAAATATTATAGGGAGTTACGGGGTGTGATGTGTGCGTGCCTCTTTATACGACTTTTCTGCCTTTTTCAGCCATTATTCGCTCTTTAACAAAGAAAAATAAAATAAATAAATGAAAATTATCCGAAATTTACCCGTTTATTAGCTATTATTCGCTTTTTCCCAAGGAAAAAATAGTTATTTTTACATACCGGACGCTTTATTCACGTTAAAATATCGAAAAATATATTAAAAAAAGTAATATAAAATAAATAAACAAAACTTGAAAGTCGACCCTTGCAGGGTTCCGACCCCAGGGTCTCCGGGGCAACAAATCTAACTTGCCCAAAGCGCTATCAACTTCGCCACGCTTCACATGGCAGCCTCACGAATATTTAGCTTAAAACACCTCCTTCCGGTAAGTCAACAAAATATATTTTGGGTCATTGTGGGCCCACTAATAGGTGTATAAAAAATTCCTTCGGTAAAATTGTTAGTAATATTAAACTCTGAGTTCAGGCCGAGTTTGAAGTTTATAGGTAAATATTATAGGGAGTTACGGGGTGTGATGTGTGCGTGCCTCTTTATACGACTTTTCTGCCTTTTTCAGCCATTATTCGCTCTTTAACAAAGAAAAATAAAATAAATAAATGAAAATTATCCGAAATTTACCCGTTTATTAGCTATTATTCGCTTTTTCCCAATGAAAAAATAGTTATTTTTACATACCGGACGCTTTATTCACGTTAAAATATCGAAAAATATATTAAAAAAAGTAATATAAAATAAATAAACAAAACTTGAAAGTCGACCCTTGCAGGGTTCCGAACCCAGGGTCTCCGGGGCAACAAATCTAACTTGCCCAAAGCGCTATCAACTTCGCCACGCTTCACATGGCAGCCTCACGAATATTTAGCTTAAAACACCTCCTTCCGGTAAGTCAACAAAACATATTTTGGGTCATTGTGGGCCCACTAATAGGTGTATAAAAAATTCCTTCGGTAAAATTGTTAGTAATATTAAACTCTGAGTTCAGGCCGAGTTTGAAGTTTATAGGTAAATATTATAGGGAGTTACGGGGTGTGATGTGTGCGTGCCTCTTTATACGACTTTTCTGCCTTTTTCAGCCATTATTCGCTCTTTAACAAAGAAAAATAAAATAAATAAATGCAAATTATCCGATATTTACCCGTTTATTTGCTATTATTCGCTTTTTCCCAAGGAAAAAATAGTTATTTTTACATACCGGACGCTTTATTCACGTTAAAATATCGAAAAATATATTAAAAAAAGTAATATAAAATAAATAAACAAAACTTGAAAGTCGACCCTTGCAGGGTTCCGAACCCAGGGTCTCCGAGGCAACAAATCTAACTTGCCCAAAGCGCTATCAACTTCGCCACGCTTCACATGGCAGCCTCACGAATATTTAGCTTAAAACACCTCCTTCCGGTAAGTCAACAAAACATATTTTGGGTCATTGTGGGCCCACTAATAGGTGTATAAAAAATTCCTTCGGTAAAATAGTTAGTAATATTAAACTCTGAGTTCAGGCCGAGTTTGAAGTTTATAGGTAAATATTATAGGGAGTTACGGGGTGTGATGTGTGCGTTCCTCTTTATACGACTTTTCTGCCTTTTTCAGCCATTATTCGCTCTTTAACAAAGAAAAATAAAATAAATAAATGAAAATTATCCGAAATTTACCCGTTTATTAGCTATTATTCGCTTTTTCCCAAGGAAAAAATAGTTATTTTTACATACCGGACGCTTTATTCACGTTAAAATATCGAAAAATATATTAAAAAAGTAATATAAAATAAATAAACAAAACTTGAAAGTCGACCCTTGCAGGGTTCCGAACCCAGGGTCTCCGGGGCAACAAATCTAACTTGCCCAAAGCGCTATCAACTTCGCCACGCTTCACATGGCAGAATCACGAATATTTAGCTTAAAACACCTCCTTCCGGTAAGTCAACAAAACATATTTTGGGTCATTGTGGGCCCACTAATAGGTGTATAAAAAATTCCTTCGGTAAAATTGTTAGTAATATTAAACTCTGAGTTCAGGCCGAGTTTGAAGTTTATAGGTAAATATTATAGGGAGTTACGGGGTGTGATGTGTGCTTGCCTCCTAATACGACTTTTCTGCCTTTTTCAGCCATTATTCGCTCTTTAACAAAGAAAAATAAAATAAATAAATAAATAAAAATTATCCGATATTTACCCGTTTATTAGCTATTATTCGCTTTCTCCCAAGGAAGAAATAGTTATTTTTACATACCGGACGCTTTATTCACGTTAAAATATCGAAAAATATATTAAAAAAAGTAATATAAAATAAATAAACAAAACTTGAAAGTCGACCCTTGCAGGGTTCCGAACCCAGGGTCTCCGGGGCAACAAATCTAACTTGCCGAAAGCGCTATCAACTTCGCCACGCTTCACATGGCAGCCTCACGAATATTTAGCTTAAAACACCTCCTTCCGGTAAGTCAACAAAATATATTTTGGGTCATTGTGGGCCCACTAATAGGTGTATAAAAAATTCCTTCGGTAAAATTGTTAGTAATATTAAACTCTGAGTTCAGGCCGAGTTTGAAGTTTATAGGTAAATATTATAGGGAGTTACGGGGTGTGATGTGTGCGTGCCTCTTTATACGACTTTTCTGCCTTTTTCAGCCATTATTCGCTCTTTAACAAAGAAAAATAAAATAAATAAATGCAAATTATCCGATATTTACCCGTTTATTAGCTATTATTCGCTTTTTCCCAAGGAAAAAATAGTTATTTTTACATACCGGACGCTTTATTCACGTTAAAATATCGAAAAATATATTAAAAAAAGTAATATAAAATAAATAAACAAAACTTGAAAGTCGACCCTTGCAGGGTTCCGAACCCAGGGTCTCCGGGGCAACAAATCTAACTTGCCGAAAGCGCTATCAACTTCGCCACGCTTCACATGGCAGCCTCACGAATATTTAGCTTAAAACACCTCCTTCCGGTAAGTCAACAAAATATATTTTGGGTCATTGTGGGCCCACTAATAGGTGTATAAAAAATTCCTTCTGTAAAATTGTTAGTAATATTAAACTCTGAGTTCAGGCCGAGCTTGAAGTTTATAGGTAAATATTATAGGGAGTTACGGGGTGTGATGTGTGCGTGCCTCCTTATACGACTTTTCTGCCTTTTTCAGCCATTATTCGCTCTTTAACAAAGAAAAATAAAATAAATAAATAAAAATTATCCGAAATTTACCCGTTTATTAGCTATTATTCGCTTTTTCCCAAGGAAGAAATAGTTATTTTTATATACCGGACGCTTTATTCACGTTAAAATATCGAAAAATATATTTAAAAAAATAATATAAAATAAATAAACAAAACTTGAAAGTCGACCCTTGCAGGGTTCCGAACCCAGGGTCTCCGGGGCAACAAATCTAACTTTCCCAAAGCGCTATCAACTTCGCCACGCTTCACATGGCAGGCTCACGAATATTTAGCTTAAACCACCACCTCCCGGTTAGTCAACAAAACATATTTTGGGTCATTGTGGGCCCACTAATAGGTCTATAAAAAATTCCTTCTTGAAAAATTGTTAGTAATATTAAACTCTGAGTTCAGGCCGAGTTTGAAGTTTATAGGTAAATAATATAGGGAGTTACTGGGTGTGATGTGTGCGTGCCTCTTTATACGACTTTTCTGCCTTTTTCAGCCATTATTCGCTCTTTAACAAAGAAAAATAAAATAAATAAATGAAAATTATCCGAAATTTACCCGTTTATTAGCTATTATTCGCTTTTTCCCAAGGAAAAAATAGTTATTTTTACATACCGGACGCTTTATTCACGTTAAAATATCGAAAAATATATTAAAAAAAGTAATACAAAATAAATAAACAAAACTTGAAAGTCGACCCTTGCAGGGTTCCGAACCCAGGGTCTCCGGGGCAACAAATCTAACTTGCCCAAAGCGCTATCAACTTCGCCACGCTTCACATGGCAGCCTCACGAATATTTAGCTTAAAACACCTCCTTCCGGTAAGTCAACAAAACATATTTTGGGTCATTGTGGGCCCACTAATAGGTGTATAAAAAATTCCTTCGGTAAAATTGTTAGTAATATTAAACTCTGAGTTCAGGCCGAGTTTGAAGTTTATAGGTAAATATTATAGGGAGTTACGGGGTGTGATGTGTGCGTGCCTCCTAATACGACTTTTCTGCCTTTTTCAGCCATTATTCGCTCTTTAACAAAGAAAAATAAAATAAATAAATGAAAATTATCCGAAATTTACCCGTTTATTAGCTATTATTCGCTTTTTCCCAAGGAAAAAATAGTTATTTTTACATACCGGACGCTTTATTCACGTTAAAATATCGAAAAATATATTAAAAAAAGTAATATAAAATAAATAAACAAAACTTGAAAGTCGACCCTTGCAGGGTTCCTAACCCAGGGTCTCCGGGGCAACAAATCTAACTTGCCCAAAGCGCTATCAACTTCGCCACGCTTCACATGGCAGCCTCACGAATATTTAGCTTAAAACACCTCCTTCCGGTAAGTCAACAAAACATATTTTGGGTCATTGTGGGCCCACTAATAGGTGTATAAAAAATTCCTTCGGTAAAATTGTTAGTAATATTAATCTCTGAGTTCAGGCCGAGTTTGAAGTTTATAGGTAAATATTATAGGGAGTTACGGGGTGTGATGTGTGCGTGCCTCTTTATACGACTTTTCTGCCTTTTTCAGCCATTATTCGCTTTTTAACAAAGAAAAATAAAATAAATAAATGAAAATTATCCGAAATTTACCCGTTTATTAGCTATTATTCGCTTTTTCGCAAGGAAAAAATAGTTATTTTTACATACCGGACGCTTTATTCACGTTAAAATATCGAAAAATATATTAAAAAAAGTAATATAAAATAAATAAACAAAACTTGGAAGTCGACCCTTGCAGGGTTCCGAACCCAGGGTCTCCGGGGCAACAAATCTAACTTGCCCAAAGCGCTATCAACTTCGCCACGCTTCACATGGCAGCCTCACGAATATTTAGCTTAAAACACCTCCTTCCGGTAAGTCAACAAAACATATTTTGGGTCATTGTGGGCCCACTAATAGGTGTATAAAAAATTCCTTCGGTAAAATTGTTAGTAATATTAAACTCTGAGTTCAGGCCGAGTTTGAAGTTTATAGGTAAATATTATAGGGAGTTACGGGGTGTGATGTGTGCGTGCCTCTTTATACGACTTTTCTGCCTTTTTCAGCCATTATTCGCTCTTTAACAAAGAAAAATAAAATAAATAAATGCAAATTATCCGATATTTACCCGTTTATTAGCTATTATTCGCTTTTTCCCAAGGAAAAAATAGTTATTTTTACATACCGGACGCTTTATTCACGTTAAAATATCGAAAAATATATTAAAAAAAGTAATATAAAATAAATAAACAAAACTTGGAAGTCGACCCTTGCAGGGTTCCGAACCCTGGGTCTCCGGGGCAACAAATCTAACTTGCCCAAAGCGCTATCAACTTCGCCACGCTTCACATGGCAGCCTCACGAATATTTAGCTTAAAACACCTCCTTCCGGTAAGTCAACAAAACATATTTTGGGTCATTGTGGGCCCACTAATAGGTGTATAAAAAATTCCTTCGGTAAAATTGTTAGTAATATTAAACTCTGAGTTCAGGCCGAGTTTGAAGTTTATAGGTAAATATTATAGGGAGTTACGGGGTGTGATGTGTGCGTGCCTCTTTATACGACTTTTCTGCCTTTTTCAGCCATTATTCGCTCTTTAACAAAGAAAAATAAAATAAATAAATGCAAATTATCCGATATTTACCCGTTTATTAGCTATTATTCGCTTTTTCCCAAGGAAAAAATAGTTATTTTTACATACCGGACGCTTTATTCACGTTAAAATATCGAAAAATATATTAAAAAAAGTAATATAAAATAAATAAACAAAACTTGAAAGTCGACCCTTGCAGGGTTCCGAACCCAGGGTCTCCGGGGCAACAAATCTAACTTGCCCAAAGCGCTATCAACTTCGCCACGCTTCACATGGCAGGCTCACGAATATTTAGCTTAAAACACCACCTCCCGGTTAGTCAACAAAACATATTTTGGGTCATTGTGGGCCCACTAATAGGTGTATAAAAAATTCCTTCGGTAAAATTGTTAGTAATATTAAACTCTGAGTTCAGGCCGAGTTTGAAGTTTATAGGTAAATATTATAGGGAGTTACGGGGTGTGATGTGTGCGTGCCTCCTAATACGACTTTTCTGCCTTTTTCAGCCATTATTCGCTCTTTAACAAAGAAAAATAAAATAAATAAATGAAAATTATCCGAAATTTACCCGTTTATTAGCTATTATTCGCTTTTTCCCAAGGAAAAAATAGTTATTTTTACATACCGGACGCTTTATTCACGTTAAAATATCGAAAAATATATTAAAAAAAGTAATATAAAATAAATAAACAAAACTTGAAAGTCGACCCTTGCAGGGTTCCGAACCCAGGGTCTCCGGGGCAACAAATCTAACTTTCCCAAAGCGCTATCAACTTCGCCACGCTTCACATGGCAGCCTTACGAATATTTAGCTTAAAATACCTCCTTCCGGTAAGTCAACAAAACATATTTTGGGTCATTGTGGGCCCACTAATAGGTGTATAAAAAATTCCTTCGGTAAAATTGTTAGTAATATTAAACTTTGAGTTCAGGCCGAGTTTGAAGTTTATAGGTAAATATTATAGGGAGTTACGGGGTGTGATGTGTGCGTGCCTCCTAATACGACTTTTCTGCCTTTTTCAGCCATTATTCGCTCTTTAACAAAGAAAAATAAAATAAATAAATGAAAATTATCCGAAATTTACCCGTTTATTAGCTATTATTCGCTTTTTCCCAAGGAAAAAATAGTTATTTTTACATACCGGACGCTTTATTCACGTTAAAATATCGAAAAATATATTAAAAAAAGTAATATAAAATAAATAAACAAAACTTGAAAGTCGACCCTTGCAGGGTTCCGAACCCAGGGTCTCCGGGGCGCGTATTGACAAAACATACCGTAGATTGTAAAGGGGTTGGCGAAAATATCTATCGGCGTTGAAGGAGCGTCTCGCAAATCGCCAAACAGCTGTGTGCTTATGTTTTTGTTTTGTTTTCGGTATCACGTATCTATCATTCACCAAGTTATATATGGGTGTCACATTTCAGAGTTTCAAATAAGCTGATCTTCATTAGATTCTTCTGCATTAAATGAAATATAAAGCGTATTTTTTCGTTATAGCTCCGACATAATCGTTTGTATTTGTTAACATAATTGTGTTTATTAGCGTTTTTTAGAAGATCGTAATAAAACTAAGATAAAAAAAAATTATATATTATTACCTCCATAGCCCCCTTCTGTATTTTCATAACTTTCATTAAATGTATACGCGTATTTCGAGTAGTGAACTTCTTTACCTACTCATCCACTTATTAAAATTAATAATTTCACAATAACCTCTAATCCTTAATAATGAAATGATTATTACAATAAAGTTTGTTTACTTAAAAGATTAAAAAAAAAATTATTGTTCAGCAGTGACTTTGTTACTAATTCTATATTCATTAATTAAACTTAATGGTTCTGCTCGATAACCATTTACAATTTTTTTTTAATTTTATTTAATTTTCAGTTATTATGGAATTCCTTAAATATTTTTCGACGTAGAGGTTATTTAGCAATAATGCGAAAAGCTTAAATTTATAAATGTATAATATTTATAAATGTTTAAGAGAATTATTAGCAGCTATTTTGTACTAATTATTTTAGTTGAAATGTTCATTATACACAGTTTTATAAAAATAATCGTAAAATTCATTGAACGATGGAGACATTGACATTTTAAAATGCAAGTAAAATTCAATAATCATTTCATTTTATAACTGTAAAACGGTAGATAAGTAACTTCGTTATCAAGTTTCACATGATACGAGAATATTATGCTATTGCTTTATAATGAAAGAACAACATTTTAAGTTCTAAACTTTTTGTGGAAAAGAAAAAAAAAACGAAATTTTTTTCCTGTCATCGGTGTTAGCGATTAGAGAGTGTTTTATCGTATAAATATTAAGTCAATACTGTTCCATTTTAAATAAAAATGCATTTTGTTCCGGAAAAAAAATTACTTGAATTTGTCAATAGAAATTCCCTAATTATTGTAGCAAGAACTTTTAAATTTCTAATCAAACTTTCCTCTATTATAATTTTGTGTAAATAATTATTATTAATAATATAAATGACTATTAAAAGGAATTAATTGAGAATGTTCAATTTTAATAAATTAACTGTTTACGCAATCAGATTAATAACCTTTTTCATAATTTACAAATGGAGAAAAAGTCTTTTACAGTTTAAAAGTGAAAAGAAAAATAAAGTTGAGATTAAATTTATAAAGTAAGCATAACTCGAAGGAGGTTGAAGTAAGGGCATTAAAATCAAAATTTCAAAAGAAAAAAAAATCACCTTTTAGTGTACAGTGAGCAATAAACGAAAAATCTAAAACTAACTTTTGATCTAATGATCAGATGTTTACGTTCTAGGACTCAAACTTTAGATTTAGAATTTCCTTAATTCCCTACCACTATTGTCGATATTTACTTTTCACCTAACTTGTAAAATTGTAAAGTTTAGAATTTCTTACAGAATCACTCAGACGAAGTGATTGTGTTTTATTTAAATATTATTTAGAAAGAATTTTTCTAAAAGTATTTCTTTTAAAGTTTTTATCAAACTTTTGTTTTTTATTTATCTATAGTTATTGAAAGTTAAGTTGATGATTTTTAAGTTGAAATGAATGCCGCCCTGCTTTGCATATTTCAAATATTATTTCTAAAGAAATGTATAACTTAACATTAAACACCCAGGACCTTATAATTGTAAATCAAACAATCACTACATTTATTTATTAAAAAACACTCTTATGACCTGATAATAAATTGATCTAAATCTTAAATGTGAGTTTTATAACATATAATTTATTTAAACTCAGCACATACATCTAACCTCTGTTGTCGCCAATGTCTCAATTTTAAAATATAGTTTTTCTTTTATAAATTTTCTGATATTTTCATATAAAGGATAGTATTAAGTTCGAGAATTAAAAATTTGTGCCCAAAAAAGTTGCTAAAAATTATAATTATTATTAATATATGGCAACAGGAAGTTTTTAATTGAAGGTTGAAATTTTTTTCAATTATGTTATTTTTTAATTATGTTATTTTTTAATTATGTTATTTTTTAATTATATTTTTAATTACCAAACTCATATAACAGTATTTAGGAATCTATAAATTTATGTTACGTATGATAGTTGCATTATAACCTGTACGCAATGCGTGTAAATAAAATATATTTTTAAAATTGTGCATTTTCTATTAATTGCATTTATTATTCTTATATTGAAAAGGTATCAAGTTATCTATGACCTCCATAATGAATGAAGTATTTACCGACTTTTATATATATTAAGGAATTGAATCAATTTTTCACAAAGTTTAAAATCTCATCTCATTCCAAAAAAAAGTTATTTCATAAAATTATGCAAAAAAGTAATTTAATATATATTTTTTTTATAATGAATGCTTCTAGTAATGAAACAAACGCTTTCAAACTTTATTTTAAAAATATTGATTATTTCGTTTACAAGAAACTATTACTTTAAAGCGTGATAACATTTTTGAATACTCTATTTTTTTTCTAGTAAATAATATGTCTTTGTTAATTTCTAAAAAAATAATCTTTATAAAAAAGCTTACATTATTCTTTTATAGAGAATATTGATTTCGTAGAAAATATCACTAAAATAAAACAGGTATGTTTTCTTACAATAAAAGTTAAATAGAATTAATTCTTCAAAATAGCGTTTCAATAAAACATAGTATTAAAATGTTACGCTATTTTTTGTGATTGGTTCATTAATAAATTATTTTTATTTCTTCGCAAACACAATTCTTGTAAAAAAAATTAAAAAATTGAATCTGTTTTATCAAAAAACTAGATCGTTTTATAAAATATAAATTATAGCGCTTAATAAAATATGAAAACAGTGTATTTGTAAAGTGATCCTGACAATAAAAAGGTGTTATTTTCTTTTTTATTTTCTCTGCTAAAAGGAATTAATGAGTTATTTTTATTCATAATGGCTAGTCGAGGAGAAGAAGAAAATATCGAATTACACTGCTTAGGTTAATGTAATTTCGTTCTCCTACCACATTTACGCGTAATCCATCGCCAACTCCACCTGCAATCGCCACGTTTACAATCTACGGTATGTTTTGTCAATACGCCTCCGGGGCAACAAATCTAACTTGCCCAAAGCGCTATCAACTTCGCCACGCTTCACATGGCAGCCTCACGAATATTTAGCTTAAAACACCTCCTTCCGGTAAGTCAACAAAACATATTTTGGGTCATTGTGGGCCCACTAATAGGTGTATAAAAAATTCCTTCGGTAAAATTGTTAGTAATATTAAACTCTGAGTTCAGGCCGAGTTTGAAGTTTATAGGTAAATATTATAGGGAGTTACGGGGTGTGATGTGTGCGTGCCTCTTTATACGACTTTTCTGCCTTTTTCAGCCATTATTCGCTCTTTAACAAAGAAAAATAAAATAAATAAATGCAAATTATCCGATATTTACCCGTTTATTAGCTATTATTCGCTTTTTCCCAAGGAAAAAATAGTTATTTTTACATACCGGACGCTTTATTCACGTTAAAATATCGAAAAATATATTAAAAAAAGTAATATAAAATAAATAAACAAAACTTGAAAGTCGACCCTTGCAGGGTTCCGAACCCAGGGTCTCCGGGGCAACAAATCTAACTTGCCCAAAGCGCTATCAACTTCGCCACGCTTCACATGGCAGGCTCACGAATATTTAGCTTAAAACACCACCTCCCGGTTAGTCAACAAAACATATTTTGGGTCATTGTGGGCCCACTAATAGGTCTATAAAAAATTCCTTCGGGAAAAATTGTTAGTAATATTAAACTCTGAGTTCAGGCCGAGTTTGAAGTTTATAGGTAAATAATATAGGGAGTTACTGGGTGTGATGTGTGCGTGCCTCTTTATACGACTTTTCTGCCTTTTTCAGCCATTATTCGCTCTTTAACAAAGAAAAATAAAATAAATAAATGAAAATTTTCCGAAATTTACCCGTTTATTAGCTATTATTCGCTTTTTCCCAAGGAAAAAATAGTTATTTTTACATACCGGACGCTTTATTCACGTTAAAATATCGAAAAATATATTAAAAAAAGTAATACAAAATAAATAAACAAAACTTGAAAGTCAACCCTTGCAGGGTTCCGAACCCAGGGTCTCCGGGGCAACAAATCTAACTTGCCCAAAGCGCTATCAACTTCGCCACGCTTCACATGGCAGCCTCACGAATATTTAGCTTAAAACACCTCCTTCCGGTAAGACAACAAAACATATTTTGGGTCATTGTGGGCCCACTAATAGGTGTATAAAAAATTCCTTCGGTAAAATTGTTAGTAATATTAAACTCTGAGTTCAGGCCGAGTTTGAAGTTTATAGGTAAATATTATAGGGAGTTACGGGGTGTGATGTGTGCGTGCCTCCTAATACGACTTTTCTGCCTTTTTCAGCCATTATTCGCTCTTTAACAAAGAAAAATAATATAAATAAATGAAAATTATCCGAAATTTACCCGTTTATTAGCTATTATTCGCTTTTTCCCAAGGAAAAAATAGTTATTTTTACATACCGGACGCTTTATTCACGTTAAAATATCGAAAAATATATTAAAAAAAGTAATATAAAATAAATAAACAAAACTTGAAAGTCGACCCTTGCAGGGTTCCGAACCCAGGGTCTCCGGGGCAACAAATCTAACTTGCCCAAAGCGCTATCAACTTCGCCACGCTTCACATGGCAGCCTCACGAATATTTAGCTTAAAACACCTCCTTCCGGTAAGTCAACAAAACATATTTTGGGTCATTGTGGGCCCACTAATAGGTGTATAAAAAATTCCTTCGGTAAAATTGTTAGTAATATTAAACTCTGAGTTCAGGCCGAGTTTGAAGTTTATAGGTAAATATTATAGGGAGTTACGGGGTGTGATGTGTGCGTGCCTCTTTATACGACTTTTCTGCCTTTTTCAGTCATTATTCGCTCTTTAACAAAGAAAAATAAAATAAATAAATAAATAAAAATTATCCGAAATTTTCCCGTTTATTAGCTATTATTCGCTTTTTCCCAAGGAAAAAATAGTTATTTTTATATACCAGACGATTTATTCACGTTAAAATATCGAAAAATATATTAAAAAAAATAATATAAAATAAATAAACAAAACCTGAAAGTCGACCCTTGCAGGGTTCCGAACCCAGGGTCTCCGGGGCAATAAATCTAACTTGCCCAAAGCGCTATCAACTTCGCCACGCTTCACATGGCAGCCTCACGAATATTTAGCTTAAAACACCTCCTTCCGGTTAGTCAACAAAACATATTTCTGGTCATTGTGGGCCCACTAATAGGTCTATAAAAAATTCCTTCGGTAAAATTTTTAGTAATATTAAACTCTGAGTTCAGGCCGAGTTTGAAGTTTATAGGTAAATATTACAGGGAGTTACGGGGTGTGATGTGTGCGTGCCTCCTAATACGACTTTTCTGCCTTTTTCAGCCATTATTCGCTCTTTAACAAAGAAAAATAAAATAAATAAATAAAAATTATCCGAAATTTTCCCGTTTATTAGCTATTATTCGCTTTTTCCCAAGGAAAAAATAGTTATTTTTATATACCGGACGCTTTATTCACGTTAAAATATCGAAAAATATATTAAAAAAAGTAATATAAAATAAATAAACAAAACTTGAAAGTCGACCCTTGCAGGGTTCCGAACCCAGGGTCTCCGGGGCAACAAATCTAACTTGCCCAAAGCGCTATCAACTTCGCCACGCTTCACATGGCAGCCTCACGAATATTTAGCTTAAAACACCTCCTCCCGGTTAGTCAACAAAACATATTTTGGGTCGTTGTGGGCCCACTAATAGGTCTATGAAAAATTCCTTCGACAAAATTATTAGTAATATTAAACTCTGAGTTCCGGCCGAGTTTGAAGTTTATAGGTAAATATTATAGGGAGTTACGGGGTGTGATGTGTGCGTGCCTCTTTATACGAATTTTCTGCCTTTTTCAGCCATTATTCGCTCTTTAACAAAGAAAAATAAAATAAATAAATGAAAATTATCCGAAATTTATCCGTTTATTAGCTATTATTCGCTTTTTCCCAAGGAAAAAATAGTTATTTTTACATACCGGACGCTTTATTCACGTTAAAATATCGAAAAATATATTAAAAAAAGTAATATAAAATAAATAAACAAAACTTGAAAGTCGACCCTTGCAGGGTTCCGAACCCAGGGTCTCCGGGGCAACAAATCTAACTTGCCCAAAGCGCTATCAACTTCGCCACGCTTCACATGACAGCCGCACGAATATTTAGCTTAAAACACCTCCTCCCGGTTAGTCAACAAAACATATTTTGGGTCGTTGTGGGCCCACTAATAGGTCTACGAAAAATTCCTTCGACAAAATTGTTAGTAATATTAAACTCTGAGTTCCGGCCGAGTTTGAAGTTTATAGGTAAATATTATAGGGAGTTACGGGGTGTGATGTGTGCGTGCCTCCTGATACGACTTTTCTGCCTTTTTCAGCCATTATTCGCTCTTCTACAAAGAAAAATAATTATTTTTATATGTAGAACACTTTATTCAATTTAAAATATTGAAAAATAAGTCATTAAACTCTTAAAAGAAGCTCTTAAAAATTCCTTATTTAAGAGTTTCTTCCAGTTTCTTTCGGAACATTTTTCCCGCAGTTTCTTACCACCGTGGAAGAAACTTGTTATTCTGCTCTTTGTAAACATTGTTTCGATGATATTTCACGACATTAATACATCTTTTTTTTCCCCGGATCTACTGAACAAACAGACTATTCCTGATGTTTGTGTCGATGTTATAGAACCTTTATAAAATTATTCTGTTTAAACAAAAATTTGATTTTCTTCCATTTTTTCTCCAGATAGCACGGGTTTTCCAGACAAGCTATAGAGTAAGTACTCTGTACTCTTTTTGTAGCATTTTTGCATGGTATTTTTTTATTTAAAATTTAAGTACTGTTTTATTGTCACAAGGATATTTTTTGAGTTAATATTGTTACGTCTTACTTGATATTTAAACAATAGTAAAAAACAACAAAATGTATTAGTGCATGTTTTTATTATTATTAAAATAGTGTCATAATTTAAAACATATTAAAAAAGGACGTATAAAAATATGATGTCTCAATTTAAAAGTACTTGTATTTCTCTTTAATGATTTCATGTATTTATTGCTACTGCAGTTATATTAATTCTTAATTAGTTTGAATGCTATGAAAATTCTCTTCTGAAATTTGTCGAAACCATGGTAACAGATAGAGGAAAAGTGGAGAGAGTGGAGAAATTAAAATTAACCTTTAGATTGCTGTAGATGAGCAACTGAGTATTCCGTGTATCTCTTAGTTAATGTTCAGGCTTGATATTCTAGGAAGATTTAAGATTGATATTTGCATTTAAATTTGCCCACTGGGCATAATTTTATCATTCATAACATGTTTCTGTATTTTTAAAATTTTTAAGGATCTGAAGCAGTAAATCGATTTATTGTAACGATAAAGTGTAAGTGTTGTCATGTTTTGAGAGTCAACTTGGATTTTTTATGTCTTCAGCTGAAGTTAAATGGATTTTCAAATTGATTGTTAAATAGCACAAATTATATTGTAAGCAGTACAAAGTACAATAACATGATAGGATTGAGTGTTTTTTAAACTTATGCGTTAAAATAAATTGGGAGTAATAATCTGGAGGTGGAAGTCGTATATTTGAAATTCGATTTCTGAGGAACTGATCGATGATCTCACCCAAATCGCCATGAAAATTATATTATTTTAAATGATGCAAAAACTTTCTTCCTTGTAATTCGAAATTTTATTGATCATTATTAAATAAAATAATGAATAGTTACTAAATGTTATTTTTTACATGGAATTATCTTTAAATAATCGAATTTCATAATTGTGTAAAAAAATTTTTCGATTCGCTTCACATTAAGGGGTCTAAATTTTGGAACACTCTCTTGACCAAACTATAAGGACCATATTTTCTAAATTGCGGCTTCCTTCTATATTTTGGGGGATTCCTTCGAAAAAAAGGTATCTTTATTCAGAGAAAGTACGTTTTTGTGTCTGATTTTGTATCCTAAAATATCGTCTGCACTTAATAATTAGCATATTTGAGATTAGATGAGTCATAGAACGTGAAGATTCGATCAGTAGATCAAAAATTATTCAGTCTGGTCAGTTTTTTTTTAATTTTGCGCACTGTACATCAGAGATATTTAAATGAATAGGTATAACAACCTTTAATTGTCAAAAAATTGTCCTGTGGAAAGTAAATTAGCATCACGTGTATAGAATTGTTTTTATAATGAAATTATACATTTATGATATTAGTTATAAATATTATTTCTTTGAACTGAGAAAAATAATTCTTTTTTTTTTTGGTAATTTCGAAGCAAAATTAAAGTACTTTTAAGGCAAAATGTGGCCACCCATGAATTTACCTCTAGTGGACAATGGTCACCAGATAAATTTCCTAGTCTTGCACTGTAGTTACTAAATGATTGTGTATGTAAACATATAACAGGAATTACCCTCGTATTTTAATTGCCATGATTGATTTTTGTATTTTATTGTATTTATGCATTTTACTACATATTTTTAAGTAAAAAATCGCATTTTCTGCCCTTTTTTAAAACACTTGTCTAAAAAGGTTTGAGTTGTTACAAAATAGTTTTTTTTTGTTGTCACGACCTGTTTAGATAATGTTAAATAAACAACTTATTTTGTGTCACAAAACTGACAAAAAATATCTTCTGAAGCATTGCGGTAGCTGTACATCTAAATAAATTCAGAAAAAGTACATTTTCCATACAAATTTATCTTACTTTTTTAACAAATGGATATGTTTTCCTTTTCTTTAATTTTTTTTGGAGTAATTTTGAACCAAGTTCTTTTTTTGTTTCATCTTCTTAGGAAGTGTAATGAAGAGTGCTCAAGTAAATCTCTGTTGATAAAAGAAATACGCATTTTTCAAAATTGTTTTTTGCTTATATGAATTATTTCTAACTCATCATTAACCGAGAGTTATTTATCAGAAACGTTAAACTATCACAGTTTATATGAGCAAAACTAAAATTATAAAGTAGCAGGATTTCTAGTAGAGCAAAGCATGTATCTCAGATTTGTTGCATCTAATACCCATTTCAACCTGGCGAGATTGCCACCCATTGCAAATGCTGCTCTTCAATCTTACCATAAGAAGCTTCAGAATTGGATCAGCAAGGAAAAAAAGACTTTTTAACGGGATTGGATACAAGACAGAATTTTTTTTTGTGTGGCTTAAACCGGTTTGTTTTGATTTTTTGAAACATGTCGAATAATATTTTAAGCTCTAAATTAAAATTAATGGAACAGGAATAGCCTGGTGGATAGGGCACTGAACCCTCGTTCGTAAGAACGGGAGTTCAAATCCAGTAATAAATGGAGACTGGTGCACGTTAAATTTGTTGGGTCAAAAAGTCCTCCATATTCTCATAACAAATTATACCTCTGGAGATACAGGATTGGAGATTAATCGTTCTCTGGTTTCTGTCAAAATTATGATCTGTGGATCAATGAATGGATCCGCCCTACAATCGGGGTGTGGCAGAAATCGAATTCTTGGCCATGGATAGCGCCACGGGAAAACAAGAACAATCATACACCCTGTGCCTTGGCATACGCGAACAACAATAATAAATCAATAAAACCATTCCTAAGTACTTCAGAATATTTAACTACTAATTAATTCTTCAATAACAATTCAAAATGTACATTTTTGTTCCTTAAATACGTAAACATAATGATAATAACAACACTGATTACTTGAAAAATGCATTTATCTTACTTCAGTTCACTTATCATGTAAATAAACACTTAACATTTGAATCCTATTTTAGTAATATATGTTAAAGAGTGATTTTTCCCCTTGCGCGTCTGTAATAAATTGAGATTTGGGTTTCATAATGTCAGAGTTTCTAGCAAGGTTAGCATGATTTGAAATAGACAACCAGTAGTGCAGAACTTCAAAGCTCTTGAAGTAGCAGCTAGTGGCATGGGACTAACCATTAATCCTGACAAAACTAATACATGGAGAAAAACAGATGGCTCACTAAGGCGATGCCTGACCTTACATGGGAATGGTAAGAAATTTGAACCTGTAGATGAATTTAAATATCTTAGGACTACTGTAACCTGCAAAAATGACACAAATGCCGAAATCGATAGCCGTTTAGCAATGGCAAAGAAGTGCTACTTTGGTTTAAAAAGCCAACTAAAAAGTAAATTTCTTAAACAAAAGACGAAAATTAACATATAGAAAACACTCATACGGCCTGTAACCCTATATAGTAGTGAGTGCTGAACTCTTAATAAAAAAGAGGAAACAAATTGCTAATTTTTGAGAGCGGGATACTTAGAAGAAATTTTGGTGCAGTCTATGAGAATAACAAATGACGCACCCTTTACAATCATGAGTAATATAAAAAGTGTAAACAACCAGACATAGTTCATCTTATTAAGGTCAATCACATTCGATTGCTGGGATTGCTGGGATCTGAAGACCAAAACACTGCAAAAAAGTAAATTTTTTTAAAACCAGAAGGTACAAGAAAAAGCTGTCGTCCACCGACTAGGTGGCTGGACGCAGTTGAGAGGGACCTAAAAATAATAGAAATAACTAACTGGAAGGACATGGCACAGAATAGATGAAGATTGCAAAAACTTATTGGGACGGCTATGACCAGTGATAAGCTGTAGTGCCCAAGAAGAAGAAGAATTTTTATTTTGTAATGTAAATATTTTCCATTGTGGCGACATCTACTGAATAACGAATGAAGAGAAGTATCAAGAAAAAAATATTTATTATTTATATTTCGTATGTGCCGGCATCTATTGAGTAGCAAATGAAGCAAAATATCAAGAAAAAAAATATTTATTATTTATATTTTGTAATATTAATATTTTCTATTGTGGCGACATCTATTAAATAACAAATGAAGCCAAAAAAATCCGAAGAAAATATTTATTATTTATATTGCGTAATATTAATATTTTCTACTGTGGCGACATCTATTGAATAACAAAGGAAGCGAAATATCGAGGAAAAAATATTCATTATTAATATTTTGTATAATATTCATTATTATAAAAATATTTATTATTTATATTTTGTAATATATGATATTTTCTATTGTGGCGACATCTACTGAATAACAAATGAAGCAAAATATCAGGAAAAAAATATTTTTTATTTATTTTTTGTAATAATGATATTTTCTTTTGTGGCGACATCTACTGAATAACAAATGAAGCAAAATATCTAGAAAAAAATATTTATTATTTATATTTTGTAATATTAATATTTTCTATTGTGGCGACATCTATTGATTAACAAATGAAGCAAAATATCATATTTATATTTTGTAATATTAATATTTTCTACTGTGGCGACATCTATTGAATAACAAAGGAAACAAAATATTAAGAAGAAATATTTATTATTTGTGCTTTGGAATATTAATATTTTCTTATAAATATTTTGTAATATTAATATTTTCTTATAAATATTTTGTAATATTAATATTTTGTAAAGTAATATTAATATTTTCTATTGTGGCGACATCTATTGAATAACAAAGAAATTAAAATATCAGAAAAAAATATTTATTATTTATATTTTGTAATATTAATATTTTCTAATAAATATTTATAAAGTAATATTAATATTTTCTATTGTGGCGACATCTATTGACTAACAAATGAAGCCAAATATCAAGAAAAAATATTTATTATTTATATTTCGTATATATTTTGTTACATTTTGTATAGTATGGAGAATTTTGATCTTTTATTGACTTTAGAGGACTTTGGTATTCCCCTGAAGCTTATTAACTTGCAGAGGCAACACTCAGAAAAGTCAATTGCAGAGCTAAGTTGCAAAACGAACTCTCCAAGACCTTTTATACTGACAGAGACGGGGCCTCCCTGGCCGAGCGGTATCGCCGGTCCAAACGCTCTGTTAAGCGTGGAGGTAGCGGGTTCGAATCCCGCCGTAACCCTGGATGTCTGTGATGTCTTTCTCTGAATTGTTCTATCTGTATTTCCTACTTGACAATGACTTATAAGCCTATATTGAGCACACAAGTCAGCAAATGTATGTAATTTCAATAAAACAAACAAAACTGACAGAGACCTGAGGCAGGGAGATGCATTTGCCTGCCTTCTATTTAATATCGAACTTAAAAAAAGTAAACAGAACATCTGGAATGAATGAACGAGGCACTATTATTTAAAGATCTACATAAATTCTTGCTTATGGAAATGATCTTGATATTATAGGAAAATCTAGACAATCAGTAGTGGAGAACTTCAAATCTCTTGAAGTAACAACTAATGAAATGGGACTAACCATTAATGCTGACTAACCTAAATACAGTCCTACCCCGCTATAGTGAACCTTCAAGGGACAGAAATTTCGGTTCACTATAACCGGGAGTTCACTATATCCGTTACGCAGGGAATTTAACTAATGGTTCCCAAACTCCTTTCTTTTATTACACATAATTCAACTAAATGACTGAAAAATATTATGTAGTAGCAAAAAAATGTGTTATTTTTCATTACTCTACGTCTTGCGTACAAAAAAAAAAGAATTATTAATCTTTAGCTGATGATCAACATCAGATATGGAAACACTTCCCGACTCTCAGGTAATTTTTCCTGAATTTCTGCTATTCCGCTTTTTAAACCTGTCTAACCTGCCATACGAGCACATAAAAATAGTGTCATAAAATCGCTTAGCAAATTCATCGACATTTGTCCAGATACTGGAAGAATGCGACTTCCTCGATTGGTGAACCACTTCCGTAATGCTTCTTAATCATCCTTGTGATATGCTTTTATCAACTTTCTTCTGCCATCTAAATTTTTTTCATGAGCAGAAATTATTAATTTCTTATTTTTTCATATGATACAAACTGCAGATTTGGATAGTTTATTTCTTGCAAATATCAGCTTCATTGCATCCTTTTCAATCTTTCTGATAATGCCCATTTTATCATTAATGGAAAACGTTTTACGATTACTGCTCCCCATAGTTAAATTTGAGACACTTGCTTGCAGGATTTTTTTAGCTGAGCTGAGAGCAAAAAGGAGTTGAAATGAAGGCCTTATAAACACATATTAGTGTCCAACCCTTTGACCAATAATGAATAATTACTCATTCTCTTTGACAGAATATCCATATTGATCCCACTGACACTTTACAGGTGCATCATTTGCCTGGTTGGAAACATCTAATTGGTTTGATTAGGGATGGGAAAGTGAGATAAAAGAAGCAAACAAGAAAAAAATGCTTATCGCTACATTCCCCCCAATAGATGGTTTTAAAAATCGGTATATGCATTTATTTTGAATCAGAAATTTCAAAATTATTATAAAAAAAAATTTAAAAAAAAAAATCAGTCGAAGACAGTAAGAAGTTCATTACATCCAACTGCCTCACTTTTTTGGTTCACTATATCCATAAAAAATAACATTATACGTGTATAGCAAGGCACGGGACCGCACATTTCATGCACTATATCTGGGAGTTCACTATAAACTGCGTTCACTATAGCGGGGTTTGACTGCATATGGAGACAAACAGAAATCTCACAAAGGCAATGCCCTTGCCTGTGAATGATTACGAATTTGATGCTGTTGATGAATTTTAATATCTTGGATCTACTGTAATCAACAAAAATGACATAAGAACTGAAATCGATAGCCGTTCATCAATGGCAAACAAGTGTTACTTCGGTTTGGAAAGCCAACTAAAGTGTAAATTTCTTTTGCTGATTTTTGAGAGAGGGATACTTGGGAAAAATTTTGGTGCAGTCTATGAGAATAACAAATGACGTACTCTTTATAATCATGAATTATATAAAAAGCATAAGCAAACAGACATAGTTCATGCTATTAAGGCCAATCGCATTCAATTCCTGGGACATCTTTATAGATCTAAAGACCAAAACCCTGTAAAAAAGTAACTTTTTTTAAACCAGAAGGTACAAGAAAAAGCGGCCTTCCACCGACTAGGTGGCAGGACGCAGTTGAGAGGGACCTAAAGATAATAGGAACAACTAAGTGGAAGTCCATGGCACAGAATAGATCAAGATGGCAAAATCATAAACGGACGGCCTTGGCCTGTCATAGGCTGTAGTGCCCAAGAAGAAGGATTTATATTTCGTAATATTAATATTCTCTACTGTGGCGACATCTATTGAATAACAAAGGAAGCAAAATATCAAGAAGAAATATTTATTATTTATGTTTTGTAATATTAATATTTTCTATTGTGGCGACCTCTATTGACTAACAAATGAAGTACAATATCAAGAAGAAAATATTTATTATTTATATTTTGTAATATTAATTTTCTCTACTGTGGCGACATCTATTGAATAACAAAGGAAGCAAAATATGAAGAAATATTTGTTAATTATGTTTTGTAATATTAATATTTTCTTACAAATATTTTGTAATATTAATATTTTGTAAAGTAATATTAATATTTTCTATTGTGGCGACATCTATTGAATAACAAAGAAAGCGAAATATTAGGAAAAAAATATTTATTATTTATATTTTGTAATATTAATATTTTCTATTGTGGCGACATCTACTGACTAATAAATGAAGTACAATATCAAGAAGAAAATATTTATTATTTACATTTTGTAATATTAATATTTTCTAATAAATATTTTGTAAAGTAATATTAATATTTTATATTGTGGCGACATCTATTGAATAACAAAGGAAACGAAATATCAAGAAAAAAATATTTATTATTTATATTTTGTAATATTAATATTTTCTACTAAATATTTTGTAAAGTAATATTAATATTTTAAATGTGGCGACATCTATTGAATAACAAAGGAAGCGAAATATCAAGAAAAAAATATTTATTATTTATATTTTGTATAGTATTGAGACTTTCCATCTTTTGATTGACTTTAAGGCAGCATACGACAGTATCAAGAGTATTAAGTTGTATGAAGCAATGGAGGAATTTGGTATTCCCCTGAATTTATTAACTTGACAAAGGCGACACTAAGAAGAGGCAAGTGCAGAGTTAAGTTGCAAAACGAGCTCTCCGTGACCTTTTATACTGATAGAGACCTGAGGTAGGGAGATGCACTTGCTTGCCTTCTATTTAATATCGAACTTTAAAAAGTAATCAGAGCAACTGGAATCAATGTAAGAAGCACTATTTTTTAAAGATTTACTCAAATTCTTGCTTATGACGATGATCTTGATGTTATAGGAAGATCTAGACCAGTAGTTCCTGAACTTTTTTTTGTCTCGCAGACCCTTTGCCATGTTTTTCTGTTTTGGAAAGACCCCCTACTTTCCTGATGTTGATTTTTCTTTAAATTCATCAACTACAAATGTATTTTTGATAGCTGGTATAGTGCTACTCACTGTGAAAGATATAAATAAATTATGACATGTTCATTTAATTAAATTCAAACTAATTTAATTAGTATGTAAATGGAATAATTTAATTACATTATAAAACCCGTACTTCGTTACTAATATTATAATTGCGGAAAAAAGTTTGTATACAAAACCTTAGTAGTAGTGTATTGTCGGGCTAACCGAAGTGGGGGTGCCATCCCCTCCGATGAGGATCAAAATTGTGATGACATGTCTTCGGATCATCCTCAGGGATGTTTCCCAGACCGTCGCCAAAAGTCCATTGTGCAGCTCTAGTGCGACGTAAATGAACAACAATAGCGTATTTCACAGTGCAGGGTTCATATGTGTTATGATTTCCCCGATACAAAATATTCTGATCTTATTTGTCTTGATCATTTACTTTGTGTCTTTACATTCCTTTTTTTCTTCAGAACATACCGTTTTAGCAATCACGCAATTTTAAAGGAATCGTTTTGATTTGATTTTACATTTCCTTCACTTGAAAAAGAAATAAAAATCAACGATGTTCAAACTTGTATGCTTTTATTCCAATAGTGAAACGCGTGTCAAAGGGAAAGCCTGAAAAACGGAATCGTCTTCCCCCTCTTTTATTCAGAATTGTGAATTATTGCTTAACTATCAGTGTAACAAAAATTTGTTTACTTACTCCCGTCCTATGACCAAGTCAAAATTCATGATGGTTCCATCGAAACATTTTGACGGTTTAAGTTGGTTTCAGTGCAATTCATGATGGTCCAACATCATTTGATGTCCACCATCATCCATCATTTTCCATTACGTGTTCATGGTTGATATGCCAACAAACTTCCATCATTTCATGATGGAAAAAGCTCCTTTAATACTAGGATGGTTAACCATTAAGAGAAGTTTGGATTTCATGGATCAACAGTTCATGATGATTCGTGATGGTCCCTGCTGGTTTAATGGGAATTCTTCAACATGAACAAACCATCAAAACAAGCAGCTATTCTTATGTTGGATCATCATAAATCAGTCCGAATTCCTACATTGGGAGATACTCGTCACAAAGGTTTGAAATTCGTTTATCCAAAATTAATTCCACGCAAAAAATAAATTCTTACATTTACTTTTTATAATTATTTTATTTAATTAATATCCAAAAAATTTTGAAATGTAAGGTACACAAATTTTTACATCATTTTATAGACTGTACTTTCATGCGTGCAAAATATAAAATTTGAACATAATCGGACAAATTTTTCCTGAGAAATCAAATTTTAAATATGCAACCTTTTTAAAATTTGATTTCTTAGGAACTATCAGACTAATTTCTTTCGAATCTTGTATTTTACCGTATTTCTTTAAAATGGCGCAAAGATTTCCCTACTTATAATTGAAAAGTTTTGACTATTGTTAAAGAAAATAATATAAAAATAACTTATTTTTTGCATCAAATTATCTATGGATAAATGAATTTTATTGTTGTGTGCTGAAAGTTCTCAATTCGTACAAAAAGCTCTGGCGAAAGTAATAGTGTAGATATACTTTTGCAAGGTACGCAAAAAGCAAAATGGACAATAAAAAATCCAACTGTTCTTCTTCTGACTCTACTTTTGGGACCTTATTTTCCACATTGACCCCCAATATTTCGAAGGTCAGGAATCCAAAGCCTTTGAAAAAAAAGTACGTTTGTTCAAAGGAAGTACGTTCCCAGATAGCAAAATAAGGTTTATTTTTATTCAGCAAAAACCTTTTAATGTAAACCTAAAAAGTTTTGTTATGCGGTTTGCGCGTAAGCCTTCTAATCTTAAAACGAGATTTGTGACAATCTGCTCGATTCTACCCACATTACCCTAATCCAAAACCTTGGAAAACAACCTTCTATGTAAAAACCTTAAATCGAGGTTGACTTAGGAAACTTTAAATCGAGATCGACCTTTAGATTTTTTAAAAAGTTTTTTTTAAAATAATCTTGTTGAAAAAAAGATATTCAAGGTTTTATTTAAAAACTTACGGTATGAGCAACCTGTTCAAAAATAAAAATTTTAAATTTTTCATTGGAAAAGTTGAAAATCTGATATTTTAATTTCGTGTCTAAATTGGATGTAAATATTTTTTTAAACCCGTGGATACAATATTTTTATCTTATTCATGAAGCCTTCGAACAAATTTTATTCCTTGTTTTCCATAGCAGATTGTGTGGAGTGCCCAATTATTCGATATTTGTATCGTGTTTATTATAATATACATAATAGAATATATATATATTGTATGTCGCTTTATTTTATTCGATCTTATTTCAATTTAATATTTCTTGTTCTAATTGGTAGAGAGATTCAAGAGAGGTTTTCTGGAGATATTGGGAGAGCATCGATTCCTGATTTGGTAATAGATACCATAGAGTTTATCATTTGATGCGAGTGATCATACTCCAATACTAAAAACGTAAGTGTACTGCCATCATTCTATTTCAAGTAAGATTTCTAGTTCTGTTTTTTTTAAAGACTACAGTCATTTATATTTTTACCTCACATAATCAGTCGATAAGATAAAAAAAAATGCTCACCCATCGTTTATAAGGTTGTTTTTCAGTTGCCTAGATCAATGTTTTCAACCCCATTAATTTTAATAAGTTTGTTTCAGATCGTTCACGTGCTCTCTACGATAAAAAAAAATAGTTATTCTCCAACCTACATAAATAAAAATACAATTCATCATACAAATATTAATCCGTGGACCAGGAATTGAAAAAAAATGTTGTAGATTGCTTATTGGACTGTCACAGAGAAGAACTGTAGTTCGATCCTAAGTAGATCCAGTTTCAGATAGATGAGTATCAGGTAGTTATGAGAGGCCGGTGAGCGATGCTGAACCACATTGCCATCATCGTTTGTAAAATTGTGGAGTCGTAAGGCTGTCGTGGAAATGCTATAGCTGACTCATGGATAAATACATTTGTAGTACTAGTATGGGGAAAATCAAAGCAAAACCTGTTTCCATTATAAATCATGGCTGTTAAAAAATTTGCATGTTTAGTTAAGAGCTCTTATCAGTTTCCTAACGAGGCAGCATAGGTCCCAAACTTGAAAACTTTCCGTCTAGACTCCAATCTATTGATGATGCTTAACTTTTATGATGGTTGAACCATCCTAATAGTTAAACATCTTCAATCATATTTAATGGCTGTTGTTGGTCCGACGTGAGTGAACACAACTTGTTGGTAAACCATCAAAATGGCCATACAACATCTTCCATTATATTTTGACGGTTGTTGTTGGTCCAACAGTAAAAACATAACTTGCTGGTTTACTATCATAATGGTAAATAACATCTTCCATCTTACTTTGATGGTTGTTATGGGTTCAACAACAACATAGCATGGTGGATGAACCATCATAGTAGTAAAGCAACATGTTCCATCTTAATTTGATGGTCATTGTTGGTGCCCCACTACTAAACATAACATGACTGTTGGACCATTATTACAGTAAAACAATATCTTCCATCATATTTTAATGGTTGTTGTTGGTCCAACATTAATAAACAAATCCTGTTAGTGGACCATCAAAGTAGCAATACAGCATCTTCCATTATATTTTGACGGTTGTTGTTGGTTGACCATCATAATCGTAAAACAACCTCTGCCATCAAAATGTGATTTATATTGTTCCATCAAAAATCAAACATTGCTTGATGGTTTATCATAGCACAAAAGCAACATTTTGATTTTGTAAAAATGGAAATTTGTTGGACCATCAAAAGTAGACGAAAATTGTTGTATGATGGTGACCATCAACACATATTGGACCATCAAGAATCTTACTGAAACCATGAAGAATTTTGTCTTATGTATATAATCAAATATCTTATTGAGAATTTATTTTCTTTGAGTAATAGGAATGACATAAGTTTGAAATGCTTTAGTTGCTTAGCCTCTTTCGGAGTCTGACATATTTTCTGGTGTTACTTTTTGCATGTTATATACTTTATTTTTTTGCTTAAAGTTTAATGTAATTTTGGTTGTAATGATTTTTATTATTATTGGTGCTACGAGCACGCTGATGCTATAATAACAACTAATTTTCAGCTAATTGGGGTTACAAGAAACGGTGGCGAGGATGCTAAGACAAAGATGCCAAGTTGGCGCTATATTTCTGAGGTACTGAACAAAACCCTTCATTTAACATAGTCCCTCCTAAATTCGTATTTTAGAACGTTATTCTTTCTTTTTTGAAGAACTTAAAAGAGAATATAGACAATTTTTTCAAACTTCTTTATTAAAAACATGCATTTTCACATAACATAATAAGCAAAATTGGTACAAGCAATTAATTAAAATCTCTTTAAATAATTTTAAACAGTTTACACATAGTTGCAAAAAGCTTGATTACAGACAAATACACAAAAAATAGTTGAACAGTAAATTAAGTGAGACTATTCATTAACAATTTATTTTACAATTTGTTCACTAGTCATGAAAATAACTCAATTTATTAAAAATATTTGATCATAAACGAGGAAATAATTAATATAACAATAGTTGAAGCACTTAGTATCAAATCTTGTTAATTTTAAAATCTTTCCTTTCACAAAAATATTACTCAAAAGAATAAGTTTAATAAGATATTTAATCCAATTTTATTTATTTGAAAAAAAGTGAGATTTTGATACACATTAAATGAACTCCACTGTATTTCGTTATAGATATTAAATTAGTTTTCTATGTACTTAAACATGCAATAGAACGTGTAAATTAAACTGAACTTAAAATCGGAGAGGATGTTTAATAGGTTAAATTTGGGAAAAGAAACTATAACACAAGAATCTACACAATTATATCTCTTCTAAAAATTTAACCTCAAAAAATCTTTTTTGAAGTAAAGCTTTTATTTTACTTCAAGAAAAAGCTTTAATACTCATTAGAGTATTAAAGCTTTTATTTTAGATAAATACTTTCATATTTAATACTCTTTTAATAAGTAAGATTTATTAAATAGTGTTTTTTTTGTTGTTGTGAAGTTGGTTTATTTAAATAAGATATAACTGTTAAACTTGTGTAGTAGTTTCTTATCCAAAACAAAATTTTTCGCATTCAATCATTTGGATGAATCATTTGGATAAGCGTCCTCCTCTCTTTTAAATTCTGTTATTAATTAAATTAATTCACTTGTTTTTATTCAAGTATTCAATAATTCAATTTAATCTACACGATTTGAATAAGAAAATAAATTATGAGTCGAGCACATGGGTAAGGAAAACAGTTGATCTTCGGGACGAGTTCTTTGGGGCGTCCTTAATTCCAGTCTTTTGTGTTCGAATATATACACATGAATAATATGTACATTCGTTAGAAGGTTTCACCAAATACTTGATGAGTGTTTTCTATGTGGGTAATTCAGGTTTCAATTGAGTTCAAATTAGTTGCACGTGCAACGTTTTCTTTTTATTGCGATAGAAAAATTCGTTTCGTTTTCGTTGTAGTCCAAGAAGCAGTTGTACGTTAAACTCTGAAAGAAGAAAGATATTTTAATGTTTCTGTTAATAATACAATAAACATAAGTATTAATGCATGGTTCTGTTTCCAAAAAGAAAAAAACTATAATAATCTTACTTTAAAAGAAATGCAAATTAAAGATAGTTAGAACAATACCTTATCAGTGCTGTTCTTTGCAGAAAACAAAACTATTTGAAATTATATGATATCTTAAAACCATAAAACATTCTTAAAATGAAACTGTTGGAATGGTACGTATTTTTTGTTGTTGTTGAAAATTTAAAACGATAGGAAAATTAGTTTTCGAAACTATGACTGTTAGATTGGTATGGCGTTAATGTTGTTTTTTTTTTTTTTTTTTTTCAGTCGATCCTGAGCATCCGTGAAAGAAGGTTGTGTTTTCTCTCCTCTCATTTGAAGTGCGCTACGTGACGTCATCAACTCATTATACCGAGACTACTCTCTGTTTTCTCCGGCGCAATGGCGGCGATGATGCCGGTAATCATTTCAGGACGTTAGGCGAGTTTTCCTGCCATGTATTTCTAATTATGTTCAAATATCTTCCAGGATTGATGCTACAATTACGTGAGTAATAAACTTTTACTATTGACGTACTTATTTTTCGTGTGAACTAGCAATGCTTCTAGTGTATTAACTTTAATGCTACGAAAAGTGGGCGTTTCACGCCGTGTGTTTTACAGTGCATTTCAGTGTATAAACAGTATTTACTTCTGAATATTAAGCAGCGGTGATGTTTTCTAACTCAGACAGCTGCCAAACTTAGCAAATTGTTGTTACAAAGCGAGAAATTCTCGCAATATCCAAAGTTATTGAAAAAAAAAAAAGGCCCTTTTTAGGGCCATTACTTATATTACCTATACAAGGCCCTTTTTAAGGCCATTGCATTTCTTACTAAATCAAATCCCGAATTTACCATGGACGAAGATAACACTCCTAAATGGAATTATGATGACCTCCCGCTCAACATCAGACTTTTATGCAACCCCATGGACGTCTGCGAGGCGGCAAAAATGGATGTCCGAGCTTTAAAGGATGAAAAATTCCATAACACGCACCAATCGAAATGGATCCGGAACTGGCAACTCCAACATTTTGAGAAACTCATGAGATTTCAGAATGATAGAGAAAACTCAGGAATAGATGATATAGAAATGATGGAGATCAATACCAGACTGGCCAGAGCAAATGCCAAAGTAATCTACCTAGACGGTAAGTCTAAGTTTTATTACTGGTGCATGAAAAACTTTGACTCAATTTATAACCGTAACCATCCAAATTATATCAAACCAAATAGTGATAATGACAAAAATACTAATGTAATTAATGACTTTCCAATGTCCGACGACTCCGTCGATTATGAAACCTACGACTCGTGCAATGACGAGGTCGCCCACAGCGGTGGCGAAATCAGCATGAGCATAGTAAAGAGTGCCATTGAGAGCGCTCAATTCAAAAATAGCAATGACCTCGATATAAATAATATTCTCGACATTCCGACTTCTTCCAACTGCCCCCGCGGTAGCCAGGAGAACACTAATGTCAACAATTCCTGTAATCAAATAGAAAAAATTCCTAAGAAAACCAAATCTAAAAAATCTAAAAAACGGAAGGCAGGGATTAAAGCCCCAACCCCAACAAAAAAAGCCATCTCAAGCTCCGACTCGGAAAACGAGATGGATATCACCACAACTTCAAAAAATAAAAAGCGCGAACTGAGCAGCGAACTTTCGGATAATACCCATACCAAAAGCACAGCCGCCCAAAATAAATACCTAGAACATCGTGCCAAGGTATTACGAGAAACAAAAAAGGCCAAAAGGGTGAGGGACTTAATCCCCTCCCAAACCCCCTTAAATATCACAAAAGATAAAATTGCCCCTATAATTATTAAAACAAACTCAAATATAAGAGCGTTGTGTAACGCCATATATAAAATCATCAAAAAAGAAGATATTCAATTTAAAGTGTCTGGGGAAGACATTAAGGCGTATGTAAACGCAAGCGACCACCACCGGATACTGACCAAATTCCTAAATGATAATCAAATTGACTATGTAATTATCCCCCAATTTAACGAAAGGCCATTTAAAATAGTGGTAAAAGGCGTACCTATAAGTACCCCTTTGCAAGAAGTAGAGGAAGATATGACAAATCTAAATTTTACAGTAAAAAAGGTGAACCAACTTAAAAGGTCATCTGACCAGTCACCCCTTCCCATTTTCCAAATCCATCTGGAAAAAACCGACAACATCGAGGAAGTTTACAACATCACAGAACTTTGCTGTGTGCAAGTGACTGTTGAACCATTCAGAGCCAGAGACAAACCCCAGCAGTGTTACAACTGCCAGGGGTGGAACCATAGTTCCAGCAATTGTCACGTCAAGACAAAATGTGTAAAATGCGCAGGATCACATGCAACAAAAGATTGCACTAAAAAATTCGAAGATCCTACTAAATGTGCCAATTGCGGTGGACCACACACCGCAAATTACTCAAAATGTCCAAAAGCCCCTAAAAAACTAAATAAGAAAGGTACCAAAAATGTGGAATCTCGAAATACCCCAAAAACCTTCATAGCAAAAAAGACAACTCCCGAACTTAGCTTTGCCAGAGCCGTTTCGAGCAATGGCAATAATAGCAAAGAATCTGGATCAAGGCCAGACGTAAGTAAAAATCTAAACGCAGAACAAAGCTCACATGCCCTTGACCAAATTTCAGAGCTGGTGAGATTTGTTAAAAATCTTGAAAAAATTTTCAGTCAGGATCTTAAAACGATCAATGACAATATTGAAACCACCGAAAATCCCCTAAATCAGTTGTTCACCATAATGAACCAATTCTTCAGAAATAATAACCAAGGAATTAACTCAAACACCAATAATGCAACAAACCACTAAAAACAATATCCTCATCTGCCACTGGAATGCCGGTGGATTAAGACCCAAAATTAATGATCTAAAAATTTTTTGCCAGCAATATAACCCCGATATTATTCTACTTCAGGAAACCAAACTCAAACCCAATGAACCCATCAAAATTTGTAACTATGCCTTTTTTCATACCCCCCGGAGTAACTGCACAAGAGGCCAATACGGAGGCACAGGAATCTTAATAAAAACCCTTATCCCCCACCGATAAATTTTCCTCCCCCCCCTTAAAATTTGTGAAGCCACGGCTATTGAAATATGTATTAATAACGACAACTACCTACTGGTTTCTATTTATATTAATCCCAAAGCTAATATAGCATTTACTTTAGACATTGAAAATATTTTAAGCATTAATCGTAATATCCTTATTGCAGGAGACTTTAATTGCAAACACAGAGCCTGGAATTGTCCAGTAGCAAATAAAAATGGTAAAAAATTACAAGATTTTATTGAAAAAGCAAAACTAGACCTTTCCTTTCCTGATACACCAACCAGATTCGGTTTAAATACAGCAAACACACTTGATTTTGCAATTCACAGAGGACTTAATTTTAAAGTCCAGTCCAGAACAATAAATGAGCTTTCCTCTGACCATAACCCAGTTCTCATTAACCTAGATCTCCAAATACCGCCCGATCATAAAAAACCAAAAGTCTATACAGACTGGGATTCCTACGCCGATACCTTAACCAATGCCGAAATTAACTTTAACCCGATCAACTCTAAAGAAGATCTTGACGCGACAATAGAAAAACTTTCAGCCACAATTAAAAAAGCCCATCAAAATTCAACCAAAGAAATTAAATACGCTAAAAATTGCCTCATTCCTAAAAGTATACTTAATATTATTAAAAATAGAAACAGAGCTCGCAAAAAATGGCAAAGAACGAGGCACCCTGAAGACAAAAACCTCCTTAAGGAACTAAATCGCAGAGTCAAAACTGACATCAGTAATTTTCAACAAGAGAAATGGGAAGATTACATCAAAAATTTGAACCCAGAAGATGGCTCCATCTGGCGAGCAGTAAATAATTTCAAAAAAAAGAAAACCTTCTACCCCCCCTTAATTGACGATAAACAAAATGATAAAGTGGTCTATTCCATCCAAAATAAAGTTAATCTTATGGCAGAAAGTCTAAAAAACCAACTCAGTAATAATAAAAAAGTCCCCCAAGAAACCCAATCCGCCGTTCAAAATTCCATTAATATCATTGAAAACTCTCCCATTGACCATCCACCAGATAATATCTTGCCGAATGATATTATAACTGCAATTAAAAAACTAAAAAATAAAAAAATCCCCAGGCAAAGATTCCATCAACAATAAAATGCTTAAAAATTTACCTATTAAATTTATCTTCTATCTCACCCACATTATTAATGAAATCTTTAAACTCTGCTACTTTCCCGATTGTTGGAAGATAGCCGAAATAAGACCCCTCCCCAAACCTGGCAAAGACCACTCCAGAGCCGTAAATTACAGACCAATAAGTCTTCTATCTTCCCTTAGCAAAATTACCGAAGATGCTATTTTAAATAAAATAAGATACCACTGCGATACTCAAAATATAATTACCCCCCAACAATTTGGTTTTCAACCTAAACTATCCACTGTCCACCAACTTCTCAGAATTACCGAATTCATTCATGATGGCTTCTCGTACAAAAAACATACCGGAGCAACCTTTCTTGACCTAGAAAAGGCATTTGACAAAGTATGGATTGATGGCCTTATTCATAAATTATTCAAATTAAATTTCCCCGTACCCCTAATTAAACTCATCAGATCCTACTTAACAAATAGAAAATTTTTCGTAAAAATTAACAACTCCTCATCTGCAACTCATAATATCAGCAGTGGTGTGCCGCAAGGCAGTAAACTTGGCCCCGCCCTTTTTCTAATTTTCATCAATGATATCCCAAAAAATGATAAAGCAATACTAGCTCTGTTTGCTGATGACACAGCTATCCTAGCACAAGGCCATTGTAAAACCAACATTATTAACATCCTAAATGAATATCTCATTCAAATTAAAAAATGGTTCAATAATTGGAAACTCTCTCTTAACATTGATAAAACCCAAGCAATCCTTTTTTCGAGAGGAACTCTTCCCATCCCAGCTCAAATTTCAATCGAAAACACCGAAATTCCCTGGAAGGATAACATCACTTATCTAGGCATGGATCTTGATAAACGCCTTACTTTTAAAAATCATGCGAACAATATCTCACAAAAATTTAAAAAAATTAGAGCAGTTCTATTTCCTTTCTTTAACAGGAAATCAAAATTAAGCCTTAAAAATAAACTCCTACTCTATAAAATGATCCTTCGTCCCATAGTTAGCTATGGATGCCCTATCTACGGTGGTGTTGCGAAATCCCACCTGAAAAAAATACAAACCCTTCAAAATACAACGTTAAGAAGCATCGCAAATGCACCATGGTACTACAGAAATGAAAAAATTAGTCAAGACCTAAAAATCAAAAGCATTAATAACTACTTCCACAAACTAGCCACAAAATTTTTCAATAATTTGCCCCTTATTAATAACGTTGAAATCCAAAATCTCCCAATCTATGATTACTACCATCAATCCAATAAATATAGACCTAGAACTGTACTCAAAATAAACCCTTCCAAATAAATTATTTCATTGTTTTTCACTTTTTATAAAACTTTCTTTTCTTCTTCTCTTATGAGTAGATTTATAAATCCAATTCTCGGATTTCCAAGCTATAAGTTCAGAAAAGTCACCAGATGGAAGCACCTTACGGTTGCCCGATTAGTGTCACTTTTAGAAGATAGATGACGCCACGAGATGGCAAAATATTTCTGTAGAAACGAAGAAGTATTCACATTCCAATGAAGTTTTTAATTATGAACTTTAAAGCTTCTTGTTTTTTATGATAAAAATTAGCTGCAAATTAAAATAATTTCAACTTTTGTTAGTTGAATATCATATTATTGTCTTCTCAACGTAAAAATTTTATAGAATTTTGTAAATATCAAAATCCCCTTGTAAATAAATAACCCACTTCATACTTATTTATATTGTCAACATTATTACTGTTATGAACCCCCTGTAAAAAAGTGACCCCATTCATTTGCATTGTACATACTCATGTTATCATCATCAATTGTTCCCCCCTTGTAATATACTCCCCTTTATGTTTAATAAACGGGTGAGCCTAAAAAAAATGTGAAAACCCTTTTCGGATGCATAGGAAAATTGACCCCCAGGAAATATGGACTCTAGTGATATCTCCATGACTTTCCACAGGCCAACAGGGCGATAGGATCTCGGAACTAATTCCCCCCCCCCTTTTTTTTTTTTTTTTTTTTTTTTTATCAAATTTTAGATCTTCTTCAAGTTCTCCCTAAGTCTACTTAGATATTTTTTCATCACTTCATGTAAAATTTTTCCACCTGAAGAAATCTTAGCTCATCAGGCACAACAAGTTTTCTACTGGGGATAAACACAATTGTGTAGGTGCCCCAAAAAATTAATGTAGTTCCAGTTCCATGTTGTTTTTTTTAACAAACGAAATGTTTAAAATCATGCAATCGCGTACCCATAAATAAATTTTGAGGGGTGCAATTCTTAAGCGATTTCTTAAGTTTAGAATTATCATTTGGTGGTAAAAACTAAAGCATAAACTATTTTATTTCATAACCGTCGGTGAACAGTCGACCCAATTTGTTTGGGTTTACTACTACTTATGTTCAACTACGTAGCCTTCTGATGTTGAATCTAATCCAGAAGAAAAGGAAACTCCTGGATCAAGTATTGGGAGAAATTTGCCTTAGTGGAGGACTTTCTGATGAACTAACTCGCATTTGCGTTACATGGAGAGGAAGACCACGAGAACCTAATACGGTTAACCTGAAGGCAAGGGAAGCAGCCTAACCCATGATCCGTCTACCACTGAGGATATTTCACGTCAGCACTGTGGTCGGTGCAAGTCGGATGCGGAATTCGTATCGACAGCCATCGCTAGGATTCGAATCCGGTTCACCTCACAGGGAGGCGAACCCTCTATCCCCTTAGCCATGCGGCTCAAAGAATAAACTATTTTGATCTTATTTCTAGAAGGATAAAGATAATTTCTAAAAATATTACACTAGTAAAGATCATTTAAGAAAAACAATACCATGACAGACAAAATTTCTGTTTACTATAGAATTAGTGGAATCCAACATCATTGAAAAATAAAATGATTGCTGTATACAAACACATTTGTCTGTACAAAGTTTTATTTAGTCTCCTTTTCTGTTTTTGCAAAATATTTCACTTCTTCTCTTAGATATAATTATGAATATAGCAAACAGAGTCAATTAAAGTGCATTTAAACACTAGAAAGACTGAAACTTAGTATTGCCCAAAAGCAGTCAAAATGACTGAATTGTGATAGAATGACTAATGTGTAAAGAAATTTGTTTAAAATTAATTTTTAATATTTTTTATATTACTTACAGTTATATACCAAGTTATTAGTAAATATTAACAATAGAAAAAAATTATACGTTGTCCAAAAAGTGACAATATTCTAAGAAATTGTGTCATTATATACATCATTGTTTTTCTAATTGAAATTAAAAAGCAGTCTAATTGACTTCCTTGGGCAATCTAGTCTTAAGTTGTATCATTTCTGAAGTAGCTTTTTAAATATTTCAAAGTAGAAAATGACCTTTCAGCAGTGAATGTTGTATCAGGCAAGATTATAGATATTCGTAAAAGTATTAACCTTACTTCTATTTCAGTTTGTCTAGTCTGCTGTTCTAGTAATTGGGTATTTTTTAGGGACAGAATGATATACATTTTTTATCCTTTCAAAAATCGGTTTTCATCGAAAAATTTATCCTCTTCACGAAGAAACAGATTTGAGCAAGCGAAGAAGAAAAAAATTCCTTTGAGATTTAAAATATCAATCATAAGATAAAAGAACATTTTAATTTTCAGAAAAATCTTAAGGGGATGAATTTATCCTTTTGCGTCCCCTTTCGGTCACGCCTCTGACGTCACAAAATGTTTCCCTGCTTTGCCTATTTCATAATTTATTATGAGTACTTGCTTAAATATGTATATGCCAATACTTATACTGGAATACGGTTTACTTTATGATAGTTTTGAAACAGTGACTTCAATATTGAATTTTAATTAGTATTGTAATAGTTGAAACTCTTGTATTAAAGTATGAAGTAACACCTTATTATCCTTATAATGTTTTATTTTATAACCGTCGTTGAACAGCCCACCCGATTTTTGGGTTTACGGCTACTAATGTTCAACTCCGTAACCTCTTAATTTTGAACCCAATCCAGAAGACAAGGGAACTCCCGTATTAAATAATGGGAGAAATTTGCCTTCCTGGAGGACTTTTTGATGGAACGTATTTGCGTTACATGCTGAGGAAAACCCCCAAAACCTCCCATGGTTAGCCTGACAGCAAAGGGACTCAAACCCATGATCCGTCTACCACAGATGATATTTTTACGTCTGCACTATTGTTGGTGCAAGCCGGAATTCATATCGACCAGTCATCGCTGGGATTCGAACCCAGTTCACTGCATTGGAAGGTGAACGCTCTTCTATCCTTTGAGTCTTCATGGCTCACATTATAATGTTTGAAAAGCAGAGAAGAAAATGTGACTTACCATTCATTGAATACAATTAAAGAAACGGATGCTTCATTCTGCCCGCTGTGGTCGCTTGCTGTGAAGACGTACTGACCCATATCTGTAAGTACAGCACTGGGTATGGACAGAGAGTATTTGGCACCTTCTGAACTCACTTTCATTCGAGGACTCTTGAGATCGATCGGTCTGCCATCTTTCGTCCATTCAGCTAAAACAAAAATTCTCACCTTTAAATCTAATCTCACTAGTGAGTACAAGAAATACATATAAATAATTCTTGTCATTTTTGAATAGATTTTTCAAACTTTTACTTAAGTGATTTTTTTAAAAATTGTCAGTTTTAATATTTTTGTACTTTAAATAGAACTAAGTAACCGGAAGTTCAAATGCTAGATACCAATTCAATTACCCTCCTCCCCTAATCTAACGGCAAGATTAATATTATTTACTTAATAAATACGCAAAGTATGCATTTTTATTTTTTCCTATACACAATATAAGTTACTTTATCATAAACTGACTTCTGCATTCATTTAGCTTTTCAGTGTAAAACTTTTTTCTTTCATTTTGTACCTATCAAATTAATTTAAGCTTCATTAGTGCCAAAAATAATTCTTTGCTGTTCCCGTAACAAATTAATATATTTTGTTTATTAATTCAGCTCTTAAATACATTTTTTTATAAAAAATTTCGATTTGTACCTATTACCAAAATGAATGGGATAGCTGCAAGTGACGTAGTGTGGATATCTCGAGCCTGATTGGTTGTTAAAACGCTGCTTTGTTTACGTTGGAAACTGTTCTTTCCTTTCCATTTCGAGATAACTTACCCCGTCAAGTTTAAATCCTCTTAAGTAACTAAATCTCTTAAATGAATCTTCTGTAAACCTTCACAATAATTTCAATTCCTACACCACATATATCTTACTTAACACAAAGACAGGTACGAAGTCACGTAGAACATGAAAAACTAATTATGCATCGTAGTTGCCAGATACGCAAAACAAAAATATATCACGTGTTACAATAAAATTCATAAATAAATAATAATCTTAAGAAAGAATTATACTTCAGCAAATTCAATTGGCGACAAGGCACTGTATTCAATTAATTTCACGTTAGTTAACATTCTAAGTTATGTGGAATAACTTAGCTCAACTTTGACGCGCCATTTTGTTTATTGACAAACAGCTGGCGTTGACGTCATAGGTCCCATGGGTGGATATTGTGATCTTCTTGAAGCACAAGTCCCCAATTGGGTATAATATAGCCTACGTCACAGGTTGTGTTGTTCCTACTAAATTTAACCCATGAACGGCATTTTCTGCGAGCCTAACTTCAAACCACAAATAAACAAACGAAGTGTTCGATCGTTTAAATAGCTGCTCGCCAGATTTTATTGCATTATAAAGAAAAGTTATTGAAACTAAATACAACTAAATGAACAACAACAACTAAAACAAATAACAACAACTACTAATAACAATAACTAAATAAACAACAACTAAATTCCATTCGTTTAGCATTGCGTCATATGTTGTTCCTACTAAATCGAAGTAGTGTTTTTTTCATATTATACCCAATTGCCCTTTTCCAAATTATTAGTAACGACACTTATATTTTAAAAAATAATTTTTGGCATTCGAATTAATATTACGTACATATAATGAATGACATAACTATCATGTCACCAAATAAATTTGGTTTTGGAATTCATGAATTTATTTCATTCTTTCCAATTTTCTATGATCTTTTTTAGTAATTTAGCCAAATAAGTCCTCTTTGACGTAATATTATTAAGTTTGAGGCAAATTACATGTCTTTTATTATAAATATGAATATTTCTCTAAATAATTGTTGTAAGAACCAAACCTTTTTTATTTTTTTAATCTACTGAAACCATTTCTTACTATTGTTTGATCAAGCGAATCAAGACTATCTTAATAGAATAACTTGTTGAACTTACATTGTAATCCTGGTTCCTTTTAACTAATATAATTCGTTTAATCTTTGTTTTAAGCAAAATTGTATAAGTAGTAAGATTATTATTAATTGATTTATAAATGAATAATTTAGATTTTTTCTTCAAGTTTAATTTTGATTAATACAGAGCTTTCTCTAAACTAAAAAGTATAACATAATGTTTAAATAACATAGATAAATTTTTAATAATGATGCGTGGTTTTAAATCAATTTTCAAATTTTTTTTTAACTTTGATGATGTATTTGTCTAAAATGAAATTGTTACTTTTGAAAATATGTAAAAGAACAATTTTTAAGTCTTCTTCACCCCAAAAGTTCATTTAGTATCTTTTGCGCCAAATTTCTGTTTATAACGCCATTTCATTTCGTTTTACCGAGAGTATTCAAAGTTCAGAAAAGGATAAATTAGTATGAAAGTTTATTATTTCAAAGCTATGATAGACAGAATTTTCTTTAAAAAAAAGTCAGTTCGTTTACTTCGTTTTGCTTCTTTCTTTAGAATGGCCGTGAAGAGCACCGGTTGAGCTTCATGAACCGCCATTGATTTCGGATAGGTAGCGAACTCTGGACCCTTCGCTTTTTCTGTTGGGACTGAAAGAAAGAAAACTTCCATTAACTAAGGAATAGGATGTTATAAAACCTTTTTTTGCACTGGATGTAATAATATCTGTTAGACTTGTTAGTTTCCAGAGGGTAGGCCATTGCAGCGATGAAAGTGTTAATATACCTATTTTAGAATTTGCCCTAACGTATTTAAAGTCATGGGAACTCTTAAAGAAAAGTATTTATTTATAAGATGTTTATAATACAGTACACTTCTAAGTCAGATTTTTTAACATCATCTGCAGTAATTGATTATTGCCTCTCTCTTTTGGACACCGCAAACCATGCTTTAAATCAGTGCATAAAAATCTGACCATTATTCTCATCATAGTTGGCCAGACAGCCCAATGTGGACCAATGCCTTCTTCTGAAGATTTCTCCATAACGATTTCCGATTTATCTTTGATCTCCAATACTTTTCATTAATTATATTCAAGAAAATCAGACTCCACCGAGTCAGTTCATCCCAACCGCGGCCTTCCCCGCTTTCTTGTTCCAGTATGGAAATTAAGTCAAACGTTTAAACGATGGATTTAGATGTGATCTAGTTATTCTTTTCTGTATAATCTCTTAAACGACTTCTGCTAATAGTCGGAAAAAAATGTATTTGGGAATGGTTACCTTGAACGTTCAATGTGCATGTGCTAAACACTTCCCCACTGTCGTTGATGGCTTCTATGGTGTAGGTACCTGTGTCTTCAGGGAATATCTCTGGTATCACCAACTTGTATTGGTCACCATCGTGGATGTATTGGAAATCGTCACTGGGTTTGATTTCTTTGTTGTTGTGCAGCCAGATCACATCGAAAGCAGATTCACCTATGTGTGAGAATATATAGATACACGTCATTAAAATGTCCAAAAACTAAAATGAGTTGTAGCATTAAAAAACTACGTTTAATAACCAAATTATATACAGTCCCTGACCAAATTGTTAGACACACTCTAAGATTTTATTCAAAATCTTAATAATCGGATGATACAATACAGCTTTATTGTTTTGACGTGGTTGAAACCGGTTCGCACTTGTTTACTTTTGTGTATCAATAATGGGTTAAACTTGACGATAGATAATATAAATTCGACTATTCGATAAATTATACGATATATTATATAAATACAGAATTATTATACAGTAGGGAACCGATTATCCGGAACGATCGGGACCATCGCTATTCCGGATAACTGATTTTTCCGGTTTTCTGAATCGCTACAAAAAGCCGTTTTTTTTATTGTCAAATTCAACTAAAAAAATATATTTGGAAATAATCTTGAAAAGAAGAAAAAACGATGAAGTAATACACTAATGATTGTTTCCAAAATGATGGTAAGGTTAACATCTTTCAAAAAAGAAAGAAAAATCTTGAAATCTTATGAGGAGAAAACATTTGTTTTTTTCAAAAATGGCGGGAAAATGTATCGAATTTCGTTCCGGTTATTTGGTTTTCCGGTTTTCTGATTTCCGGATAACGGGTTCTGTACTGTATAAGGCATAATATCAGTACATTATAATGATTAGACCAATTTATAAGAAGCAACGTAGTTTTTTATTAATGACATATTTTGCGCGAGTTTATAGGCAATACATTTAAACACACATGTAATGTGCTTGTATTTGGGTGATTTCTTACATACTTCACTATTTGTATTTATTTTTAACGTATTGCATTTCAATGTTCACCCATGGATACAAAAGCGAAAACCTAGCAAACCGATTTCAGCTACGTAAAAACAGTAAAGCTTTGTAGTATATCTGATAATTAAGATTTTACATGGAATCTTATTGTGCGTCTAAAAATTTGGCCAGATACTGTATGGCATTCATAAATAAATAATGCACGTTTAATCATATATGTTTTATTGTATTTTAATTATTAGTATATGCTAATAATTAAAATACAATTTAACAAATTGCGCTGACAATGTATAGAGACTGTAGCATGAAAATTAATATACTAGATCAACGAAAACAATCTCTGACATATAAAATAGAGATTCAGTTAGAAAGTCTATGGGAAAGAACTCTGTCACATACAATAATAAATATAAATTAAATAGACAAAGAAATATGGTTAAAATAGGTAAAATGTAATTAGCCAATAATAAATATCTGTACCATATAATCCCTGTGGCAGAATTGCAGCGATACGGCGACATGGTCGCAGAACGTTAACAGAGCTCTTGCAGAAAGAATTTCGTTTAATTTGGAAAGTAAAAAATTTTTTAGTTTTCTTTTCTAAAGAAATTTACACGTCATATTTGAATCATGCATTTTGATAATCTCTTTCTGACGCGCTTAGTTTAAGCCGATAGTATCGTCAATCGATGTAATGTTCCGATTGCATTTTCGGCAGTTCTTGATATTGATTTTCACGTGGTTTTTAAAATGTCTCGATTTATTTCAAACACTACGGAAAATTCGAAATATTTGCTTTTTAAGGCGATGATTCTATCGATGTTTTGGCAGTTATTGCTAAAGATTTCTCGATAGGTTTTATATCCGATATTTTTTATACGATATTAATATTATTTATTATTCATTGGAGTAACCCCTTTTTGAAGGAGTCTAATTCGTGTGATTTCGTCTTGGATCTTTTTTCTTCGATAACGGATGTCACGATTTTTAATTCATTTTTTTTACTGTGATGATTATTTACAAAATGCGAAGAAGGAGATAGTTTGTGCGTTACTCCCCCCCGCTCCCCAACAAAATGCGAGTATATCACCTATAATATTGGAATAAAAAAGTATTAAGGGAGAGTCGGGTAGCCCCGCCCACTGTCAATTTCATATATATAGAATATTTTTTCAAGTCAATGGGCCATCGGACATTAATTGTTATATTAAAAAAAGATTATTTTCAAAGTTTCAAGTATTTATGCAGCTGGTAACATGGTAAACAATAATTTTGAAAATATGTTGAATACAGTAGTCATGAAGTTAAGAAAAATTGGTTGAATGTTTCGATTAAAATTCATTTTAATACTGAAATAATTATTTTTTCTATACAAACAGCATTAAAGTATGTAGTCTTAAGTTTAATTTGCACAAAGAAAGAAGTTTATATGTGAAAAATTGTTCGAGTAATTACAAATTTACAAAAAAATTGGATTGCACATGAATGTCAGGTATCACCGCCCAATTTTATTTCGTCGATAAATGTACAGTTGCAAAGATCATTATTGCTTCAAATTTGAATGTTATATGCATTTTTAACAACAATGATTGTTGTTATTAAATGATTGTTATTAAATGATAGAATTCACTAAAAGTATATAAATATGTAATAAATAAAATAATTTTGTGATAAAAATGATAAATGAGGTTTATCTACTGTCAATACATTAGTCATTTTTATTTACACCTGAAAAAACAGTCAAAAAACATAATTTTTGTAACTGGGCGGGGCTACCCGACACATTTTGAAAAGAGCTGAAAAACATGCTTTTTTAAATTTCTATTTTTTTAAGTTAAACTATTCTTTTCTGGTTTATTCTTTTTGCATTATTTAATTAGATGATAAAACAATAGAAAAATACAAAAATATTGAATTACTCAATATTATACATAAATATAAGCAATAGTCCTTAAGTGGGCGGGGCTACCCGACTCTCCCCTACATGTACAATTAAAAAAAAATTGTTTTTGTGCACAGTTATTTTGTTATTTTAAATTAGTAACATATAAGTTTGTTATTAAAAATATTTAGCAGAAAGATATTAGTGCTAGACAGTGATAGTTTGAAAAAATTCGGCCATGGGACACATAATATTAAATTAGAGTGATAATATGAAAATGCTGTTGCTTAAAGTAATCAAGGTATAATTAGAATAGTCATTAGTCTTATATTAGAGCCTGAAAATAACAATGCGGAACAGAAAATGCAACTAAGAACAAATACGCGAAATATTCTAATGAAGTAATGTGTTGGAGTCTCTGCATATAATTATATATGTCTCTTTTGAAAATTAATGTGTGTGAACTTACCTGAAATATTGCATTTCAAAGTGACAGGATCGCCATCTTTAACCACCTGGCTCTGCAAATGTTCGATAATTTTGGGTGGTTTTCCCCCACTTTTCTTTTCGGCAGAATCTTTTTCTTTCAATTTTCCTGAAGGCAAAAAAATTGAATTTTGAGAAAATAGTTTTTCAGCATGGACAGTAAAAAAATCTAGTAGATTTTAAGAAATAATACAAATTTCATGATAATTTTTGCATAATGTACTAAATATTTTACACACAGGGAATTTTAGGAATTTTTTTTCTTCATCAAACTAAGAAAAACTGCAATATTTCTCAGTTATGATTGATATTAAGCATACTCGAAATGTCATGAGTTACGAATATTAATAGGCACTATAATTAAACTATGTTCTTAATTTAAAAAGAGCTTGTCTGAATAAAAATAAGCTGAACATTTTAGAACAAAAAAAGTTTTGAACTGATTTCTATAAATGAGGTTCACTTCGTCATGTAATAGTAATACTTATTTAAATATTCAATCAAGCAAGCGATAATCTGTACAAAAATTCTATTTCAATGGCAATCTTTTTTAAGAAAGATTCTCAATTTTAGGGAATTTTCTAAAATGTACAAAAACCGTGAGAGTTTTAAATAAGTCAGTAGACCAAGAGAAACTGAAAAAATGCAGTACAGATGGCAGCTATGGTTCCTGTTTAGTACTGATACATCAGATAAAACACTTTTATTCCATTTTCCTAGTTTGCCAACGAAGCAGTTATGATTCAAATGAGTAAAAAATTCATAATTTTACATTAGGTATTTAGGAGGTCATAAATACAGGATTTAAAGAAAATCCCTTCACATTGCATTACATTAGGCAGATTTTAGGATAAACTAAAGTTCATAACTAATTCCTTTTAATCGTTAAAATGGATACAGTGGAGCATCGTTTATACGACGATCACTTATACGACGTTTACATTTATACGACGTTTTAGTGTGTTCCCAAATCATTCCTATTCATTTTAATGTAAAAATATATCGTTTATACGACGCACAGAATCGGTTATACGTCGGTTTTTAGATTTTATTCACGTTTATTTTCTTGTGTATTTTAAAAAAGGGTGGAATTTGCCAACATGAATGATACAGAAAAGGGTGACAACAAGAATTCTTGGATGACGACCGTAATTTTTACTAGATGACTGAAAAAAAAACTAGACAATATTATGAAGAGGCAAAAGCGTAAAATTTTGCTATTTATCGAACTATGTCCAGCGTACCCATCGATACTAATTATTTTGGAAAATGTAAAAGCTCTCTTTTTTCCTGCAAATTGCACAAGTGCGCTTCAGCCATTAGATTTGGCCGTGATTAGAAATTTAAATTGCGTCATAGAAAGCAGTAAGTTCAACTCGCTATTCAAAGCATTGTAGAGACCAATAGCAAGAAAATATAATTAAAGGTAACATGCATTCAAATTGCTCACTGCAATTTTTCTTCTTTGGTTATTTGTTTGTTTTGCTTTGTCTAATTTAGAAATGTATGTAAATCAACACGTTAAACATTAAAATTAACTGAAAACAGAGTTAGTTTTAGTTTTAGAAGTAAAAATCGATTATACGACGTTATCGTTTATACGACGTTTTCCGGTGGTCCCTTCGGCGTCGTATAAACGATGCTCCACGTACTTCACAATTTTTTTTTAATAGTTGACCCTTTAAGTCACATATTATCCTTCAGAACGAACCTTTCACAAAATTATTATTTTGTAAGATGGAGTTAATAGTGTATTAAATTCATGATTTTAATACTACAACTCCTTAAAGGACGAAGTTTTTGAATTTTTCTCTCACAAAAATCGTGATTCCAGCTAGAAGAACCTGGATTTTGCGGTAATTTCAGATTTAGAAAAATTATGAGAGGATTCTAAACTTCTCAAAAACGACCTTTTACAAAAAGTCAGGAATATCCCCTCATTTAAGCATCATTGAACTGTATGATAAATAAAATACTTCAAACAAAAAAGTTTTTTGGATATTCTAATGAATTCTTTCTTTACCTGTGACGCTAAGTTTGCATTTGGTAGATGAGGCTCCTATGGAATTTGTTGCTTTACAGACATATTCACCACCATCTTCTGGATAAACTTCTTCGATGGTCAGTGTTGCCACCCCACTCTTATATTTCAAACTTATTTCTTTAGAGGAGTGAACCACCTGAAACAGTGAAATAAAAAAGCTTCGTTAAAAGAAAATAGTTAATATGAAACACCTTTTTAAAGTCAGGCTTGCCGATAATAGTATTGATAACAATAATTTGTTAATGCTTATTAGAGTTGAACATTTCGTAGTCGACAATTCTCCTCTGAAAACATTACTCATTCCTGTAACAAAAATGTCGATAGAGATATAATGTTGATTATACCATTTCTGTTTGTCAGATTTATAATAGGTACACTTCGCAAAAAATAAACGAATCACCCTGTATAAATTAATAGTTAAGATTGAATAAGATTTCAGGGGGTAACTTCAAACATGTTAATCAGTTAATGCAAATGATGTTTCAAAATCCAGCAAAAAAAGTAGTTTTTCTGAAAAAAACGCACCTTTTTTCTTGACGTATTTGGATTCTTGACACCTGTTTAAGAACTCAAAAGTTATTAACTTAAAAGTTATTTTTTTAATGCTTTCATAAATTCTAGATTGCTTATTCGCATTACACTAAAAATAATTCTTAGTTTCTGATTTAATGGTATTCTCTGGTTTAATGATTCAAAAAAAAAAAAAAATTCAAAGTTTTGGAATTTCAATCTTATACTTCTTTTTACACTAAAATTTTGAGAACTTGTAAAAACGCGTCGTGTGATCATGACATACTGAGGCGATCTTTTTTGCGTTTCTTTTTTCGTACGGCAGTTTGATGCTATTACGTTTAAACAATGCGCAATACAATAACAATAATAATTAAACAGTATTACGGATTTACTATTTTCATACAGCTCTCCATTTAAGTATGTAAACTGATAATATGTACAAATTGTTGACCAATGGATAGGTTACAATTAATGCCGCAGCTAAGGTGATAGAGAGTTCTGCTTTCAATGATATGAACCTGGTTCGAATCTCAGCGATGGCTGGTCGTTACGAATTCCGCATCCGGTTTGCACCGACCACTGTGTTGACTTAAAATATCCTCTGTGTTAGACGCGGATAAAGGGTCAGAGTCCCCTTGCAAGTGGGCTAACCATGGGAGGTTTCCGTGGTTTTCTTCTCCACTCAACACAAATGCGGGCTAGTTATATCAAAAAGTAATTTTACCATGGCAAATTTTTTCCATTACTTGAGCCAGGAGTTCCCTTGTCTTCTGGATTGGGTTCAAAATGACAAGGCTACGGAGTTGAGCATTAGTTGTCGTAAACCCAAAACATTGGGTCGGATGTTCAACGATGGTTATAAAATGAAATAAAATTAACCACGCATGCTCTTCTATTAACCTGTATATTCAAATTTTGGTCTTATTCTTCGGGTTAAGCTATTTCAAAATGGATGGAATGATCTTCATTTTGTGATGCAAATGAATGTTACCTCTCACAGTTTATATTGAAGGCCAACAATATTTCCGTCCAGTTGAAAAAAAAAAAGAAACTTACCGTTCCGTTCTTCGTCCATTCAACTTGTGGTTCTGGGTCACCCGATACAGTGCACTTGAGTGTCACAGTTTCGCCATCTTTCACTGTTCTATCTCCCAATGTCTGGTTGAATTTAGGAGGAGTCATTGGTTTGTCTTCAGGGACTGAAAGAGAAAATTAATAAACATATCTACATAAAACGTGATATTTTGTGGTCATTCATTAGCTTAGACAAATTCTTAAGATTTTAAATTTATTACATGGGTCATATTTTTTGACCTCTAATGGATGACTGATGAATAACTCCGTCTTGAGACTTTCGTCATATTAAATAACTTTAAAATCTTTTTTTCCCCCTAAAATCTTGGGTCTTCTCATCAGACTCATTAGAAGTTATCCCATTTCATCGCGAACGTGTGTCCATCAGCGATGTTCTGAAGAACTTTGTTTTCTAGTTTTCCTAGATAAAAGCATCAAGCAAGCTTTTGCACAAATTATTCCAGAGTGTCCAAAATATAAATAGTAAAAACATTAGACGGTTCTTTCCTTGTTCTAAATATATTTTTTTTTGTAGATTTCATCGATTATGAGGCTACAGAACACATCTAGGTAACGAATATTAAGGTAATAACGAAAGGAAAATGAGACGCAGATTGCTTAAACTAGAGATATTGAATATAAATAGAAATGTTTGATATTTTGATGGAAAAAAAAGCTATATTAAAAATACCAAAATTGACCCCCACTTCTTAGCAGCCTAATTATTGTTGTTTGGTATCATTGAATACCTAGAAAATATTTCAAATGTGTTTTTTGATTCAATGCATTCTTTTAGAGATAATTGACCGACTTTCGGAAACCGCTTTTTTCTTGTTTTTTATTAAAATCTAGTAAGAAACTTACGAAGGAGCTCTTTGGTCGCCGTTCGAGATCTGGTCGGTGTCCCATCCTCCGTGTCTTTCTTTCCGTAAGCTTTCTGAGTTCTCTTCGTCGAGTCTGGAGCTGACAGTCTTGCCGAATCTGGTGCTGACAACCTGGTAGCTGCCGCAGACAGAGTAGCTGACACTGGATCTTTGGTAGGCTTTGAAAGAGCTGGCCTAGTTTTGGTCGAACTATAAAGGGATGTCGGTGTTGCTACACGCGGTGTAATGGCTGGAGATTGAACTCTGGAGGGCCCTCTTCGATCTGTGGAAGTAAATGGTTATTTGAAATTATGTATTGTAGATTTATTTTCAATTAAAATTGGTTTAAAATAGTCAATTATTTTCAGCGTTCAAAAAATATCGCAATGTTTTAGTTATAATTGAGAACCTTGATCCAAAAACCAGGCAAACTTTTTTTTAATTTTAATATATTTTTGACTGTGAGAAAAATCGGTATTTATATGTTATGTTCCGTCCATTCCCAAATGTCACCAATTAGGAACCAAACACGAACCAAGTCGCCCAGCGAAGCGAATGACAAACCAGTCAACGGAATGAAAGTCGAAAGTTTTCAACTATAAACAAATATTTATTAATAGCTAGCAAAACAAGTTCAACTATAAAATAATATTAATGAATTTTAAACAAAACAGTTTCACCCCAAAAGGAATGCTTATAATAATTGGCTTTTCTAGAGTACGGTGATGTTCTTGAGCATTTGCTCCAATGGATCGTTTACTCCTCGTCTCCACATTAAATTCAACGAGGTACGACTCCAAATGATGCCAAAGAAGTTCTCCGATGCTCCCCTTATGGTTGTGAGAAATTTGGTGAAATCAGGGCTCGAAAAAACTCAAAACTTTTACCCATCCCCGAGGACGGCTTGTCGAACAATGTACCCGTCCTCCTTTGGAACTAACCCGTCGCTTCTAAATAAATAAAAATATAATTTTCTCTTATTTATTACAAACATTTATATAAATAGCACAATGAATTAGTAGTTACTAGGATTACAAATACTAGAATTGCATTATACAGTAATAAAAGGAATACTAGGTTACTAATAGGAAACCAGTATTTCTTTTATAAAATAATTTATTTCTTTTATGAAATAATTTATTTCTTTTATGAAATAATTTAAATGTCAAATGTCAAGTTATCTGGAATGTCAATTTATCCGAGGGTTCTGCGCTTTTTAAATGAATCAAATATGACGTTTGCCAGTTCCACAATCAAGCTAATGATTTACAGAGGTTTCGCACAAAAATCTGAAAGGGGTTTTCCATTTAGGTAGATGTTCATAATTGCGTTTAACGCTTCTTGTTTAAGACCAGTACGTAATGCTTTTTTTTTGTTTTTTTTTTTGTAAGTTCATTGCTGAAAAGTTCCTTTCAACCTCTGCAGTACGAGAGAGAGAAAACATCAATTCCACCAATCGCAGTATGTTGCTGTGTTTCTAGATTAGAGGGTCATTTTAGAAGTGAGGCGCTAGACTCTTGTAAGATAACAAAAATTGAAAATGTATCACCAACATTAACGGGAAAATGGCCGTCGACTCGGACGTCGGATTCGAGAAATTCGTTGTCCGCGGCGAATTTTTGACCGCCGAGGACGGGCGGACGGGTGGTTTTTCGAGCCCTGGGTGAAATTCTACATTATTTGGCGATTTTTCGCTTGCGCCCGGCTAACGGAAGAGTACCAAAAAATCTTTTCTATCAAGGCAAGAACTGTCCATTAATGTAATCAGTCGTCTGCTATGTTTTTAAGAGTGTGAAAAAAACTACATGAACTTCTTTTTTAATTTCACTTCAGTTTTTAAACACCTTGTTTTAGCACCAAGCTCCAGCCCACAGTAAGAGTTAACATTACGCGTAATCGCAATATAAGGTTACAAGTGAGAGCGACAAGCACTCTTAAGGTAAGATTTCAATGTACGAAATGGATTACTTGTTATTGCTCTTATTAGTTGTATATTAAATGAAGCTTCAATTGTATTTTTTTAACGTAACATGCAATTTAGTTTTATATCGAAATAAATAATTCCATAGAATTGTTACGGTTGTTAAAAATTCTAATTTTAACTCTCGATCCATTGATTCGAGCTTCTGAACGAAAAAATATGAAACACTTATTGTTTTAGTTTTCATCGTATCATTTATCAAAGTATCTCATTTTTTTTTTCTTGGCATCATCTCCCGCGCAGCTCTAAAATTGAAAGATTTCAGCCGAAAATATTTATTTCGGTATAAAAGTATATTATACTGAAAGAGATAAAATAGTTCATTAAATTTGCAGCTTAATCACGGTGATGACAAGCATTCCATTTTTGTGCTATTGCATTTGAAATCATTGCTCCTTATCATGATCTTATTTCACGATTATGAATGTAATAGACTAATTATAATCATAATAGATGATTAAATTGCACGCAACAATTATAATAGACAATTAAATTGCACTGGGTGAGAATAATGTGATATTTAACTATATTTTGTCCGATTCGGTGCAAATTTAAAATGCATAAAGTGATGTAGCGTGAAATAATGAAAAACAGAGAGCACAAGGAAACATTATGTGTTGACGTCTCACTAGGCCAAATTCACTCTATCGGCCGTTTCATCTACCATTTTTTGGCTATATAGGTCATAACTTATTGCATTTAGTTAGCAACTACACCGGTGTCAGAGATTAAGAGAATTTGAAGACTTGATCTATTATCTCCAGAACTACCGGACCGATTTTAATGAAATTTGATACGTACATACATTGATACAATACAAAACAAATAACCATTCAACAATTACCCATTTTTTCTCAATGTTGTACCCATTTTTTGTAAAAGGGAACCCTACCCCCAATGAACCCATTTTTTGTTGTTTATTCTGCAACAACTGTTTCATACCTTCAGACTCCAACAAGTGTTTCTCACGATCATGCTTGTGTATTACAATCGTTGAAAGGTTATTTGTATTGTATCAATGCATGTACATATCAAACTTCATTAAAAATCGGTCCAGTAGTTACTAGAGTTAATCGACCCAGTCTGCAAATTCTCTTAATTTCTTACAGCGGTGTAGTTGCCATCAGGGTTGCCTAGTCTCAAGGAAATATTCACCTATTTCTATGTTTTGTTGTTATAACTTCTTGATTGGAAATGGGTTAAACATTTTGTTACAATTTAATTGATACATGCGGCGAATTTTTGCAATCTGTGAGATTAAATGAGTCATACTTTAAAGAAAAAGGAACTATGAGTGAGAAAACGAGATTCACCTTCTACTCTTACAGTACAGGTTGTCCTGTCTTCTCCGAGTGAGTTTGTGGCAGTGCAAATGTATGTACCAGAATCTTCTACAGTACAGGATGGTATTTCGAGGGAAACTACACCTGCATTATAGGCTACACTGTACTGGTGTTTACCCACCTCTCTACCGTCTTTGAACCATCGAATCTGAAAAATAGAATGGAGTTTCGAATGTTAGAAAACAGTTCCATTCCATAACACGAAAAGTGAGATTTAAGAACATAAACTTTAGCATTTAAGAACATAACAGCAGGATGAAAAACTCCCCTCCATTAAGAGCTAATAAAAACAAGACTTTTATATAATAACCAGGAATAAGGTTGCTTAACCATTTTCGGAAGAACAATGTTGTCTTTCATGGACAATGTTACAAAAAGTAAGCAGCTTAATACAAAAATTGCTTAATAAGTTGTGGTAAGGGTACTTTTTCCTCTCCCCTCGTATAACCATCTTGAATTTAATGAGGGGAAAGAGAAGGAAAGTTAAACTTTATGATATAGACAAGCTATGGTATTGTTGCACATGCATTTTCATTGGCACCAAAATCATGTCTATAAGATTGATAGTTAAGAAGGTATAAAAATTTATGAAGAATGAAAATTGCAATTCTTGGATTATTATAGTTTCAACTCGGTACTAAAAATGTTTTAAATTCTTGGGGAAAAGATAGAACATTTTCATAATACAACTTTAAATTTAAATAAAAAAATAACAGGAAATAAGCACATTTCCCCTCATGTTCAATACAATTATCACTGTCAACTCTATTTCTCTTAATTCTGTTAAATGGGTGTGTAATTGGAAAAACACTTTCAGTCAAATTTATCCATAGTTTTGCATAAAATACTACTTTCGTTACATATATTGGCAAATGTACATTAGTGAAAAAAATACTCTATAATATTTGATTAAAATAAAATAATCGAAAAACATTATTTAAATACTAGTAAAAATGAAATAAAATTGTCTTCAATTTAAAATTTAGTATTCATTATATAATTTTTTCTTAGTTTGTTTTATCCTAAGTAGTTTAGTAACATCTAATGATTATCTAATTACATTTTTTTAAAAGTAAATCATTCGTTCATATTTTCAATTTTATTTTTTAGTAAATGTGTTAAAATGAAACTAGAGTTATTTTATACCGTTTTATCAACCAGTAAAATCAGAGAAAACATTGTGAAAAAAGTGAATCTAGGAAGTTTGGGTACGGTTAATTCGATAAAGATTTTGGCCACACATCGAACCTATAAAAACTTCAATTGTTACAGTATTAAACTACGTTTAAATATTTATCGTAATTCGTTAGGTGTTGTTTTTACTGTGCGGTTATAAAAAAGGGAATGAATCTCTTACCTCAGGAACTGGTTTTCCTTCTAAACAAGCTAAAAGTTTCACACCAATTCCCACTTGAATGACACGAGGCCTGAGCATGAAAGTAAAAAGTGGTGGACAGTCTTTTGGTTCTTCGTATAACACTGGCTGCAATTCTTGCCTCTTCCTAGAAATGAGTCAAACACTTTTTAATTCTTTTAATGGGGAAATGATTATTTCTAACTAAGAGATCATAAAAAACTTCTTGTTCTGACGGTTTTAAAAACTACTTAGTCCTAAATTAGTACTTTTTTAAATTTAGGAGCGAGTAAATTTAAAATTACGAGTAAATTTAAAATTACAACATCACATTATATAAACGTACATCATATAAACGTACATCACATTAATAAAACTTCTTAGAATATTAAGTCTGTGCACATATCGCCTCGTAAGCATAACATAAGCGGAAGAATACACCGGAAGTTTTCTAAATTTCTGGTATTAGGAAGTTTTTTATTTTTTGTATTCAATCAAACATCCATAAAATATCGGACGAAGTTTTATATCAATATAAGCTAATGAAAATTATTGGTAAATCAAAATGTTACATTTTACGGTGAATAGTGGCTTAAAATGTCTGATAAATTGAACACATTTTTGGTTCATTCTAGGCTGAACAGTGGATGACGAATAACTAATGAAACATTTATATAGGCCCTATGTGGGCTAAAGAACCTAGGCTGAATCAGATAAAGCTATATATCTGCCTACTATTAAATATGGGGCCTATATTGATAATGGCCATTTTACTAAATAGGTGTCCGAGTTATACTTCTACTAGGGTTATAATCATTCAGGGTCGAACATGTTTTATAATCAATATATAATTAGAAAACATACCTGACTGGTTCGTCCAGAACTATCTTTGGAATGTCAATTGGAACAGCTATAATGAAAAAATAAATAAATTGTTAATCATAATTTTCAAAAAAAAAGAAAAAAATATACATGTTACTATTTAGAATTAATAAAATAAGTAAAAAAAATCTAAAGCAATACCACATCGAACTGTACTGATTCAGCGTTGAACCCTCTATGAGCTCTCAAAAAAGGTGCTACCCTACTAGTGATGTTCCCGAAAAAGGTACTAGTCGCCCAGTCCAAAAAACAAAGTTGAAATGTAAGAAGCTATTGAACGCCATAACTACGTGAGATAAGGCAGCTTTAAGGCAATTTTTTCTGAGAACTTTTTTCTCTATTATATTCTTTTAAAATGCCTAAGAAGTGAAAATTTTTGTAATACGTTTATCGAGGTTGTTTGAATTAAAAATATATCGTGTTAAAATCTGTGTACCTGAACTAAAAGAAAAAACAAGTCAAAAAGTCTTAAAATCGGTGTAATAGTTACAAATGTAATACAAAAATATGCATGCTATTAAATATTCTGTAACAGCTAATAAAATTATAACTATTTTTTTAACTTTATTTTATAACCGTCGTTGAACAGCAGACCCAATTTTGGGTTTATGACTACTAATGTTCATCTCAGGACCCTTATAATTCTGAACCGATCCAGACGACAAGGAAACTCCTGGATCAGTACCCCCAGAGGTATGATTTTTTATGAGAATGTGGCGGACTTTGACAGATTTAACGAGCACCAGTCACCATTTACTACACGGGGAACTTTCAGACTGCGGGGATCGAATCCACGACCTCTTGGACGTGGACCCAGTACCCTACCAACCAGGCTATCCAGGCCCCAAATTATAACTTTAACTATTATCATTTCTGATGATGAAAATACACGATAAAAATATTATTGGTGAAATAAAAGTCGCAAAATGGTGATTTTAGGTGTTGACATCAGTGGCACACAATATTACCATTTGTAATTCAGAATGCTAATTTCATTCTGAAATGAAAATAATTATTGCCGACAGTGATACACATCAATATTGCGACAGATAATTGAAGGTGTAAATGAATTTAAGACAGAAATTAAATTTATCAATACTGACAGCGATGCACAATGATAAAACGACTGTTAATAATCGGTAGTAGTTTATGGTACAGAATAAATGCGTTATTACCAGCAAGAAGGTATCATTGCTGACAATGAATCACAATAATAGTGCAGTCATGATAGGTAATCGAGGGAGTATTAGATGTTCATTCAGAAACGGTATCATTAATGACAGGGCTGATAAATATAATTACGACTGATAAAACTCGATGGCTGAGTGATAGTGCTTCGCTCTCGTGTCACAGGTCCTGCGTTCGATTCTCAGGCCGGGCAAGGTTTACCCAGCCTTTCATCCCTTCAGTGGGTCCATAAATAAGCATCAAGCATGCTTGAGAACTAAACACTGGGGGTCCACGCTCGGCTGACCATCTAATCAGAACATTTGCTCCTGCACCCCAGAGCCCAAGGTCAAGAAAACTGAGATGGGCACAGTTGGACGTGGCCTTCTAAGGGCTGTCGCGCCACTGAGTTTAATTTTGTAGGTAAAATTCGGTAGCAGCTAATGATATAGAATAAATACGTTGTTATTATCGGAATAAAGTTAAAAAGTATCATTGTTGACAATGATTGTTAATCGCCATTGTATTAAATTATGATTGTCAATCGAGAGTGTAAAATAATTTCAAATCTGAAAAGGAAGATTGCTGGCAAACAATGAATGCTTACATTGTACATTAAGGAAGACTGGCTCATCTCTGGAACCGTAATGATTTTCAGCTTTAATGATGTACTCTCCCCTGTCGTCTAGTTTAGATCTGTTGATGACGAAGTAGTAATCGTGACCTTCGTATCTCTTCATGTACTTCACGCTCTGTCTCAGTTCAGCATTATCACGATACCTACACACAAAAAATAAAATCTCTAGTAGCAGCATTGATATTAAAATATTGAACCTTTAGTTTACTGGGTTAAGTCTAACCAAATCACTATTCATAACAGACTGTCTCCTGAAATAAAAAAACTGACTATCTGGTAAATATTGCTGTTGATGGACTGAGAAGATTTATTATATCTAGGTTCTAGATAAAAAAAAAGTTCTTAATTTACAAAACTCTCGTCAGGTCGGTCTTGACATAAGCTTCTGAAGGCTTTAACAATGACAAAACTGGAGAAAAATTGTATCACACTACTTGAGAGGAAGATTTTGCGGAGTATACTTGGTGTTAATGAAAACAATAACTGGAGAAGGAGATTTAACTTTGAATTTTACAAGATTTATAAACCCGATATTGTTAAATACATAAAAATAAATGCGATGAGTGATGACAATACAATAAAAAAATATTACTTTTTAGACCCACTGGAACAAAAAAAAAGCGGGGAAGTTCGCGGTTAAGATGGGCTGATTTGGTGGAGTCTGATTTTCTTGCAATTAATGGAAAGAATTAGAGATCAAAGATAAACCGGAAGTCATTACAGTGAAATCTTCAGAGGATGGCTTTGGCCTACATTGGGTTGTCTTTCCAACTATGATGATAATGAAGTCTAATCTAAATTATTCTTCCAAAGTCAGAGAACTATTTACATGGCGATGGTTGATACAGGGAAACACTCATTTATCTTGCAAGAAAATGCTTAATGTGTGATCTCTTATTCAACCGCCAACCAATAGTTCTTACTACCAATGCAGCAGCAGTGGTTTGTTTTTACGTTATTGTTGGCGTACACGTGAACTTCAGTAGCGTGCAGAGAGGGAAGCGCCAGGCTTCTTATCGTTGACAAAGTACACTAAACCTTTCATTAAGGCTCTAACGTTTTTAGTAGTTTAATAACAAAACTTTTATCAGTTAAGCACATAGATAAAATAATTATTTATGAAGATTAATACTTTTTTCAAACAAATGTGACATCAGAGTTTTAATTCATTTTTATCATGATTTAAATCTGCTTTTTTTTAAAATTGCCAATTTTGTTGGGAAGAATAAATATTTGCAAAGTATAATTTCCGTGTTGGATTATTGTAAAATTAAATTTAAAATACGGATTTCAAGGGGAAAAATATCCGATATTGAGGTAAACATTTATCATGGAAGGATCATTTTATTTAATTTTGCACATTGATATAGATCTAGAGGTCTAGCATAATTAACAGAGAAGGAAAATAGCTCCCTTAACCATAAATCCAGACTTCAAACCGCAACATTATCTCCATTTTGCTTTACTACTAAATCAAGTACAAATATTGCCATGATACTTACCATGATACGGTAGGTGGAGCCGGTGACGTAACTCTGCAGAAGAATTTTGCGCTTTGTCCTTCGTAGCAGAATGTACTCTGGGGTCGAATGACAAACCTTGGAGCTGCTTGAAGACGATCTAAAATTTATTAATAAAAAAATATTATTGAAATGCCTCAAAAACTATTTAAACCTCTACTGAATTGTAATATAGAAATATTTTACACCCTAATGACGGTATCTGTACTCAGACATGTTTCGTCCTTTCTGGTTCAATTCTTTTCGTCATCTTTCTGGCAGTAGCATGATTATGCAATCATAACACTTTTGTTTTTTGGCCAAAAACTGATCGAGATGATCCCCTAGTTTGACAATTTGAAGACTTTTCTAGCGACCGGAAAAGAGTTTTAGACAGTGGTGGGAAAAACTACATTATTTTTGTAGTTTACTACAGTTACAGTTTACGAATGTAGTTAACTACGACTACCTTTTTTTTAAAATGTAATGACTACAAACTACTTTAGAATTGTAGTGACTACTTCGTTATTTTAATGAAACGAACTTTGCTGGAGAAATTAATTTACATCTGTATAATTTACACTGCTGGAGAAATTAATTTACAATACTGTAGAAATTAATTTACACCTGTATAATTTACACTGATGGAGAAATTAGTTTACACTTGTACAATTTACACTACTGAAGAAATAAATTTACATCTGTATAATTTACACTGCTGGAGAAATTAGCTTACACTTGTATAATTTACACTGCCGGAGAAATTAATTTACACCTGTATAATTTACACTGATGGAGAAATTAGTTTACACTTGTACAATTTACACTACTGTAGAAATAAATTTACATCTGTATAATTTACACTGCTGGAGAAATTAGTTTACACTTGTATAATTTACACTGCCGGAGAAATTAATTTACACCTGTATAATTTACACTGATGGAGAAATTAGTTTACACTTGTACAATTTACACTGCCGGAGAAATAAATTTACATCTGTATAATTTACACTGCTGGAGAAATTAGTTTACATATGTATTATTTACACTACTGGAGAAATAAATTTACACTTGTATAATTCACACTGCTGGAGAAATTAATTTACAACACTGTAGAAATTAATTTACACCTGTATAATTTACACTGCTGGAGAAATTAGTTTACACTTGTACAATTTACACTACTGAAGAAATAAATTTACATCTGTATAATTTACACTGCTGGAGAAATTAGTTTACACTTGTATAATTTACACTGCCGGAGAAATTAATTTACACCTGTTTAATTTACACTGATGGAGAAATTAATTTACACTTGTATAATTTACACTGCCGGAGAAATTAATTTACACCTGTTTAATTTACACTGATGGAGAAATTAATTTACACTTGTATAATTTACACTACTGGAGAAATAAGTTTACACTGCTGGAAATTAATTTACACTTACTTAATTTACACAGTATGTTCAAAATGGTGTTGAATAAAAAAATTGGCTTATATTGAGCATGAAGAATTATTTATTCACGTTTACATGAGCCATTTTGTTATTCTAAAACATTTTTGCTCGAATTTGTTCATTTATTATTCTTCAACTTTTTATCCTCTTCTTGACAGCGAATATTTAAGATATGCTAGGAAATTAACAAATGTACTCGCAATAAAGTGTTTAATGCTCTTTTATTTCCTCTAAGAAATGAAGTACATCTTCCTTCCTTTGAAATAACATCAAATGTTATGTAACATTAAGAGATGAAAATGTGACCAAAATAATAAACTATCTGTCATTCATAAGCTTAAATATTAGTTATACGTGACTCTAAATACGCAATTTTCGTTAACTCACAGCCATTTAAAATTGCATCCAAATTCAACGGTTAGGACTGGAAGACCCAAAAGGGCTGCTGCTAAAATTTGGAAATTGAAAGTGTATGAATTGTTCCCAACGGACAGTTGAGAGCATGGGAAGAGATCCAAGGTTGGCGAATTATCGAAAGATAACATAGCCCAAAACTATACCAACCTCCCATAATCAATATCGAATTTGAAATAATTTGGCGATCCCAAATCATCAAAAAGTCTATTAGAATTAGTATAAACGATGTAACTGAAACAATTTTTGTGGTAAGAAATAAATAATAAGGAGTTATAAATAGATTTTTGGTTTTGATTTAGCGAATTAATGAGCCTACATTAGAATTAAAATAAAAAATTAGCTGTTAAATTGATTGATTGATAAGAAACGAATTAAATATGATATTCGCTTATTATAAATTATAATAAAAATTAAATAATTGATTTAATTCGATTAAGAATGATTAAAAAAATATAAGTTTAAGAGATAAAGAAATTTTAAAGGTTAGGAAATATATGTAATGCCTATTTTGGCATCACATCAGCTGTAGCTGATTATGTGGCCTAAGTATCAAGTTGGTCGTGATAAAATTCAATTGAGTCCTCTTCTGGGGAAAAAACGAAATTAATTTCCGAATAACCCAATATTTTTTTTAGTTTTGTTCGTTTTTTACGTTCTCATTTCGGTCTGGTCATTATTTTTTTTTGTATTCCAGATTTTGTAGTTGTAATTCAGTGAGTCAGCTACTTACTTAATGTTTTTTTCATATTAAAATATCCCTCCCTCACATAAATAGGAACAAGCTGGCTAGTTAATTCTTGAATTAATTATTAGCATCTTAAGCATTTGAATAACAGGGGTCGACACTGAATATTACGAGTTACTTACTAGGGGAATTTATGCAGCATTATGAGGTAGAAATAACTTACCAAAATAGAAATCTTGTATCTTATATTTATCCTGGTGTAATTTTCGCAGTGAGCTGTAATTAGCGATATGACCAAAAGGTAGTAGACAGTTCTTCCAAGAATCAGCCTAAGAAAGGAAAAGAAGCAACTTACAGACTGCATTTTAAATGAAAAAAAAAAGAAAACTCATTCATAATTTCAGTTTTGTGAGTTCGGGAATAGTACTTACATATTTATCTCTAAGCTCGTCCCTGAATTTAACGTATCGTCTATTTGGAATGCGAATTTTAGTATCGTGACTGAGATCACCCTAAAGGAAAAAAAAAGAGAAAGCATTAGGAAAAAATCTACATTGGCATAGTTTCGTAAAAATATGTTTAAATTATTTTTTTTTCTTCGAGAATTTACCTTTAGCCAGGGGTGTTCCAGGCATTCGTGAGCTGTCATTCTTTTCCTGTTTCAGGAAAATAAAAAGATTAGGAAATATGCAAAATAACTTTAAAATTTAAAAAAAAAAAATGAGTGAAAGGTATAAAGAACAACTACATAATAAAAGTTTTGATCGCCATACTACGATCACTGGTTCCCCATGGATCAAATGCTTTTTCTTTTCTGGATGGGCTCTGTTAAACGTGACACCATTTCATATCATGCGTTGCAAAAACTGTCTCCATTGATTGTCGTCGAATTGGTTTTTAAATCCTGCCTTATGTACGTGCTTTAAGACGTCTTAGAATACTTTTCCTTCTTCAGCATACATATTTATATAGAAATCACCGTCAAGACTTATACGTTAATAATAAAAAGAACATAAAAGTACTTTAAGTATGTAAATACATTACAGTTCACTTGGCTGATAATTGCTGAAGAGATTTACTTAGATTAGAAGATAGTTCATCTAATTTACTATAAAAAAAATTACAATAAGAGCTTCAATAATAATCGGAAAAAAAGTTAGAATAGCTGCTAAAAGGAAACATTGCACTAAATTTGGAACACTAAAACAAACTCGAGAAAAACCCAATTTGTGCAGAAATAATGATATCAAAATCTCCGATTAGTTTGTTCAAAATCGCTCGTTGTATGTAACAAAGAGTCGAGAATAGAAGAAACCAACTCTTACGCTTTTTTCGGTACTATCATGAAGAAGCTTTAGTATCGAAGCACAAAAATACAAAAGAAACTACAAACAATTAAACTACAATCAAAGAAGTTTTTTCGCTTTCTGTGAACTAGCTTTTTGTCTAGATGGAAACATGTCGCCAAATCAGAAATTTAAAAAAAAAGTTATTTAAAAAAAATTATTTAAGTTTTTTGTTTGTTCCTAATAACTTTGATTTATTTATCTGAGCGGAAAAGCTTAGCGACAAATTATACTTGAAATCACTGGTTCGTGAGTTTGCCGAAAGAAAAGGGCATTTTAATTACTTTGGTTAGTTAGAATTTATTTATAATATGAGATATTAGTTTAGTTAGCATTACTACACTTTAATTTTTGTTATTTAGCCTTAAGTGCTAAATTGCTTATCTTGTTATCTGATGATTGAGTTTTTGAAAAAAATGTTTAAAAAAAAACGTTTTTTAAAGTTTTCTTGTCTTTCTGATATGGTCGCATGAGATTTACTTAAAAAAAACGGGGTGGAGGGGCGCAAAATTAAGGTTTTGCCCGGAGCGCCAAAATATCTAGGGCCGACCCTGCTTTAAAAGTATAAGAAGCAAAAACGCTGTGTCAAATAAGTGAGGAAATCAGCATAGAAAACAGTTTTTTTATTTCATAACCATCGTTGAACAGCCGACCTAATTTTTGGATTTACGACTACTAATGTTCAACTCCCTAGCCTTGTCATTTTGAACCCAATCCAGAAGACAAGGGAATTCTTGCATCAAGTATTTGGGAGAAATTTGCCTTCGAGGAGGACTTTTTGATTTAACTAACTCCCATTTGCTTTACATGGAGAGGAAGACCAAGAAAATCTCTCACGGTTAGCCTGACTGCAAGGGGACTCTAACCTATGATGTGCCTACCACAGAGGATATTTCACGTCAGCACTGTGATCGGTGCAAGTTGGATGTGGAATTCGTATTGACTAGGATTCGAACCCGATTCACTTGATTGGAAGGCGAACGCTCTATCCTCTGAGCCATCATGGCTCTCTGCATGCAATTAAAAAAAATTACTAAATATATATGGCATCTTTGTATGGTAAGCTAAATATTGCAAAAACGTTTTTAGCAATATTTAGCTTACCATACAAAGATGGCATGTATATAAAAATCTCAATTTGGAAATTTGTGTCACGTTGATTTTTCAATAGCACGGCAGTATTATCATTGTAATTTCTTTTGCATATCTGTTTTTTCACATTGAAGGTGCTTCACTATATAGTATCGAAATGGTTGCATGTTTTTATTTTCACGTTGTAGAGCACAAAATAGATTCTTTCAGAATTTGGATCGTAACTTAGCGGGGGCAAGTTAAGTCGAAAGACACCTGAAGTTATTAGGGTTGCATTTCTTTTGCAAAAGGTAAGATTCGGTTAGTTGAAAGAAAGGTTGTTTACTTATAGTTTATGTTAGGAAGTAAAAAGCTTATTTCACTTACTCTTTGCTGCGTAGAAGGAGTTTGCTGATGAAGTCTTTTCCTTCAGGTGAAATGTTGGTGAAAGCTTCCTCATCGAACTCCCAATCACAAGCGCGGACATTTCTCAGCGTTTCTACGTCACTGTCACCAGCAAAAGGGGACAAGCCGCTCAATCTGTACAAAACAAAACAGATTTGATCAAACATTCGCAACTATGAAATAACAGAACATTAACAATTGTTTCGTTACATATCAGTTTGATTCAGTGCTTCAACTTTGATGAGAAATCTTTTTTTTTATCACTTCTAAGGTAGTCGTCATTAAGAATAGTTGGGAAAATATTGCCAACGTTAATGCATATTTTTTAAAAATATTTTGCAAGAGAGGACTAAATATTGTTTTGCTTACATTAACCTTAGCAGCTTGCACGCGCTTAGAATAACATGGGCTACCAGGTTCTACACTTTAAGGTAAAAAGGGTAACTTGTAGGGAGAAGTCCCACTAATATTATTTCCATATAGTCGAACATAATGTTCCATCAGAACTTAGCATTGACTAGATGGCAACACTCGATTTTTTAAAGTTGAACATCACCAACTGAACTGATCTGATTTTATTCGCTTGGACGCTATTCTTTATCGCTTTCTACCACGATCAATTTTGGAAGAAAGTTTTTCACCTTTTTTTATTGATTCCTTAACTAGTTATTAAACGAAGTATTAAGTGTTTAACTTTAATTTTAGAATGTGGCGTAAGCACCAAATTAAATTTTATGAAAAATTAGAATAGTATTGAATATTTAAAAAAAAATATTTGTTAAAATGTAGAGCCACATTATTCAATAAGGACAAAGTTTCTGGCATTTTTGATAAATTTTTTAATAATTTGGTAAATAAAGTATATGTTTATAACTATTATTTGGTAAATAAAGTGTATATGTAAGTATATAGGAGTCAATAGGATGAAGAAAGATATAAAACATGCATGCAAAATTAATTTACGAGTTAGGAATAAATTTACGTGAGGTGTACGAAACCGTATAATTGGATTATAGATATTTTGTTCACTGGTTGAGAAATCTCAGAAAACATGGGGCTTCATTGATTAAAATCATACCTCAATATGTTCTCAAGGATGCCATGTTTCGGCTATTGCAATATAAAAACATTGCAATGAATTGCAGTTATCTTATTCTCTTAAAAATAAATATTGAGCTTTTATTCAAAATGATGTTCGTTCCAGTGAAGAGCTTAAATCAAAAACAGAAATTATTTTGAACTTTGTGAATGAGACAATTACTTACAGAACATATGCCAGGACACCGACAGCCCACATATCTGTGTAGAACCCAACTGGTTCCCTATCTACAATTTCTGGAGCAGCAAACTCAGCAGTTCCTGTGGAAATTTTGACCACTTCATTGGGATCCAACTTTGTGGCAAGTCCAAAATCAATCAATTTGATGGCATTGCTCGCTTTGGTCTGACACATGATGTTTTCAGGCTAATCAATGAAGAAACACATGTAGAATATAAGAAATTGTAATATATAATACATAGAGCACACATATAGAATATAAGAAATATATAAGAAACTATGTTGGTAGAATGATTTAAAATACCGATGATAATGATGTCATACCAAAAATATCGATAATCTTAAACATATACAAATTTTATTTACTTCGCTGCTGAGGAATCATTGGTTTTTTTTTCTTTGGAGTGATTGAATAAATAACATAAACGAAACTAATATTTTGAAATTTTTTTGAGAAGTCACAGACCTCTAAAAAGGTTTATTTTCAAGTTGCTGGAACTAATAGTATCAGGAAAGTTTTGAATCTTGTCTGACTCCAGTGGCATATTATATTTCTTGGTGAGTCATTTGGCATAAAATTTTTTAGAAATTAAAGTTTGAGTGATTTGATACGCACTTTAGAAAAAAATAAATTATGGATAAGCATAGTTCTTGTAAGAAATGGTTTAATTCTGACATTCGTGAACATTGTTGTTTTAACAAATGTTTCAGTTTCGGAAAAGTCTGCTAAGGTTTTTTCGGAAGAGAGCGACGAATGATTCATTTCCACTAATTCTGAAACGAAACACATTTGCAAATGGAACAAGATTTATGGTTGTCAAAGGCATTAAGAATAGCAGAATTAAAGAACTTTCTGAAGAAGTTGTTTCTGAAAATGTGACAGTCAAGTACAGGAATGCTTTACATCAGGTGAAGTTTATCTCGCTACCCTAGCAGCAAAATAACTTGGGCCCTCATTCGACCAAGAATCTTGGCTCGATAAGCGTACAAAGGGCCGATATTTTTCTGATACGGGCCCCATATAGAAATGTGTGATTCACCATATATTTTACTGCCCCTTTACAGCCAATATAGGTCCTATATAAAATTGTTAGATTCATCCTGTATTTTATACTCATTATTCAGCCAATATTAACCCTATATAGGCCGATATTGACACTGCATAGGATCAATATTAAAAAATCTACACATCCCAATATGGGTCCCTCGGTGCATGTCCACATAGGACCCATATTGAGCCAATTTTGAGCCCAACTGGGGACAAGGTAGAATTGTTGCAAGGGTTACATATTAAGTGGGTATTTAATTCACATATTTTCTGGATTTACCAGATCTGTCCTGGAAATTAGTAGTAACTTGGCAGTTTGGAACCTAAGGAAGCACTAATTGGATACTTAAAGAAGCGTTACCTTTATGTCCAGATGAATGATGTTTCTTTCATGCATGTGTTTCATGCCTTCACATATCTGCCGCATGTAATTGATTACTTCTGCCTCACTCATGAAGTAGTTGTCGTCTGTGATCTTTTCGAACAACTCGCCACCTGACATGCTGTCGAAGAAAGAAAATGTCAAACTTCAAACACTTTTTTGGAAATTAAAAGTTGGTTTTTAGTATTTTTTTGCGTTCCGGCAAATACATTACCAAAAATTACTCCCAAATAACCCGCGTAAAACATTAGTGAACAGTACGCAAAATTAAAAGCAGACCACTCAGAATAACTTTTGATCTAATGGTCGGATCTTCGCGTTTTAGGTTTCAAACTTCGTAGTTGAAGGGGGGTGATCTCAAATATGCCAAATACTTAGCGCAGGCGATATTTTAAGTTACGAAATCAGACAGAAAAACGAACCTTCTCTGAATAAACATACCTTTTATTCAACGAATTCGGATTTCTGACTCCCAAAATACATTTTACAACATTTTATAACCGTTGCTGAACAGCCGGCCCAATGTTTTGGGTTTACGGCTACTAATGTTCAACTCCGTAGCCCTGTAATTTTGATTTCAATCCAGAAGACAAGGAAACTCCTGGATCAAGTATTGGGAGAAATTTGCCTTCGTGGAGGATTTTCTGATGGAACTAACCTGCATTTGCGTTACATGAAGAGGAAGACCACGATAAGGCAAGGGGAATCTAACCCATTATCCATCTACCACTGAGGATATTTCACGTTAGTACTGTGAACGGGACCTGCCGGATGCGGAATTGGTACAGACCAGCCATCACTAGGATTCGAATTCGGATCACCTCATTGGATGGCGAACGCTTTATCCTCCCAAAATATATTTTATTTTATAACCGTCATTGAACAACCAACCCAATGTCTTGGGTTTACGACAACTAATGTTCAACTACGTAGCCTTGCAATTTTGAACCCAATCTAGAAGACAAGGAAACTCCTGGATCTCTACCCCCAGAGGTATTGATTTGTTATGGGAACATGGAGGACTTTGCGACTCGACAGATTTAACGTGCATCAGTCGCCATTTACAACATGGAGAGTCTACGGTCGTACCTTACCTCTTCATGTTAATTTTACTTTTTGCGTATTTCACCATATCTGAAGAAATTTTTAAGCAAACTGAAAAAATTTTTCATGATATTTTAAAAATCGTTGGTCCGAAAGTAATTCTATGCAAAAAATTTTTTTAGTAAACATGCATCATTTTTCATTATTTAATTTAATAAATAGTCGAAATAATTTTGAATTGAAAGATGTTCAATTCTTCTCATCATTTTAAAGTAAATAATTTTACAAGGCGAAATATAAAATTTGAGCGAAATCCGCCAAATAGTTCCTGAGAAATCAAATTTTTTAAAAGTCACACACTTAAAATTCGATTTCTCATGAACTATTCAACCGATTTTGGCGCACTGTACTTCTTATTTTATCACCATTATTAGAATAATTATTATATTTCGTCGCTGGTCAGAAAAACTAATGCAAATTATTTTTTTTGAATTCTTGCATTTTTTTCAAAAATATGAATTTACTTTTGAAATATTATTTGAGACTAATACTCAGTCTAAAGTGGTTTTGAAATAAGAATGATAGTGCAATAATTTCTCACACATACTATTTGTAAAAAAAAAGGATTAAATGTGTTTTCTTTGAATTCATGATATTATTTCATGATACTATATATATATATATATATATATATATATATATATATATATATATATATATATATATATATATATATATATATATATATATATATATATATATATATATTGTATATATATATATATATATTGTATATATATATATATATATATTGTATATATATATATATATTGTATATATATATATATATTGTATATATATATATATTGTATATATATATATATATATTGTATATATATATATACCAACCTGGTTTTTATTAAGCAAATTCTTTACATCTTAAGAACTGAGATTAATCACCATAAGAATTAAAATTTTTTTACATAAATTTAATATTATATTTATTTATTTATTTTAAAAAAACGATAATAATTAATAATACACTTTTTAATAATATTTTGGGTAAAACTTGCTACTAATTTATAAATAGTTTCTTAAAATATTAATACGCAAGAACATATATATAATTAAAAAATTCATTTCAACATTTTAAAAGTTATTTTATTACGTACTTAGAAAAGCCTTTAATAGGTATCCATTAGAGTTGTCTCAGAATGCTTTAATACTATTTTACCCATTCAGTGAAATTATTATGAATTCTATTCAATAACATTTAGACAAATTTCCTTTATTTCATGGGTCAAGATTGACAAGTGGTCAGGTTCAGGCATTTAATTATATAGGGTAAATTCGGTTTCCTATAATAAAGGTCTACTTAGACGAGTGGTCAAATTCAGAGGTATAACTAAAATTGAAACTTACAATTCATAGATGAGGACCATCTCATCGTCATCTTCGAACGCATCATGGAGGTGGACGAGTTTCGGGTGATGAAGATGATTCATGACGTCAATTTCTTTTTTGATGAGTGATTTTTCGAGAGGGTGGTTGACTGGAATGAACTTGGCGGCAAATATGTTGCCTGTTTTCCTCTCTCGGCACCTGTGCACCACACCAAATGCACCCCTATTCGGAAGAGAGAAAAAGATATATTGTGCTGCAATTCTTTTTTACAAACATATATTCAATCAAACACATATCCTATCTTATCTTATTTTATTTTATTTCATTTTATAACCGTCGTTGAACAGCCGACCCAATTTTGAGTTGACGACTACCAATGTTCAAACTCTGTAGCCTTGTAATTTTGAACCCAATCAAGAAGACAAGGGAGATCCTGAATCAGTACCCCCAGAGGTATTGCTTTGTTCTGGGAACGGGGAGGACTTTGTGACGCGACAGATTTAACGTGCATCAGTCCCTATTTACTACATGGGGAATTTTCGGCCGACGGGGATCGAACACGGGTCCGCTTGGACATGGACCCAGTGCCCTGCCAACCAGGCTATCTTGGCCCTATCTTATCTTATTGAATATTTTAAATATTTTTCTCACACATTTTAAAATTACTGATTACTATATAAGGGTATGGATAATTAAAATTTTTGCAATTGGCAAACCTTAATCAGCTGTCTATTTCAGTTTTTTTTTCTATAATGATCTTGTATGAAATGTATTAACATGGAATAGACTGTCGTCATAGAATTAGAAAATATTAAATGAATTGCACGCCTGAGTCAACGTGAATCGAAACTAACAAATAATATTTTACCAAAATAACTACTTTAGAACTTTACTGAAAGAAAAGTATTACTTAAGCTCCTCTCGCCGTTATGCGTATTAAGTATCGAGCCTACTACTACATGCTCCCCGGTCTATGATTTCGGATATGACTTCCTTTAAATTTTCCTCTTTCAAAATTCTCCTTCATTTGTCTCTAACAAATAATTCTTAGTCTTCCTTTCTTTTTCTCTTGCCATCAGGGTCCCAAAAAAGAGAAATACGCATTTAATTTCCTCTTGGGCAATCTCAGTACGTGCTTCACCCATTTTCACTTTTCTCTTATTGATTTTCTGTTATATTGTTGTCAGTTTTTTTTTTCTAATATTGTTTCATTTCTAATAGGCCAAAAGTTTTTGAATATCTGTTTTCTAAAGCACCATGCTTCAAAGCCATAAAATAAAATTGCTAAGACTATTGCCTTATAGATATTTATATTTGTTCTGTATTGAAAGCTTGTTAACTTTCAGAAATTATTGAGGCTTCTAAATCATGTTCTGGCACACGAATGACCCTGTTCTTAATATCCCTAACAAATATTTTACCTTGGCCCCAGTAGGTTTAAAAATTGGCTCAATTTGGGTCTTATAAGAACATGTACCGAGGGACCCATATTAGTATGTTAAGATTTTTTAAATATTGGTCCTAGAATGGCCTATATAGGGCCTACATTGGCCAATATCGAACCTATATTGGCTAAAGTATGGATATAAAATATTGGGTGAATCTGACAATTCTATATAGGACCGATATTGGAAAAATAAAGGCCCTTTAAACCCTTACGGAGCCAAGATTTACGAATATTGGCCCAAGTTATTTTGCTGCTAGGTATCTGCCTCTAAAACTGCTATCAACGGCAAAACTGAGATTGTCAAAACATTATCAAAATTCTTACTGATGCAAAGGTACGACAGTATTTAAGTAATAGGTACTTTACGAAACAACTGGCAGTTTTGTCTAATATAGGAAAATAGTACAAATGATTATGTAATTATAGTGCATAGGAGAGCTGGAATTATTCTAATAAAATTATGCATTATAAGTAAAAATTAATGTAAAGAAAGACAACTTATTACGTTGTTTAATCATCAAAGAGTTAAAACGAGTGGATTTATATTAAATAAAGTAAAAAAGCAGTTTACTTACGTTCCAATTTCTTCCAGAATGTCATATTTATCATACACACTGGAAGTTTTAATGTCTACAGGCTGCGGCATGTATTTGTCGAAGACATCAAACACTGTAAAATGAATGAAAGTCAATACACAGGACTCAATTGTTTATTTTTATGTAGTAAACAAATTTAGAGTATTTACCGAATTGGTCGTAATTTCTAATTTTTCCTTCCGATTTTCCACGAATTCTTCGTCCTTGGGCATCCACTGTAAAAGAATGACCAAAAAATAACATTTACAACTTGCTTATAAAGAAAAATATACATGAATGAGGTAGCATTGAAATAATTTAAATTTGAAATATAGCATTTTGAAGAAAAACAGGTTCCATCTAGTTCCCCAATGTAAGCGTTTTTCTAGAGTAAGAATATTCCTTTAAAACAGTGTGAATTTTTTATTTTTATTCTTTTTTTAAGTGCTTAAAAATGAAGTACTGAAAAGTTTATGTAAAAATATTTTTTGTGCTTTATTCATAATTTTTTTCTTTGGGCTGTTTCACACGAAGTATACCTCTTAGATAATGAAAATCACAATTTTAGAATCTTACGAATAAAACTATTCTTTACGATTTTAATTTGTTGAAACAGAGCTTTAAAGTTACATTTACTCAAAGAAGCCTGAAATGAAGCTTTACTATTTCAGACAGAAATGAAATACTGCTTTTTTTGTAATTTTAGGTGCGGGGTAAAACGGGTATACTTTGTAATATAAAATGAATATTTGCAACAATGTCTGTAACTAAGACAAAGACCACACTTATTTATAGGAGATGGCAATTACAAAAGATCTGATACTGCTCTAAATACAATAGAAACGGTAATACTTTAAGAAACTATCTAACATAAAATAACGTGAAAAAAAGAAATACTTCAGAGCTGTATGACCATTTGTTGGCGATAAACCATTAAGTATTTAGAATAAATCATCATACTTGATGTATAAAAAAATAATTCAAAATGGAATGAATGTGCCAGTCTTAGAACGATATGTATCTAATTTTTTTTCAGCAGAGTTCTACGGTTTTTAAAACTCTGACTATTACTAATAATAAAAGATGTAATATCATTCATTAAAAAAATATAGGGAGCAAAAATTATATTTTGATACTTGTGATGTAAGAAAAAATTAGGATATAATTTTAAATTATAATTTAAAAAAATATCTGAAGATAATTGATTTTCAGTTGTTATTTTATTCAAAAGGTTATTTAAAATAGTTATTTTATGTATTGCACTGTCTTTCCCTCATCTTTCAGATGCTTTATACTTAAAACATGGAAGAGAACTAAATTCAATCGGTAAAATTCATTAAAAAAAATCCAGCTGATGAACTAAACCAATCGGCCGCATTTATAGTTTGTTTAAACCTAAATAGTACTTAATTATAAAGAGAATGATTATAAAAAGTAGGAATGTAAACTTTACTTACACATTATATGCTTTCTTCTTGCATGATCTTTTTCTTTCTCTGAAAAAGATGTGATATTTTTATTGTTTTTAAAGAAAAACTATCTTTTAATTAGTTAAAAAAATTTCTTTTTACTTAACAGAAGAAGCTCAAATAATGTTTTACCCTTATTGAGTTAGCTGTGCTGCAAAAATTTTGAATTGAACTTTCTCAATTTTCTTGATACATTTTAAAATGCTACATCTCGATAATTATAAACCTCAATGAAATATAAAATATACGTTTTTCTTTAGGTTGTTTTCATTGCTTTTGCTGAAAAAGTTTTTGACATTTGTTTGTATTTTCTAGATTGGGAACACAACAAATTCAAGAAGAAAAAATGTGCTTTAAAAAGTTTAAAATATGCCACGCGTACACCTAAAGTTATTGATTAGTTTACAATGAAAAAAAGATCAAATTTGAATGCGAGAGAAACTCCTTCTTTTGGAAAATAAAAAAGCTGTTAACAAAAGTTTTTTTTGTTAACAAAAACGGCTGTATCGGAAATTAGCAAAATGAATGGCCATTTTTTGCAGCTTATGTGAACGTTTAGAAAATGTCAGTTTAGTTAGTGAATGATTTCGTAAATATTGATATTAACTAATTAGATGGAGAGTTAATCGGCAGGGGTAATTGTGAGCCCAACTCAAAAATCCTGAAAATTTCTCGAGTAAAATCATTAATGACGCATTTCATAAAATAAATGTCTTCATAAATTTAAATCATTGATACTTTCAAAACATGAAATTCTAAATGAATTACATGCGGCATAATTTAAATAAATAATTGTGTATAAGTATACCTCTAATCACATTTATTATTCTACCAGAAAAAATATTTACAAATGAAAGAGACGCCGAGTATAAATTCCCGTTCTAATATTTTTAAATAAAATAAACTCGAATTTGTATACATAAATGTGATCGATAATTTCTTGAAACTTCTGGACCTTGGATTTTGGGAAATTTTCGGATCGCGAGTAGCGAAAAATCCGGATTTTTCCGGAACCACAATCATATCTAAGAATCATTAGCGAACCTACCACTAATGATCATTGGATCATTATCATTATCATGATCATTGGATCATTATCCTTCTACAGAATCATTAGCGAACATTGAAATGATCATTCGAATCATTAATGAACTAATCAATCAGTAGAATCATTAGTGAGCCTTGGCATTCGCCGTGTTACACATTCCTTTAATTTTTATTTGTTACATGTCATTACTTGTTGTCTATTTTAACTATTGGAACTGTGATTTGACCTTCGAATATCTTTTAACGGTCAGTATTATATAAAAAGAGTATTTTTGTTTATAACTTACGTTTAGTTGTGACCAGTTGAGTGGGTTCACTGGGGTCACTTCTTCCATAAACATTTTCAGCATATATTCGGAATACGTAGTCCTTACCCGGATTCAAACCCTGGACGGTATGATAGGTGAACCTACAAATAATGAAGACTTCATGCTATAGTGTGAGAAGGATTTCAAAATATTTTTTTTAAAAAATCAACTCTCTAAATGTTTATTTTTAAATAATTATGTCATTATGATTTTAAATTTTTGAAATTTACATATTTGTTTCGGCAAAAAGAGAAAAGTAATGCTATTAAAACTATAAAGATTGAAACTTAGTATGTAACCTATATTGCTCAAAAGTAGTCAAAATGTGAAAGAAGATTGTGAAAGAATAATGTGTAAAGAAATTTGTTTCAAATAAATTTTTTATTTACAGTTATATAAGACGTTATTAGTAAATATTAACAATAAAAAAAATAATATGTTGTACAAAAAGTCACAAGAATTTAAGAAATTGTATACATCATTGTTTTTCCAATCGAGATTAAAAATTAGTCAAAATGACTTCCTTCGGCAATCTAGTGTTAAGAAACAAAGCATAATAAAAATTTATCTTTCAAAGCTGATAAAAAAATTTTAAATGCCAAAATGTAAAGTAATTTTTAAGACCACTAAATAATATGGCTTCTTCACTGAGAAAACTTCCATTCCAGATCTTTGGAATTGTGTGATAAATTGTATTTCGAGAAATTATTGTGATTTATTTTATAATGGATAAGCCAATGCAAGATAATCCACAATGAGAATCCTAGAAAGCATTTTGCCACCAACCAAAAAAAAATATTTAATTTAAAGATAACGTAATATATCTTTTGAGTGTGTTATTACCTCGTGTTTCCACATCGAATCCAGCTGGTCATGGGGCATTCTTGTTTTTCAATGAGGTAACTGCTCACGTGACTTCCGCCATCCCACAAAGGAGCCTTCCAAGAGAGGGTCACGAAGTCGTCGCATATGCTCTCCACAACCGGGAATCGTGGAGGATCCGGTTTATCTGCAATAAAACAAACATCGATTACTTCTGTCCATTTAATCAGGGTGTAAATACTGTCTGGCTATCGCGAGAACTCTTCCAAATTGGCGTGCTGGCGGTTACTATGGCTACCGGGATAATTTCGAATGGGTATGTTTATTGCTTTGCTGCAATTAAAGAAAATCGTGAAATTTCTTTAATTTTCTTCCCGATAATTTTTTTTACTCTTTCTATAACCCTGGAGAAATTCTCGTAAATGATGGACAGTAAATTCTTTTCAAAATCGAAACTAACTTTTTATCGAAATAATTATCTATAGTGTTTTTTCCCTCTATTTTATTCACATTGTAACGTTTGCTCGATTTAGAGTAGATAGTCAGGTGGGATGTTTGAAAATCATGTTATTTCAGTTTTACTTTTAATACATATTCACTATCGTGTGTTAAAAGCCGTTGTTCTTACTCGCCATCTTAGACTTTAGATGATTTTTTTTAAAACCTTTTCTCGAGAATTTCTCTTTTTTTGTTGTTTGGAGATTTTTGTTAATTGAATGCCATTTGACAGCATAGTACATTTCGAATAGATTGAGAATTTAAAGCCGTTTCTTTATTAATTTGAGGGAACAGCGTTTGATAGCTTTTCAAACTTTTGGAATTTTTTCTTCTCATAATTCAAGCCATAAAATTATGCAACTAGTCATTTTGGATAAATAGTTTAATACCGTACAGTTGTATGGTTTTAGAAATTTTTAGAAATTTCAAAACTTAGTTTTATTAATATTTAAATTGATAAGAACTGATTTGGATAACGCTAAAAAATTATCTTAACGTAAATTATGCAAAAACAAAGATATTTTTCAAACAAAGATATATAAGACTCAAAAATCAGCCAATAGTATGTAGAAATGCTGGCCGCAAAACTGCTTTGTTATCAGATTGTTTTGTTAGAAAAAAACAGTTTCAATTTTCAGGGGTCTGCTTAGAAGAAATTTGGGTCCGTTAACGGACCCTTCACAAAATATCTTTTCATAAAAACGGACCCTACAGAAAATATTTTAACTTAAAAACGGACCCTTCACAAAATGATTTTTCTTTAAATCGGACCCTTCACAAATATGTTTATCTTCATTATTATTTTGTTAATCGAATAAACCCTTTCCAGGGCAGAAAACAAGAAAGATGGATGTAAACGAATTAAGTTTTGTCTCCGTCAGACGATTCTTCCATTATTCGTCCGAAATTAATATTCTGCGTTCAGAATTATAGGCTAAATACCAAATATTTGTATGTCGCATCCCTAATTTAAAAGCAGCAATTGTTTATTTTTTAAAATTTAATTTTTTTAATTATAATTTTACAGTGTTGAGCATAATCTTGTATGTGTTTACAATTTAAAAACTCCTTGAAAAAGTTTTTTTTTTGCAATAACGGACCCTATTTGCACAAATTCATAAAAGCGGACCCTGGTTGATAGAATGTGAGTAATTCTTTCACAATTTCACGAAAAACAGACCTTTCACAAAATGTCTGGACAGACTCCTGATTTTAGAATAACCCTCTTAACATGTCCACTAGTCTGGTTAAGTGACGACTTTGTGTTTTAAATTATTAAAAGATACTCTGCGAAGTAGAGTGTTAGAGTGTATTTAAATATAAATACATATGTTACCGTGAATCAAGGGAATATCGACTTTCACCGGTGAATGTCAAGAATCACAAAGTCGCTTTGGTGAATGTCCGAACTATTTGTTACATCCAATTTGATATTCAGTTATAAGTTGGTATAACTATATTTATTCGATGTTTTAACATCTGCTTAGGAGAGATTAGGAGAAACGTCAATGATCAGAATTCCGGTTAAATGCATACGGGGCTTTTGACTTTATGAAAACATCTATGTAGTGCATACCGGGCAGTGGCACTTAACTAGACGTAGTATATATTTCTGACATCTACCAAAGCTACTCTTCTATTGTCTTCATTCATCGATTAAAATCAACAACAACGCATTTCGGTCATACACACAGTAACATATACACTGAAAATATAAAGAGCACCAAAAACACAGGTTGTATGCTAAAGTGGCACGATTTTGAGACCAGACCAATAGGCAGCCATTCATATAAAGCAGGGTGGTCATTTAGTCAAACAATCACCGGTCATTTAGTCAACAGCAACAGAGTTTGTGTCTCAACAACTTACCATTAATTTGAACTTTAATAATAGCCGAGTCGATTCCCATTTCGTTTTCGGCTACTATTCTGTAAGGTCCGTTGTCGTATTTGTTGACGTCTCTGATGGTCAAGAGGGCGTGTCTCTCACCCACAGTCACATCGTAACGGTGACCACTCTCGATTTCGTCACCATCCTTTGACCACTTGATCTTCGGTTTTGGAAATCCGGTAAATGGAATTTTCAGAGTAACGTTCTCGCCTTTTTCGAAGCAGGCCAGTTCTCGGAATCTTGGGGGAACGTAGATGTGAGGAGCAGCTGCAAAAAATAAATCCTGTGAGCTTTGATAGCAAAAACAGTAATTTAAACATACAACCGGGGATAACTCTTACTCTTGATGAGAAGCTCGGCTCTTGATGTCCGCGAACCCCCTTTGTTGGTAGCTCTGCAAGCATATTCATCAGCATCTTCTCCGTAAGCCTCACTGACAACCAGTGAGTACGAATCACCGTCCTTCAGCATAGTGTATTTACCTCCGTCCATCAGTTCACGCGTTCCTTTGTACCTGAAATAAAACATGTCGAAAAAATGTATTTCCGAACTGTTCAAAGTCACGTTAAGTTTTAAACTTCATGGTGAACCTGATGTTTCCTTGTTTGTATGCGATTAGAGAAACTAGAAAACTATTAAAAGATAAAGACATTTCTTAAAACTCTTTTCTCTTCTTTTTTAAAATTTGTATATGACCCTACAGTTTTAACTGTATTAAAATTTGAAGGTGAATCCTTATTATGAAGGGTTAGTTAAATTAGGTGCAATATCATTGATAATTTTATTAACCTTGTTAAGATTCATGTAATGCAAGTAAGACATTGTCGAAAACTTGATTTAACTTTTAAGATTTGTATATGATGCATGCTCTTAGTATTGTTCTCTGTAACTTCGTTAAAAAAAAACCGTTTTAATATTTAGAAAGCACAAGAACTAAATTTTTTTCAAAAGAATATGATAACAGTGTGATAAATATGGTTTAGTAAATATGCTTACCATGTAATAGTTGGTTTTGGATTGCCAGATACTTTGCATGTAAACTGGGCACTCTTATTTTCAACGGCCATCACATTTCGGAGTGGAATCACAAACTCTGGTGGCACTGGAGCTACAATGAAAAGAATTATTGATATCATTTAAAATAAAATGCAAATTTATGTTACTTTATAATCAGTGTTAACTTTGGGGAAGACCATTTTAAAGAATTGAAAAAAATCAATTATACAGGGGTGAAAGTATCAGTTAGCAAAAAAAGCTGAATTCTACATAAACGCAATCAAACATTATGAAATTAATAAATGTATGGAGCTTAAAAAGCTTTGAAAAAAGCTGAATTCAGAGTAAAAGCTGAAAACTTTCTTGCCTGATTATAAAATGCATAAGGTATTGCCATAATATTCAGTCCGGATATCCTAAAATTAACCAAAGACTGACTTAAAAACGAAAGGAGATAGAAATATTCAATCAATCACATTCTTCTTCAAGCATCAATTAACTTATTCTCACTGACTTTTAAAATGAGTTTTGTTTCTAAGTTTGCAGTCACTAAGTGGAGCAATTTAAGATAAGAATTAACTTAGTTATTAAAAATTAATGTTTTGTTTAGAATGCACAGCAAATATTTTTTCTACCATGTAGAATTCTAACAAAATTATCAAACAGCAGCGGTCACCATAGCAATGCATGCGCACTATTTACTATTACTCTTGGACACAGTTGAAAAGTGTGGTGACGCCATCAAACTCAAAACAAGACTTTACCAATGGGTAAAAATCTGTTCTCGGTGAGGAAAATCGAGACATTTTTATCAAAAAACCCCTCAGTTGTTTAGCAAATAATGAATTTTATAAAACTTTCCTCTAAAGTAAGCTCGTAAGCCATACCATTTGGATCTGTGATCTTGACTGATGTTGAGTTGAGAGAGGGTGGACTCATTCCTGCTTCGTTCACAGCGAACACCCTGAATTCGTATTGCCTGTCCTCTATGAGATTGGCGATGTTCACTTGGGTGGTAATGGAGAGGTTGGGTCCAACTCTCTGCCATGCCAGGGTACCAACCTCCCTCTTCTCGACCCAGTATCCTTGGATTCTGCTGCCACCATCACTCTCTGGTTTCTCCCACGAAAGATTCACAAAATCACCCCCAACTTCGGTCACAACTGGAATTCCAGGCGCACTAGGTTTGTCTGAAGAGAAAATAACCAGATTTACACCTGCTGCCACCAATAATATTTAAATATATAGAAAGTTAGTTGAATATCACATTTAATTTCATAATAAATCCATCTAATAATTAATTCAATATATATATATATATATATATATATATATATATATATATATATATATATATATATATATATATAGTATATATATATATATATATATATATATATATATATATTATATATATATATATATATATATATATATATATATATATATATATATATATATATTATATATATATATATATATATATTATATATATATATATATATATATATATATATATATATATATATATATATATATATATATATATATATATATATATATATATATATATATATATATATATATATATATATATATATATATATATATATATATATATATATATATATATATATATATATATATATATATATATATATATATATATATATATATATATATATATATATATATATATATATATATATATATATATATATATATATATATATATATATATATATATATATATATATATATATATATATATATATATATATATATATATATATATATATATCAAAATGTTGAGACATGAAAAAAATTACAGAATAATGAAAAAAAAAGAAAAAAAAATATTTAAAAAAATAATTAAAAAAAACCGGGAGAAAAAAAAGATAATCTCTTCATCAGCTCGCACGATTATATCCACAAAAAGGAATGCTTACTAATATTGTATCAATATAGCCAAAGCAAAATATATCAATACTATAGCGTGAAGAGCACTCAAAAAGTTTTGGTACAAAATAGATTAAAACACATTAAGTGATAAATATCACGTAAAAAAACAGAAAATAAAACGTAAAGAAAAAAACAGAACAAAATATAAAACGAAATCTATAAAGCGAATTCAAATAAACTTACATGGACCAGAAAATTTTCAAGAATGATTTAAAATATTTTCGCAATAAGATCGTCAGTTTCCAAAATATGAAAACAGAAGAGCAAATTGAGGTAAAAGCGTAAATAGAGGGCTTTTGTTTTATAGCGCGTTCTTACTGCAGTACTGAAGAGCGTTTGATTTGTTAGTTACCAAGGATTGGTCCGAAAAGGGATGAATAAAGCTTATTGATTTTTCTTAATTTTCTTCGTTTTTCTCTTTTTGTTTATTCATTGAATTATAGCCTACCCCGGATGTAGATTGCACACACATCTTATTCAATTAGAGCAAATTAAACAAAATTTTGAAGCTAAATAAAACATAACTAGTATAATATAATATAAAAACACAACAATGGGATTTTCATTACATAAATTTTAAAAATCTTTTACAGTATGGTCTATCCCAAAATCACCACCCACATTTCTCTCCCTCGACTGAAGTCGTAATCTACGAAAAACTAGAACCACTAATGTCATCTATTAGGAAATTTTAAATAAGTATTACTAAAATAGAAAAGAACTCAGCTCGGGTTTCACAAAATAAAAACGTTAATTTTTCTCCTGCCCGAGGTTAGTTCGGCCATCACAAATACTGTAGACAAATACTGTAGTTGCCCGAACAGGATTCGGGCGACACTGACAGGGAGTCAAGGGTTTTTAAAAAACAAAAATCGAAAATAAGCACCTTCAAGCACTTCTTAAAAAAGCTACGCACCATGTGCAATGTACTTAACAATACCATTTCACATAAAAAGAATGAAAAAAAAATTCACCCTCACAAATAAGAAAGAAAATGAAGACTTACCGTAAGGCAATTTAGCAATGATTGGATTGGTACCTTCCAACGGTTGACTTTGACCGTTCTCATTTACGGCCATCACTCTGAACAAATATTCACCCCCTTCTGTCAATCCCTGAGCTGTAAACACCAATTCCTATGCGAAAATTAATTTAAAAACATTAGAAATTAGAAAACAAATAATCAACAAATAATCATTAAAGTGTATCTACCACTGAAAAAATACAATTCCAATTCACTAGTATATATAACACGTGTTAACTCTATTGTATGAGGAGATCCCTTTTCCATAGATGAAGGACTTTGACCAAGACTAATACTATCACCACAATAATAAAAATTACTTTTTCAAAAATGTATTTATTTTCCTGGATTGCTTGCTTAGAATACTTGATCAAATTTCTTTTATGAATGAATACGTTCTCAAATTTTATTTCTTATGTATTTTTAGGAAATGCAACTATTTATATAATTAAATGAGTTTTATTGCAAAATATTATTTTTTCTAAAAAAATATTTAGCTTTAAAGCTTGTTTGCTTAGAATAGATGATAAAGTTTGTTATTTTATGAATAAAAACGTTCTTTAAACTTAAAACTTGAGATAAAACTAATTATTTGTATCAAAAATTATAAACCAAAGAGGTAAACGCATTTAATTTCCCCCTTAAAAAAATTTATGCTCAAAAGCCTGTTTGCTTAAAATGCGTGGAAGTTTTCTTTTTTCTAATTGCTAAATATATTTTTAAATCTTATTCGTACACTATATTTATCTGAAAGAGATGCAATCATGTATGCACCCTTTTGAGTTGAAGTTCATTACCCAATAAAACATGCATTTGTTTATAAAATTGCAAATAATAAATCGAATGTATTTTTTTTTCAGTTTAAAATAGGGACTAAGTTTAACTCAATAAAATAGGGTTTGATCAAGACATCCGAAGTAAAAAAAAAATCAAGTGGTATATGGCCTTCGCTACTATATAGCAGAACTTTTAGACACTTTACAACGATGCACTTTATTTTGATATTCGTAGAGTGCACTTTAAACGTCAAACTAAATTCTTCGAATCTAAATAACTTTCTGGGATGCACTGTTGAATAAAATGCCACCGGTGTGTTCCAAGCAATAGATCAAACCTCTTAAACAATGCATTCAAAGAATATATTTTTAAATCATGTATGGTTGACTGAAAAAAAAAAGAGTTCAAATGCTCACTACAACAACAACAAAAGGAAGAAAAAGAAGAAAACAAACTTTGTTAGATATCCAAAGTGTAGATACCGAACAGCTACAAAAATTAAGCATAACATAAAAACGGAGCTAAAATTATTACAGTCTATAGCTCCGTTTTTTCCGGAAAAGCCACAATCACTATAAGAGAATCGAGATGGCTCAGGGGATAGAGCGTTTGAATTCATATGAGGTGAACAGGGTTCGAATCCCAGCGATTGACGGGATAATGCCTATTTACCAACAAAAAAATAAAAAATTTCCAGTTTTTTCCGGACAAATTTAGTTGCGCATTCCGCATCCGGCTTGCACCGACCACGGTGCCGATGTAAAACATCCTCACTGGAAGACGGATCATTGGTTAGATCCCCCTAGCCGTGAAAAATTCTCGTGGTCTTTCTCTCCGTGTAACGCAAATGCGATATAGTTTCATCAAAAAGTCCTCCACGAAGGCAAATTTCTGTCCATACTTGATTCAAGAGTTCCCTTGTCTTCTGGATTGGGTTCAAAATAACCAGGCTACGTAGTTGAACATTAGACGTCGTAAACCCAAAATTGGATCTGAAGTTCAACGACGGTTATAAAATCACTATAAGAATCCTTTTGATTTCCATTTTGTAACAAATTATGTTTGAATATATTATGAAAATATATGAGCAGTCAAAAATTCTTCAAACCTTTATAGTCATTGGATTACCATGAGATAAAAACCATATCAATATGCAAGAAAATGTACTGAACCAGATAATACATTTCAAATCAAGCAAAGATAAATAAATTGTCGACTGGATTCGATAAAAGTTCCTAAAGTGTAATTTTCATGAACTTTTTCATTAATTTCGATTTATTAATTGATTTTAATTGATTTCTTTAATTTAACGTTTTAGAGAATAAATTAATGTGACGTAATTTGAAATAATTTGCAATAATTAGTGTAAATTAGCTTAATAATTGCTCAATGCTCCTGGAAGCGTTGACCACTAAACACTAAGAGTGAGTCACTTAGTACCGTCATCCACTGAGGTGTACAAAATTTAAAATTTTTTAAAAAATAAAACATAATTTAAGGTAGATAAGACTTTTCTTATCTATCTCTGTGATTTTGACGATAGGTAAGTCTAACCAAGTCAACATTTTTGATGGTTTGCCATAGATGGACCAAAACATGATCTTTATGGTAACCATCAATAATTCCATCATGAATCATTATATTATTTGATAGTAACCAACATAAGTAACCATCACCCCAATGTAGGAATTCGGACTGATTTATGATGGTCCATCATTAGAATAGCTACTTATTGTGATGGTTATCTCATTTTAAACCATCACGAATTTCCATCGAATATCATAGAAATCAAATGTTGGAACGATCATGAACAACCATCATCCCAATGTGGGAATTGGGACTGATTTATGATGGTTCAACATTTAAAAAAAAAAACAATTGTTTTGATGACAACCAACATGAATTCCCAATCAACCATCATAGAAATGTATAGTTGATGGAGCCATTGCGGAATGAGAGTCAAATTTCTTTTGATGGTTAACCATCACAGTATTAAAGTAACATTTTCCATCATGGAGTGATAAAAGTTTGTTGGCAAATCAAAAACCATGAACATGTAATGGAAAATGTTGGATGATGGTGACCATCAAGTGATGTTGGACCACCATGAATGGCACTGAAACCAAAATAAACAGTCAAAAATTTTTGATGGGACCATCAAAATTTTGGACTTGAGTAAGATAAGACCTTTTCCAAAAAAAAATCTTAAATTTTTTTTCAGAAGTGTCACTTAAAATATTGTCAAATGTTGTGCAAAGTCATAACATACCCTGCAGTAGCTGGAAGCCACAACCCACTGACTGTGACTCGTTTCCTTCCTTTCCACGATGTAGTTCGTGATTTTACTTCCACCATCGTATGCAGGTGGTCTCCAGCTAATGGTTGCTGTGTGCTGTGTAATGTCCGACACCTCTAGTGGTCCCTGTGGTGGTCCCGGCAATCCTAAAATATTTTTAAAGCAATATTTATCTGCCTCATATTAAATAAATATTTCGATATGCTGTTCTTCAAAAGGTTATAGAGCAGTTTTAAAAATGTACAACAGCTACGTGACTTTAGTTACGAGTTGTTATAACAAATTATTCTGTTATAAAAATCAATTCGAATAAAGATAACTTGAAATCGAAATTTCACTTATTGTACAGGATGTTCTATATGAACTAATATATGTACTTATTTAGATGCTTGCCAAATACTGAGTGAAATAAGTAATAATTAAAATGTAATGAATTACCTCTGAAGAGGACGGGTTTCAAAATATGTTTGATTGCTGGAGAAAATTGTTGAAAGGTGATTATCAGAGAGACAAACTGGTTTTCCTATTCCCTTCTCCAGGAGTTAGTAATTATACATCAATATCATTTTACGTATATGTTATATTTTAATTGGCGCCAATTAATATGTATACCTGAATGACCAAAATCCAGAGAATGTCGACTTTCATGGCTCAATGTCAACAGTCACATAGTCGCTTTGGTGAATGTCTGAAATATTTGTTATATTCGATTTGGTATTAATTTATTCGCTGATATTATTGAATTTATTCGATATTTTAATAGCTGCCGAGTATAGATTAGGAGAAACATCAATGTTCGAAGTACCGGTTCAATGCATACCGGGCTGTGGCACTTAACTACACCTTATATATAGTCCCTGACTTATTAGACGCACTAAGAGATTCTATGTAAAATCTTAATTATCAAGTGATACTATACAGCTTTATTCTTTTCATGTGACTGAAACCGGTTTAAACTTGTTTAAGTTAGCGTATTAATGGGTAAACATTGTAATGCAATACGTTATAAATAAATATACATAGGAAGTATATGAAAAATCTCTTGAATAAAAACCCATTACACGTATGTTTAAATAGAAAAGTATTGGCCATAAACTCGTGCAAAACATGTATTACACTATAGTGCGTCTAATAGTTTGGTGTCTAATTATTATAATATACTAATATAATACCTGATGTAACAAATATCGTATATTTATATAATATATCGTCTAATTTATCCAATCCTGGAATTTATATTATATATCGTCTAATTTAACCGATTGATGCACGAACGTAAACAAGTGCAAACTGGTTTCAGTCTGATAATTATAATTTCACACAGAATTTTACACCTGATAATTATAATCTTACACAGAATCTTATAGTGCGTCTAATAATAAGGGCATGAACTGTATACAAATATTGAAATAGGGTTTGGCAATAACTAGATAAAATGTACCTGTTACTTTCATTGTGAAAGTGGCATCTGCCTGCCCGCTGTCATTCTTCACAATTATCTTGTACTTCCCTTCGTCTGTCTTCAGTGCTTCTCTCAGGTAAATGATTGCGTAATCATCGAATACAGTGTACTTCAGGTGCTTGTCCTCCTTCACCTCCAGGCCATCTTTGAAAAGATTGACATCAAAGGGACCCGTCCCTGAATAGAATATCTTGATCTTACCATTATCGTGCTCCGGGAAGGAGACCTCGTTGGGACATCTTTCGATTTTGGGAGCACCTAAGGGAAAACAAAACTTTGAATTTAATACTGTTATGTGGTACCTATTACTTGAGCAGTCATTTATAGAAATGTTTTTTAGAGGCTTATATTCAAATGTATATGTTTGAATTTATACTGTGCCGAATCAAGTTATATTCAAACAGTTTTGACTTAAAAAAGAAAAAATAACATTTATTTGACACTCAATCACATCTGAACAATAAATTTGAAAAACCCGTTTAGTAAAAAACCTTAAATACAAAAAAAATCTCAAAACTTTTAATTAACCTCGTTATTGACGCAAAATATCACTTGTAGTAGATGAATCATGGATTAGATTATTGACAAGTATTCTAAAAATATATATTTATTGTGAGGATTGCGGGACATTTTGGTAAAATAGAAAAAAAAGCTCTTTCATCATTTAAAAGAATTAATATTTCATTTATAGTATGTACAGAGAGCCGTTAGTAATTACGTAACAAAATTTGAAATAGTTGATCCAATACAGAGAACATCAAAAAGAAATTGTTTAAATGACGAAAAATTAACCAGTTGTTAAGTAGTTGCAATAATTTGTAGTCGCTTGTCTCAAATCTGAAACCAAAACTGGTAATGAACTAAATAGCGTTGACGTCTTTCTGATTATGAATCAAATTATTTTGATTTAGGGTAGGATTATTTTTAATAGTAAATGCGAATGAAATATTGCTGAAATGTTCGAACACAACAAACTTTGACTACACAGTCATCTCAAGAAGACCTATAAATGATGCGAAATTCGAACAACGAATTTAAAGAGGTGATAAAAAGCATTAAGAGGGGGGGGGGACTTACCATGAAGCATACGGTCGCAAACTATGTTGAAATGATCTCATAGCAGGGATCGCAAGGATTGTTATGATGAGAATTGTTTTACTTATAGGACATCAAAAGTACACCTGGCACCTTTGATCGAATTAGGGATTCGTTTGTACGTCATTGTAGACTTAGTAATGACTCCCAGAGATTCTACCCCGGGCAGACAAAAATTTTGCTTATAAGAAATACTACCGCTAATATGCAGAACTCAGTTATTTTGTAGATTGTCTAAGTTAATGCGCTGATTAACTAGGGTGTTACGTTAGAGTGCTGAAAATTGTTTCTTAAATTATTAGGTAATCCACACATTATCTAATAAGCAGTCGTTAATGAGAAAATAAGATCTTTGCTGTATTCTTAAATTATCATAATGTATCATTTCGATAACTAAAAAAATCAAATTAATACAATCAACACATTAGTTGACTGACTCAATCTTCAATTAAATAGCTATAATCATGCTATACTACAACAAAATTTACTGATTTTTTAAAGTTAAATAAGAATATTATTACAAAGAAATGAGAGGAACAAAATTTTGAACTTAAACGATACAGAAGTTGTTAATTTAAGTTCAATGTGGAAAACTTTTGATTTCGCACTTTAACGGAGCAAATTAGTTTATCTGCAAATAAGTTAGGTTATGTCCACATCTATAGATTTTGAGCTTTAGCGGTAACGTGGATAATATTTTTTACAGCTTTATTTTTTGCTACTATAATTTCATTTTACTATTACTATACATTGTACAGTAATTCGAGATCGTTATTTTAATTTTAGCGTGATATATATTGGTAAGCAGGTTATGACCTCGAGTAAAAAACATCTTATGGTGTTTCGTATAATTTAAGTGTCACATTTATTGTTTTTTATTCGTTATGTTTTACTGTATTAGTTGCTGTTATAGAGATTGATATCATGATTGATTAGAATGATCTAATCAAGCATTGTCGAACTCAAAATAAATTGTGATAGCAACTATTGTACATAATGCAAAATGTATCAAATTTACAAATGCGGTTATGTTATGAAAATAACAAAAGCTGCAACCATTTTATCCAACATAATCCTACAATTATCCTGAAATCAGTCAATAAATGAGTAATATAAAAACAAATTTTTTAAAGTCAATCCCTACTTATTAAATAATAGCAATTTTTTCTTCCAGATAAAACTAAAATTAATTAAATTTCATTAATGAATTAATATTTGAAAATACTGTAATAATATCGAGTGTTTAACATAAAAAACTGTAGGCATTTAATGAATGATTTGCACAAGGTATAGGAAGTGTGTGAACTAATAGTAGGAAAAAAGAAAGCCGCGTGGTATCAGACAATTGGGTATACTATAGCCTACGTCACAGGTTGTGTTATTCCTACTAAATTTAACCCATGAACGGCATTTTCTGCGAGCCTAACTTCAAGCCACAAATAAACAAACGAAGTGTTTGATCGTTTAAATAGCTGCTCGCCAGATTTTATTGCATTATAAAGAAAAGTAATTGATATTCGATTTTTGATTAATAATTGATTTATGTGGATAGTGGCATAGAATTTAGCATTGCGTCATGGTAAATGTTATTCCTACTAAGTGGAAGTAGTTGTGTTTTTTTTATATTATACCCAATTACAAAAGTATAAATTGGGTGACGTGGACCACACGTGCTACCACGTCATGTTCTTTATTGAATGACACATTGAATAGAAAATAATTAAATATTTAAATGCGAGCGATAAACTATTTTTTTGTAGTTGTTCAAATAGAGCTATAAGTTAGACATTATCAATGATGTTATTGTTAAACTGTGTGAAAAACTGAATCGCTTATACTAAAATTTAAAACAATGACTCACGTATAACCCATCAGAAAATTTCATTTTTTTTGCTCATCATTATTTAATTAATGAGTAGATATCTTTTAAAAAAAAACAGTATTAACATCAAGTGTCATCTACTAAAAAATGTGTTAGACGTTTGAACTTTAAAAAAATGCATTTGAAGTTGAGTGGATAAAGAAAAAAGTATTTTATGAACGATTTAAAATTTGAACAAGATACAGGGAGAGTGTGAACTAATAGTAAGAACAATGAAACTTAATTGACTAATAATGTACTCACAAGCAATGTTCAGTTTTGCAGAGCATTTTATGGCACCTATGCTGTTACTCAGTTCACACGTATATTCTCCTTCATCTGTGTCCCACACTTCAGAAAATACCAACTTGAACACACCAGTGTCCAAATCTTTCTGAACAATGCGACCAGCTGGATGGATTTCTCGAGCATTTTTGAACCTGAAATTTGAACATACACGTTGTATTAGACGAATCATGTAATTAATGTCACAGGGGCAAGCATCTACTGTAATTTTCGTAATTCTTTTTTACTAAGTGTAAATAACACCGGTCGTCCCAAAATAGATAGATTTTTAATTGTTGCAGTGTTGTGCAAAAATTAGAACGTAGTAGCCAGTTTACTTTATACTTCAAAACATTTTTTACTTTGATTTAAGCTCACAAAATATTTAACCTTTAGTTTTCACATTAGTTTAAAAATAACTCCATGTTCGGTATTATAATTAAACTAGGAGGCTTCGCCCCCTGCTCGTTGGCGCTCACCAACCCAAGGAACTGCTTTCGCAGTTCATTTCGGATTGCTTCGCAATACAATGCTCGCTCATTGGATACGTTCTTACCGTCTAGTTTTTGTACACTTTTTTGAATATTGAAGTTCCGAAAACTTTTCACTGTAGAAAATTCTAAACCTGTACATTTCAATATTAATTTGAAATTGCAAACAGTTCACATATTTTTCTTAATCACACTATTTTAAATTTCAGTTGTTGAGAAAAGTAACTGTTGTAAGTTTTGTTTTAAAGTCTTTCCCACCAGAGGGCTAAAGCCATGTGTTGTAAAGCAATATGAAATAGTAGTCTGCCACTGAACGCCGGATGTAAAGCATCGGCTTTGATGAAGATAATTTTGTATTTTTAATTCCCTGAAGGACACCACCTTAATAATATAGAGTTTGTAAAATAAATGTATATATTTTTGATTGTTGATGAAGCCTATCATTTTGTGTTTTCATCAGTGTTCAAAAGCAGAACAACTATAAGTTTTTTATTTTATCACAAAAATATAAAATGTATAAAAAGCAAAGAAAAGAGTAAGAAAATGAGTATAGTCATAGAAAAAGTTGAAATTATAATATAGTATTTGTCAGTTAAAATAAAACTTTTTTAAGTCATTGCTAACAATTCAAATTTCTCCGAAGCAATTCTAAAGTATAAATTAAGGTAGTATTGTTAAGTTGAAACACAATATTTTTAGTTTTGATGTCAACAACACAATTCAGTTTTTCACAAAAACGACTGTTTCCATTGTTAAGTTCAATGTCAACAATTCAAATTTTTCAGAGGCAACTCTAAACCTCTAAATATTTTTTTTTTATGTACACATTTCTAAATGTCAGTATTCAACGACAAAACAACTTAATGTCCTCAAATTAACATGAAGTTGTAAAATGTAATGAAAGAGGGTCATAGCAATAATGAAAGTAGAAGTAAAGTTAGTACTGTAAAATTAAAACAATATTTTTAATCGATGAGCCAAGTTCTTCAAGAAGCAGTTGTAGAAGTAGGTTGTTTATTTAAAACTTTTTATAGAATTTCTTTAAGAACACAATTGTTAATTTGGGCATTTGGCGATACAACACTTTTAGAATTGAAGGATTTGTAACGTCAAGCGCTCAGGTATCACAATTTTGATCTAGTTGCGCTTCTATGTCATTTTGATTTATGTTGCTAAGTTAACTTTCAAAAAATTCTATGGTTGGCAACAGCATTTTTATTTTTTAAGTTGTTTACTTTTATTTCTTTTAGAATTCGTTATTTTTTTAGCGAAATGTTTTTTAACCTAACAGAATTCTTTGCCGACTGTTTTCTCTATGAATGAAGAAAATAAAGTAAATATTTAACTGTTGTGAAAGGAATCTTACTTAGTTGTACATAGTACTTCAGCCAAAATTTGGGAGCCACGTAAGAGAATTATATATATTAGATCAGAAACACATCATTAAAAAGCAGAATGCTTTGGTGTTTTCAAAACAAAGCAAACGTTGCCACCGGCGGAAAAGAAATACAGACAAAATTTGGGAGCCACGTAAGAGAATTATATATAATAGATGTTATAACTCAAATTGCCTATGCCTTGGTAGTTAGAACATCTCGTTTCATCCAAAAACTAAAGAAACATGCCACAATCCTTCTACTTTTATTTAATTATATTAGGGAACCCTAATTTTTATAAATGAATTAAACAAATAACATAAATGTACTGTTTGTGGCATTAAGAAAATTTATTCTCACCATATCATTTTATCTACAGCAGAGTTTAAGGTAAAAGAATTATGACTCTTGTTTAAGAAATATCTTATTTAAATTCAAACTTCTGCGGATAAAATAAAGCTATATTCTATTGCACAATACTTAAAAAGTAAACGAGTTTTTAGAAAAATGTTGAAACGTTGATATAATTAAGTTAATAAATTTTTGATTGAAAGGCTATAACGATAAACCACATTCTCAAATGTTGAAGATAATCGTATGTTTATTCATGAAACACACGACTTTCACGTATGCAAAAAGCTGGGCTGTTTACAATTTAGGGAAACATATAGATGATTTATCGATAAAGAATATTAAGAAAAAACGAGGCTCATCACTTTTATTTCATCAAGCTCTTACCAATTAGTTGCTACCGTTCTGCAAGGTTTCGACAAAGGAGTCTGTTAACTAACAACGAATAAACTTCTTTTCTCAGTGGTAGATTATTATTTGAACACTCATTGATGTTACTATAGAATAATTTGTTTACAAGATTTACGCAAAAACACAACAAGGAGATTTACGCTCTTTTGCGTTAGCTTCCGAGCGCAAGATAGAAGCAACTGCGCATGTTTGCGCTCCTTTTAGAGGCTACGCATCTTTACGTTATATTGGCGTGATTTACACTACAAAGACAAAGCTACAAGCATGCGGTTTATAACTGTTAAATGTTGTTGAACTAAAAACACGAACATGGAAGTCCAATTTGAAGAAATGTACTTTATTTACGTTGACCTAGAGCTGCACAATAGGCTATGGGCGACGATCTGGGAAGCATCCCTGAGGAAGATCAGAATGGCATGGAAAATAGTTTGATTATTTTATAACCTTCGTTGAACAGCCGACCTAATTTTTGGATTTACGGCTTCTGATGTTCAACTGCGTAGCCTTGTCATTTTGAACCCAATCCAGAAGACAAAGGAGCTCCTGGATCAAGTATTGGAGGAAATTTGCCTTCGTGGAGGACTTTTTGATGGAACTAACACGCATTCATATAGAGAGGAAAACCACGAAAACCGGGATGTTTCCCACGATCTGGGAAACATCCCTGAGGAAGATCAGAAGACATGCCACAGCAATTTTGATCCTCTTCAGAGGGGATGACTCCCCTGCTATAGTAGCCCAGAGAGCGAAGTCGTGCACTTTATGGTCGAACAGTTTAACGAGGACCGATATCACGCATTCTCATTCCCTGCGCAGGCGGCTAATCAAAGTGGTCACCCACCCGCTTTCTGACCGCATCCAGTGAAGCTTGACTTCGGTGTTTTACTGGGAGCCGTGTTAAAGAAATGTATTGATGAAATTTAGAAATGAATCACGCGATTTTTCAATTGGTTCGTTCAATAAATTTTTTTTATTGGTTTTTGTTTAATATTATGGTTGTCAAATTGTATTAGTTGCATAAGTAACTGAATATATTTTCGCTATTTTCAAATTATAAATTATATTTATATTATAACAATACAATTTAGTTAAAAGAAGTTAAATAAACAATAAAAGTTCAAGTTTTGAATCGTATGCCACAGCTTTAATGAGATAATCCACGTCCATTGTAAATGTTTGTTTTGATTTTTTAGTTGAAGTTATATTGATACTCCACTTCGTTAACGGTTTTCAACTGACGTATTTTTGTAAAATCTCTCATTTTCACTTACGTAGGGGAGCGTAGGGATGCAATACTTCGTTTCACCTCAAGTTGACACTACAGGGAATGGTAGGAAATGTAATACTACGTAGTTCTTCGCTATTTTAGAATTACAGTTTAAATGTGCGTACAAATTTAAATAAATGCTGTATAATAAGAAAAGTTTACCTTGAAATATGCATTAAAAGTTTTTTCACGTTTAAATGTATTTCACTTATAAATACCTTCTCAGTAGAGCGAATATACAAAGAGAATATTAGAGAAGAGAGTATTGGAAGTTTTTTCATGTAGTAATGTATTTAACTTATAAATGGACTTGTATATATTTTCTCAGTAGCGCGAATATACAAAGAAAGAGGTGTTTTAGTTCGGCGATGAATTAGTTCCCGAGGCCAAGGAATTGGCGCATTGGCTATGTTTTAACATCGCTTAATTGTTCTTTTGTTTTTTATTAGTTACTAACTGTTAAATTTTTTTGTTAACTGGCGATTGCTTAATTTTTTTTTGCTAGTCATCTACTGTTAACTTGTCTATTTTAGTTATTAATTGCTATTTTTTTTCACTAATTGTTAATTTTGTTGCGATTCCTTGTTAGATATTTTTTTCTGCTAATTACTAAATGTTTGCTTGTTTTTTTGTCTTTTTGCAGCTATTAATTGTATAGCTGGTTTTAATTGTTAGATAGTAAATTAATATGCACAGATCTACAAAAAAAGAAGTTGCATACAAAATAATTATCTAAAGCAAAGTATTTATGAACATCTACGTATTTTTTTTACTTAGATTTATTCAAAAAGAAATTATCTTTTTAAATATAATTTTGTTTCGTTTAAAATTAGTTTCGATTAGTTAAAAATATTAATAAGAAAATCTGTTTTTTTATAATAAGAAACGTAATAATAAGATAAACAGCACGATGTGACGTACATTTGCGAAATCTCTCAAATACTTCAGAAAATATCTTACCATCGAGCAGTTGGGAATGGCTTTCCAACACCTTCGCATTCCAAAGTGACAGGCTTCTTCAAGTTGCAACTCGTGTTTGCAAGTGTGCGAATGAATTCCGGCCTCATTCCATCTGGAAAATATTTGTTTACATAAGGTTAGTAACACATTTATTCTCTACATTCGGTCTTAAAACTAGCTTAATTGAACTAGAAAAGAAGTTTTTAAGAATAATTAAATTATTTCTAACATCGACTTTTCTGTAAAATTTCTTTTTGAAATACAAACAAAAGAAATAAAAAAATGCTCCATTTTATCATTGTGTTTTGTGATTGTTAAAAACATTGTAGTTCAGCTGTGATAAATTGCTACAGCTGTTATTAGTTATTGTAAATTAATAGCTAATACGTATCGTACTTTAGATATGGAAATCTTTATAAAATGCTCCACATTCAAATAAAAATAATGTGTATTAATATTTATAACTAAAACACAAACAATAGCTATTATAAAAATTTAAATACTCATTGTCCTATAAAAAAAATTAAGACTCATAACAGGTTTCATAAAAAATAAATAAAAACATAATTTATGTAGTTTAATGACCAAAATTAATTTTGACGAGTAGAAAAATAGTCTATAGATTACCTGGCGTATCAGTGACTATAGTCAACGTGGTTGCGTTGCTCGGTTTAATTAAAAAAAGTATCCTACTTTATTAAAGTACTGTATTTTATTTTAAGAAATCCTTGTGAAATGTTCCACATTCAAATAAAAATATTATGTTTTAATATTTATAACTAAAATACAAACAATAGCTATCATAAAAAAATTATGTATTTATCATTTTATAAAAAAAATTAACGATCGACAACAGTAGGTTTTGCAGAAAATAAATAAAAACATAATTTATGCAGTTAATGACCAAAATCACTTTTTACGAGTAGAAAAATTGTCTATAGATTACCTGGCGTGTCAGTGACTTTAGTGGGCATGGTAGTGTTGCTGGGATCGCTTTTTCCGGCAACGTTGACAGCAAAAACTCGGAATTCGTATTCGTGATTTTCCATCAGGTTGATCACTGTATATTCACAGTCCGGTGTCGCATAATCATTTGCTCTTATCCAAACATTGCTGTTCTTTTCCCTGCGCTCCACAATATAGCCTGAAATTTCATTTAAAATAGGTACTACTTTAATTAACTGTTCACATATTTTATTGCAAGCAAGTGATTTGAAAATAGTGAGTTAGAGTTTGCGTACGTTTCCGGTTTCCTATATTTGTGGACTAAGAGACTCACAATCGTGTGGTGGATCTGTAGCTGGAAGATATTATCCTTCCACTAAAAAGTTTTAACTCTGAAGGTATCGGGTTTGATTCTGTAATGCTATTTTATTATGTCTTCCTGACATTCATTTATAACTTGAGCTATTTGACGTGAAATTATAGGCAATTCTTTATCTTTAGCACATAAGCAATCAAACATGTTATCACTGACTTTGGAATAAAGAATCAGATTCGCCACTTTCACCTGAATAGATAAACCTTTTCCCACATATCGGTCTGCAGCAATGCATGGAAGTTCAGTTACGAACGTTTTTTACTTCGTAATAGAGTTGCACAAATGGGATATGGGAGACAGTCAGGAAAACATCCCCTAGCACATGCCATCACAATTTTATCCACCCCCCTATTCGCTTTGCTATCCCTAAGACCTGAGCCAACACTTCTAATAACTGAAAGCCTCCATGCGGTTTTAATTGGTAGTCCGATCAGACCACTAGGAAGACAAACCAGTTTACAAAACAGCCATTTAATAGAAAATCTGGTAAAAATTAGAAAGCGGCAGTAAATATACGCCTAAACATTTGTTTAATTTAGGAATATATTTGGTTTGTCTTATTTACCTGTCAACCACTACAGATTCAACTCTCAAATATATATTATAAGTTTCTCTTAACTACTTTTAAAATATAATTTGCGCACAACTGGTTCACTTTTTAAATAATCTGCGCAAACTATTAATAAAATACCGTGTGGAGGCTTTCTGATGTAGGTGGGGATGCTTGAATGCTGATGCAAGCACTTTACGATAGAATAGTTAAGGAGTTCCGATACCACGCACCTTCGGTCTCTTCTCTATGGTCAGAGAGATCATCACTGACCACTGCCAGTGATGATTGTCATTGGTCTGCAACAGAGGAGACTTTTACTGGTCTTATTATCCTTCTGTTGGACAATTAAATGACGACATATTTGACACAAACTATAGTGTATATAAAGGTTGAACCTACTGTATATAAAAGTTCACACTTTTTTAAACATCATTGAATAAAATTCAAATTAAATTTAAATGACTTAAAATATTTGAAATTTTTTGTTCCATATATGCTAGATTAAGCTGAATTTTTACAATAATAATTATTCACAGACAATTGTAGTTTATTTACGTCGCACTAGAGTGACACAATAGACTATTGGCGATGGTCTGGGAAACATCCCTGAGGATGATCCGAAGACGTCACAATTTTGATCCTCTGCAAAAGGGTATGGCACCCCCACTTCAGTAGCCCGACGACCTATGCGTGAAGTCGAGTCCTTTCCTGTGGACTGTTTAACGAGGATCCATACCGCATGCCCTCGGTCACTACGCAGAGTGATCCAAATGGTCACCTTCCCGCACACTGACCGAAGCCAGTGATGTTCTATTGGGAATCGTAACTTAACGATTAGCCCACTGCAGAACCATTCGCAGACAGATTTATGAATATAGTGCTGCAAATTGACTCTTGGGACTTGCTGCCAGGCTGGTCCATTTAAAAAAAATCCATTTTGAACTTTAATATTAAATGTATGTTAGAACCGTTACCTGTGATCTTGCTCCCTCCGTCAGTTCGGGGTTTATCCCATTTCACATCGACGTAACTCTTTCCTACTTTGTTCACACGGACATTCAATGGAGGAGAAGGAACACCTGCAAAAATTATTCATTTAAATTACATTTTTGCTTATGTACTGTACGTTATTTTAATACTTTTAGCATGTAAACTAATGCTTAATTAAAGGAAAGTCATGTTTTAATTCTGCACTGTATTATTCGTAATATCTTCCGAATTTTTAATAACTGCTATAAAATAAGAGAGACTGTTATAAATTAAGAGAGACTGCTATAAATTAAGAGAGACTGCTATAAATTAAGAGAGACTGCTATAAATTAAGTGAGTCTAATATAAATCAAGAGAGTCTAATATAAATTTAGGGAAACTGTTATAAGTTAAGAGATTGCTATAAATTAAGATAAAATGCTAAAAATTTAGAGAGACTGCTATGAATTAAGAGAGACTGTTATAAATTAAGAGAGACTGATATTAATTAAAGACTCCTATAAATTGAGATAAATTGCTATACAATAAGAGAAACTGTTATAAATTATGAGAAACAGATGTGAAGTTAGAAAGATTGATAAAAATTATGAGACTGCTATAAATTAAGAGAGACTGCTATTAATTCAATTCATATGAGAGACGTGTAAAAACAAATTACGAATTGCTTCAGAGCAACACCACGCAAACAATGATAATAACAAATTAATATTGAAGACAAAGAGTTCAGAACACATATAAAAGTGTTAAAAATAATTTATTGAGAAATAGTTTTCATTATTAAAAATTAATTACAGGAAAATAAAAAACAGGCATGATTATCAAAATGAATATAATTATACACAATTATGATTTAATAAATTGATTAAAACGCATCTTGGTCAAAACGTATTTATTTTAATTACATGCGTACTTAATGTAACGAACTGTCATTTTAAATTAATTTCTAATGCAGAAATCGAAGCGAAGCATGCTCACTCACTTGATTTTGTTTTTGCCTTGATGGATGCTGTCGGTTTGCTGGGGACGCTGAAACCAGCTGCATTTTTAGCTTTGACTCTAAACTCATATTCAGTATTTTCCATCAAATTTGGTACTAGAAAAGGAAAACAGCATTTAGGTCTCAATAATGCCAAACATTTGTCAGTTTAAGAGATCAGAAGTTATTTTCACTTTTTTGTAAAAAATACGCCACAGAATGTGCGTTAAGTGTGCAAAAGATATTATTTTAATTAAAAAAAATATTAGGAAAACAAATATTAGGTGATATTAGGAAGTTTCGAAAGTGGATGATTCAATTAAGTTTAACTATTTATTAACTAAAAATATATATTTCTTAGAACATTTTATATTAAATTTTTGTTGAAAGAACATATTACGCAGGGTGATGAAAACGACGATTGTTTTTCTTTCTTAGAAACGCATTTACACTGAAACGCAATTTGTATCAAATTACTTTGAATTATGTATATTTTTTGTATCACAGAGTTATAAAATATATATATTTTCAAAAGCCATCGCAGTTTGTACTACATTATTTTAAATTATGCATATTTTTAAAGATTATCACAATATGTATCAAATTAATTTGAATTGTGTAAGTTTAGAGAGACAATCAATATTTGTTTCCCCTTTCATTTGATTTGTGCATAATTGCGAAGATAATTGCAATTTGTATCGCATTAGTTTGAGTTATATACATTTTTAGACTATCGAGATAAGTATCACAATACTTTGAATTATATAAATTTTCAAAGATTAACTATTGCATTGTATCACGTTACTTTGAATTATGCATATTTTCAAAGACTAACACAATTGGTATCACTTTAATTTGAATTATTTAAATTTTAAGAGACAATCATTATTTGTTTCACATTAAATTGATTTTTGAATATTTTCAAAGCCTATCACAATTTGTATCACAATACTTTGAATTGTATAGATTTTAACAGATTAGGCTTCACTATTGTATTGTATCACGCTATTTTGAATTATACATATTTTCAAAGACTATCACAATTTTTTATCACATTAATTTGAATTATGTATATTTTCAGAGACAATTACTATTTGTTTCACATTAATTTGAATTCTGTATATTAACACTAGATTGCACAAGGAAGTCATTTTGACTGCTTTTTAACTGCTTTCTCATTTGCAAAAAATGTACAAATAACAATCCATAAATTGTATATTTTTTCCAAGTGAAGTACATTTTTTTTTATTGTCAATATTTACTAATAACTTCTAAATATAATAAAAAATATCAAAAATAGTAATATAAAATAAATAATTTGTTAACAAAGATAATTTTAATTTGTATCCCATTATTTTGAATAATGTATATTTTCAAAGATTATAGACGTACGCACACAGTAATGCTAAAAGTTCAATATGGTTGTATTATAATTTTATATTATAACCGTTGTTGAACAACCAACCGAAAATTTTGAGTTTACGACTACTAATATTCAACTCCGTAGCCTTGTCATTTTGAACCCAATCCAGAAGACAAGGGAGCACCTGCAGGGGTCTGTCCAGACATTTTGTGAAAGGTCCGTTTTTCGTGAAATTGTGAAAAAATTACTCACATTCTTTCAACCAGGGTCCGCTTTTATGAATTTGTTCAAATAGGGTCCGTTATTGCAAAAAAAAACTTTTTCAAGGAGTTTTTAAATTGTAAAGACATACAAGATTATGCTAAACACTGTAAAATTATAATTAAAAAAATTACATTTTAAGAAATAAACAACAACTGCTGCTTCTAAATGAGAGATGCAACATACAAATATTTGGAATTTAGCCTATACTGCTGAACGCAGAATATTCATTTCGGACGAATAATGGAAGAATCGTCTGCCGAAGACAAAACTTAATTCGTTTACATCCATCTTTCTTGTTTTCTGCCCTGGAAAGGGTTTATTCGATTAACAAAATAATAATGAAGATAAACAAATTTGTGAAGGATCCGATTAAAAGAAAAATCATTTTGTGAAGGGTCCGTTTTTAAGTTGAGATATTTTGTGAAGGGTCCGTTTTTATGAAAAGATATTTTGTGAAGGGTCCGTTAACGGACCCAAATTTCTTCTAAACAGACCCCTGTCCTGGATCAAGTATTTAGAGAAATTTGCCCTTTGGATCAAATATTTAAAATAGGATCAAATATTCAGACAAATTTTGAGGACTTTTTGATGGAACTAACCCGCATTTGCGTTACATGGAGTGGAAGACCACAAGAACCTCCCACAGTTAGTCGAACGGCAAGGGACTCTAACCCATGATCCGTCTACCACTGATATTTCAGGTCAACACTGTGGTCGGTGCAAGCCGGATGTGGATTTGAATCGACCCACCACCGCTGGTATTCGATCCCGGTTTACCTCATTGGAAGGAGAAGGCTCTATCCCCTGAGCCATCGCCGCTCTCAGTATGGTTGTAGTGCTGACTGAGAGCAGACTGGAACAATAAAAAAAAATCTTTGATGGCTCAGAGTTTCAATTGACTAAAAAAATTTCCCTGAACATCGCCCTCTTCCGCTTCGAAAATAGTCAAAAGCTCCTATCAACTAAGATTCTTATTCAGATAAAGAATAGAAAAATTTTACAAAGCAATTATGCAATTCGTAGGCATGCACTTTGATTAGAGTCAAAGGATCAAACCTCTCAAGGTGGTGTCTTTGACGAGTTGGTCAGAGATGGGTTTCCATCTTCCATCTCTTGGATCTCTATATTCCACTTGGTATCCATGGATTTTGGATCCTCCGTCACTCTTGGGTCTCTCCCAGATGAGGTTGACGCTCGTTTCATCCACGTCTGTGATCTGCGGAGTACCGGGAGCACTTGGAACATCTGAAATTAAAAACCTTCCATTAACCTTTTTTCTTACATTTTTGTATTTGTTTACAATATTTCTCATCTTACGAGTACTGAACTTCGTGTTGATTTTTTTCTTCATAATCTAATTAAGTGCTCTGATTAAGTGCTGAATCTGATTAAGTGCTAGATTTTCAATTATGAACTGCGTTTTGAATAATTTGTCTTGCCCAGGAGTTATCGCAAATAACGATTTTAAATAACTTTTTCAATCCATACTATTAGTTCACACTCTTCCTACTATCTTGTTTAAATGTTCAATCGTTAATACAGAGATGCCAACTGCTCCGCACACGCCAAAATAATTAAAAAAAGCGGTAAATAACTACAAAGTAAATTTTACAAATATTTGACAATTTTTGCTTGCTTTTTAAAAGGTACAGCATTAAATAAGTACTATAAAGTGGTGAATTATATAAGCCTACAAATTATTTAGAAATAGCGGTGGATTAAAATATACTAAATTAAATCCAAGAATCACAATTGATAAACTATCACTTTAAAATACATATTTGCTGTCCGGAGCAAGTTGGCATCTCTGTTAATAAAATACTTTTTATTCACCAACTAAACTTCAAATACATTTTCTTAAAACTTGTAGTGGGTGATGTTAATACAGTTTTTTTTTCAAATATTAATTCATTCCTGAAATAGGGATGAGCGAAAAACGAAATGGAATTTTCTAATGCGCTACTCATTGTTTTAAATTTTACTATAAGCGATACTGTTTTTCACATAGTTTAAAAATAACAGTGATAATTTCTAACTTATAGCCATATTTGATATAAAAAAATTGTTCACATTAAAAAATATATAATTATTTTATAGTCGCTGTGCCAGATGTATTCATTAAAGAACATGACGTGGTAGCAGGTGTGGTCCACGTCACCAAATGTATACTTTTATAGTTGTCGGATACCGCGCAGATATATTCATTAAAGAACATGACGTGTGATCCACGTCACCAAATGTATACTTTTATAGTTGTCGGATACCGCGCAGATATATTCATTAAAGAACGTGACGTGTGATCCACGTCACCAAATGTATACTTTTATAGTTGTCGGATACCGCGCAGATATATTCATTAAAGAACATGACGTGTGATCCACGTCACCAAATGTATACTTTTATAGTTGTCGGATACCGCGCAGATATATTCATTAAAGAACATGACGTGTGATCCACGTCACCAAATGTATACTTTTATAGTTGTCGGATACCGCGCAGATATATTCATTAAAGAACATGACGTGTGATCCACGTCACCAAATGTATACTTTTATAGTTGTCGGATACCGCGATTCAATTCCCACAATTAGTTCACACTCTTCCAATATATATTTACATATCTAGTTCAAATTTTAAATCGTTCATAAAATACTTTTTATGCATCCATTCAAGTTAAAATACATTTTTTTAAACTTGTAATGCATTACACTTGCTGTTAATACTGTTTTTTTTCAAATATTAATTCATTCATTAAATTTTATTAATTTTTGTTTTATAGGGGAGAAAAAGTTTTAATTATTTAATAAAAAGTCACTGAAATAAAATTTTTCTTTGTTTACCTAAGTAGGAATTGACTTTTAAATTTTTCTTATACTACTTGTTTTAAAGCAGCCGGTATGTGGAGCATCGTTTATACGACGCCGAAGGGACCACCGAAAAACGTCGTATAAACGATAACGTCGTATAATCGATTTTTACTTCTAAAACTGAAACTAACTCTGTTTTCAGTTAATTTTATTGTTTAGCGTGTTGATTTGCATAAATTTCTAAATTAGACAAAGCAAAACAAACAAATAACCAAAGAAGAAAAATTGCAGTGAGCCATTTGAATGTATGTTACCTTTAATTATATTTTCTTGCTATTATTCTCTACAATGCTTTGAATAGCGAGTTGAAGTTACTGCTTTCTATGATGCAATTTTAAATTTCTAATCACGGCCAAATCTAATGGCTGAAGCGCACTTGTGCAATTTGCAGGAAAAAAGAGAGCTTTTACATTTTCCAAAATAATTAGTATCGATGGGTGAGCTGGACATTGGTCCATGAATAGCAAAATTTTTATTTTTTCCCTCTTCGTAACATTGTCAAGTTTTTTCAGTCATCTTGTAAAAATTACGGTCGTCATCCAAGCATTCTTGTTGGCACCCTTTTCTGTATCACTCATGTTGGCAAATTCCGCCCTTTTTTAAAATACACAAGAAAAAATAAAAAATTAAGTAAACGTGAACAAAATCTAAAAACCGACGTATAACCGATTCCGTGCGTCGTATAAACGATATATTTTTACATTAAAGTGAATAGGAATGATTTGGGACCACACTAAAACGTCGTATAAGTGATCGTCGTATAAACGATGCTCCACTGCTTTAAGATAAAAAAAAATCATTTTAGGACTTCGTGATAACACTAAAAAAATGTGCGAACTATGCCTGAACAAAATGTCCATTTTTAAAAAAAAAATTTAAAAAAAACATTTTTTTCACATTTTTAGTTTTTTTGTTGTTGTTCAAAATGTATATTCTTTAAAATAAATAAATAAATAAAATGAAATAAAATTACAAATATTTTCTTCTTTACTCTGCAGGTAGGTAAACCCCAACCAGTCTTTTTGCGTTCAGAGAACACTTAGCTTTGGTTAGTAGAAATTTTGTCAACTAAAGCACTGTAGAGAAGATATTTCTCTCTTCCCTCTTTTTCTCATTTTTGGAACAAGTTTGATTCAATTCTCTCAACACCAGAATTTTTTCCACGTCAGCTAAGCTACAGATTTGTTTTAACTTTTTTCCCTTTAACAATGCATTTTGTTCCCTTGTTAGAAGAATAGCTAAGAAAAGGAACACTCACCGAATGGGAATTTGGCGATGATTGGTTTTTCTGAAGCCAAGGGAGTACCGATACCGTACTGATTTTCTGCGCACACTCTAAAGCTGTATTTTTTGTTTGGCTCCAGTCCCACCACATCGTAATGGCATCCACGCACATAGCTGCTTACTTTTATCCATGCCTGTATAAATATTAAGTACATTGAAAAGTAAATTATCTAAGAAATATATTTACATGATACTAGCATAAAATATTGAGAGAAAAAATCAATGAGTTTGATAATTGCTCACGATAAAAAAAAATTTTGAAAAAAATGTTCAAAGAGTTACTGAAGCTGGCTAGAGTTACAAGTAAATTAGAGCCTCTATTTATCCCCAGAAGAAATTGAATTTAGCTTATTATTGGTTAGCATAGGCCAGAATTAAAAACAGGAAATATGAGAAGAATTTTTATATATAAGCATACTTATCTTTATGGGTGAAATGCAAAATAAAAACACGAATATGGGATAGATGTACCCAATTGCTTTTCAAAAACGTTTAAACAGCTTGTTGAGAGGAAATTTTAAACGGAAACTATGTCATACCACCCGCATTTATTTTTGCAATTGAATAAGGTTCGAACGTTTAAGTAAAGTAAACGCTTCTAAATTAAACTCTAATCAATTTTATTTAAACTGAAAGAAATGAAATTAATCTCTGATGCGCAAAGCTTTTGCAATATTCTATATCACCCTGGGTTTCACAAATGCTGCGACGAGTTAATTCGCTATCATTCAACTACTACAACCTTTAATCATAAAAAGCGAGTTAATTCGTCATGAACCCATAATGTTTAATAAAGTTGTAGAAGGGTCCTTACATAAGAATTGAAATATAATTTTAAGACAGTTTAATAATAGCATCGAAATAATATTTCTTTCCGATAATATCGAAGATAATAATAATTATCTTCTTTGTACAAAGATAAATAAAGATACATAGAGTGTTTTTTCATCAGTGCTCTTAATATAGTATATTTCAAAAATCCACTTAAAAACGAAATAAAGATAATCACTGTGTGTCGAAGCTATTTGAGTGAGAATAACACAAAAGTTAGAGTATTAAATTCTAACAAGTCATTAAAAAGGAAAGTGAGACAAAAACAATCAATGCATGTTTGATTGCCGAAGAAAAAAAAGGCAGCTATAAGAAACCTTTTCAAAGATGGATCTTTATAAAAATAGGCATACTCAGATCGCCAGATACTCGGTCTGAGTAGGGCTCATTCGATCTGAATAGATTCTCAGATCGAATCTGAGCCATACTAAGATTCAATCGATCAGATCGAATTCTGGCAATTGAAATGAGCATGCAATTTGTGTTACACTCGTATTAGAACATTTTACAACACAATAAATAGTCATAATGTTAATCATAACATTCATACATTTAGAGCTGGATCTAATTTCTCGACGACATAGTTAGTTATTGGACTACCGCCATCATCTAGTGGAGGTTTCCATGACAGGGAACAGTTTTCTGGAGTGATATCCGAAATTTCCAGTGGCCCTTGGGGTGGTCCAGGTTTATCTGAAATGGTTTAAAATTAGGTTTATGATTACAAATTATTATCCAAAAAGGTTCTATCGTAATGGCTGTTCCATTTTGTAAAAAAAGAAATGTCTTACCAACAACTGTGACTCGGCATGATGCAGAGTCTGATCCTTGAGTATTCGTGAGCTTCAGTGTGTATCTACCAGAGTCTTCGCGTTTGCTCTTCTTGTTGAGGAACACGACAAACTCTTCATTGACTTCACTTGTTACGCGATCATCCGGTTTTACTTCACTTTGATTCTGAAAAAATAAATAAATATTGATCTCTTCATCTTCAGCAATCGAGGAGGCAAGCGTATTGGATGGTTGACTGAATGTAAATAATAACAAGCTTCCCCAAATAGGAGGAAATTTAGAAAACTTTCTGTGTATCCTTCCGCTTACGTTATGCTTACGAGGTGATGTGTGAACAGGTTTAATATTCTAAGAAGTTTTATTGATGTGATTTATGTTTAAATTTACATCTCATTTTACTACATGTAAGAGTTTTCTGTGATTTATAAATTCTAACAGGTAATGAGCCGCAAACATATTTAGCAAAATTGATATCACAATATAAATAAAGCGCAAAGTTAGCCATTCTTTGAGTGTTATCCCTTTTTTCGCTATATTTGTGTGTTGGCCGGGATAGTCTGGTTGGTAGGGCACTGGGCCCATGTACAAGCGGTCGTGGATTCGATCCCTGCCGGCTCAAGACTCCCCGTGTAGTTAATGGTGATTGATGCACGTTAAATCTGTCGAGTCTCAAAGTCCTCCATGTTCCCATAACAAATAATACCTCTAGGGGTATTGGATCCAGGAGTTTCCTCGTCTTCTGGATTGGATTCAAAAAGCTATGGAGTTGAACATTAGTAGTCGTAAACCCAAAATTGGGTCGGCTTGTTCAACGACGGTTATTAAAAAAAAATTGATGTATTGTATTTTTTGAGTAGCATCATAGCAAGTTTGCGGAGTTTTCCCGAATTCATTTGTTGTCTGTTTTGTTGAAAATTAGAAAGAAAGAATGCGTTATATTCAAAACACTACTTGTATAATTATAGTGTATGAGGCTTTTTATCATGTTTAAGAGTAAAAATCAGTCGGACGAGGTTACCCGGAAATCGTACGGCAAATTTTAACCACTAGCGCCATCTGCGCCTAACTTTACGCGGTCAACCATCCACAATATGCTGCTCCGAGTACTTCCAAGAAGTTTTTTAAAAAAAAAAAAATTAAAACGAAAAACTTTTTTAAACATAAAGATTGAAACTGACCACTGTCCATAATGCGGTGGGTGCCGGGCTTCCAGTGTATGGAACACGAATAGTGAAGGGTTCTCCAGCCGATACAGTCAAGTCTCTCATGGCAAAACTAGTGTCTAGTTTCGGAGGACCTGTTAAAAAAGAAAACATAAGAAAATAAGAAGGAACTTTTTGAACCAGGGGTCTGCCCAGACATTTTGTAAAAGGACCGTTTTTCGTTAAATTGTGAAAAAATTAGTCACATTCTTTCAACCAGGGTCCGCTTTTATGAATTTGTGCAAATAGGGTCCGGTTATTGCAAAACACTTTTTCAAGGAGTTTTTAAATTGTAAATAGATATAAGATTATGCTTAAAACTGTAAAACTATAATTAAAAAAATTAAATTAAAAAAAAAAAAACAGCAATTACAGCTACTAAATTAGCGATGCATTTGGTAAATATTTGGTATTTAGCCTATACTGCTGAACGCAGAATATTCATTTCAGACGAATAAAGGAAGAAGCGTCTGCCGTCGTTTACATCTGTCTTTCTCCCCCCCCCCCTTCCTGGGAAGGTATTATTCGATTAACAAACAATAATGAAGATAAACTAATTTGTGAAGGGTCCGATTAAAAGAAAAATCATTTTGTGAAGCTCCGTTTTTAAATTAAAATATTTTGTGAAGGGTCCGTTTTTATGAAAAGATATTTTGTGAAGGGTCCGTTAACGGACCCAAATTTCTTCTAAACAGACCCCTGTGAATGTTTATCGTTTCAAAAGAATCAGAACCGTTTTTTTTCCTAAGACCAGTTTAATTTCTTCCACAACTTCAAGAATTTTAAAACAGCAAAAGTTTAAAGAAAAAGTTTTTGTATCGTAATATTGTTCAAAATTGCCGCTATCGTAAGTAGTTATAAAATTGAGTCGTGTTTCCGTTCCAGTTGATCCACAGTATCGTGTCATCAAGTACTCTGATAAAAAGGTTCAACTTAATGCACTATTCTTCGAGTTAGAGCAATTTTGATTATTTAAGTTCAGCATGTAACATTTAACTATACAATATCAAGCTATAAATAAAGCTTATAACACATTTCGTTAACTTCTTCCGTACTTTAACACTGTAATTCGATTTTAGAAGTTTCGCTTAAGAGTAAATGACCCTATCAGTATTGAAAATCGCTTATAACATACCTTCCCAATGTTACCTTGGCTACAAATCAGACACGCTTTGAAATTTCGATGAAGATATGTCCCGCATCAAGAATTCGCTAAATCATCTATTGCCGTGCTAGGCTAGAGCCTTGGACATAAGTATATTTTTGATAACTCCTAAATTTTTTCTAAACTTGCCACATCAGTTCAGCTTGATGCTCCGAAATTTTATTCCATTCGCATAAGTACCGATTCCCTAATTAACGATATGAGTTACTCCACTGTACTTGGAAATGCAGCCCGTCTTGATTTGCCTCTTTCGGCTACCGAGGTGTTTCTAGGTTTACTTTCACCTTTATTTTATTCCCCACTTCATTTTTTCAAATGTGTTTTGTTTTTTCTCCTTCACGTTTAGTGAGTCTTGAGAATGCGTGCCTGTTTTTGAGTGCTCAAAACAGGTCGACTTTCTCCACCTTACTAATTTCAGAAGCTAGTGTTTATATTTTCAATAATGTTCTTCCACTAAGTTCTCTAGTAAATACTAAATTTAGAGTACTCACATGGTGGCATTCTGGCAACTATTCCATCTGAGTTCGAGCTCCATGGACCTTGTCCGGCAGCATTGCAAGCTGCCACTCTAAATTCGTACTCGCTGTTCTCTTGCAAGCCGCCCACTCTGTGCGTCAGATCTGGAATGGTGACATTGGTGGCACGTGTCCATTTGTTATCCCCAATCTTTCGTTTCTCGAGGACGTAACCAGTGACCGGACTACCTCCGTCCGTCCTCGGTTTCGTCCAAGATAACGTGATGGATTCCGTACCAGTTTCGACGGAATGTGGTATGCCTGGTGGTCCCGGTGGATCTGCAATGAAAGGAATTTACTTCCTGGTACGCATTGTAAAGTTTTATTATCACATTAAGTAAGATTCTTCTGGATGATTAACTGAATGTAAATAATAACAAGATTCTAAAACCAGAAAATTTCCTGTGTATCTCTCCGCTAATGTTATGGGATGAAGAGTGAAAAGATTTGAAGATTTCTTACAGAGATCTTATCTAAACTTACACGTAATTTTATAAATTCTAAAAGGTTGTTAGCAAAAAATCGATGTTTGTATTATTATTTATAACTGTCGTTCAACAGCCGACCCAATCTTTCGGTTTACGATTACTAATGTTCAACTCCGTAGCCTTATAATTTTGAATCAATCCACAAGACAAGGAAACTCCTGGATCGAGTATTGGGAGAAATATGCTTTCTTGGAGGATTTTCTTGATGGAACTTACCCTCATTTGCGTTACATAGAGAGGAAAACCGCGAGAAAGCATTGTGTCAGTGCAAGCCGGATGCGGAATTCGTATGGACCAGCCATCGCTGGTATTCTCACCTTGTTCACCTCATTTGAAGGCAAACACTCTTTCCATTGAACCATCACGGCTCTAATAAATCAATTAAAAAAATTAATCACATGACATTTATAAAGTCTGTATTCTTTACAAGGAGGAAGCTCAGATAAATGTTGAACACCCGAGGGGTTGCCGAGCAGTGGACATCTACCTCAGATACTGGAGGGCGCTTGAGCAATTACAAGCCCTGCAAATTGAATTTCTATTAACCTTTTGTTTATGTTTTTGATATTTTTCTACACTTTTTCTACGTTCTAATGCTCTAATGTTTTAAATGTTTATAATCTTTTAATCTTTCCATGTTACATGTTAATTTATGTTTAATGTTTATTTTCCTAGTATGTTTGCGTGGAGTGTTAGCGCGCAGCAGCGAACGATACATGTACCAGGTGCTGCTGTTAAAAATGAAAAAAAAAAAAAAGATCTATAAAGTGTGAGGGTTACCATATTTTCAGTGTTAAGTTTAACGTTAAAAAATTTGGTTCTAAATAAATAGGTTCATGATTGGTTCACGAAAGCATGATAATTTTAAATCAAAATATTTTTATTCGAACCCATTGGTTTGCATTTGGTATTATAGGGAAAAAAACAAAAGTTTCTGCCAATGCTGCAAAACCCTATTTAAAACTAAAAAGGATTTCTGGAAAACACGTGTTACAAAACAAGATACTCAATGATCTGGTTTTAAAATCAAATGCGATACATCTCTGTGAAGATCGCTTAGAATAATACTAAAGGTAAGATTTTGTAGGCTAATTCTAATAGCAGGAGTTTGTAACTATCGCAACATTCAAAGGCTTATTGTAGTTTTTGTAGGTACTTTGTAAACAGTTGACGTTATTTTGTAATTCGCCAGGCTGATTGGCAAAATATACAGTTTTTTCGAGTCAATTTAATTCCTTTTTGGTTCATTGCAGTGCACCCACATACTTTGAGGCTAATTAGAAAACATATAATTCAAACAGTTAAAAATTATATAAAAGTCCTCAAAAACACTGTCATGAGTACAGAAGGCTTATATTAAATTAAACTTATTAAAGATGTATTACTGTATGTTTTAGATTTATTATTACTGTTTATACATTTCCTAATCAAGCCAAAGGCGTATGACTGATTGCAATAAGCCTGAAATGTATCAGGCAGATTAGAGAGCGTCGAAGATTTTGTCAATTTGCCTGACTCATTGCGAAATACCGTCGAAATTTCCAGAATGCCAGATTTTTCAATACGCCTACAGCATTCATAAATGTATGAGTGCAATTTTTTTAAAACTTCAGCTGTCACGTTCAGTTAATAAGACAATGTAAAATTTAATGGCTGAGCATCCCGAAAGCAACAAAATAGCAATTTCATTAATTAAACAACGGCAAAATTAAATCAACACGTAAGTTGTACTACACACTGAGTCAGACATATGAAACTAAAAAAGAAGTAATATATTTTTAAAAAAAATAAAGTCAATCCCTACTTTGGTCGATAAAGAAAAATTTTTACTTTAGTTACTATTTATTAAATAATTTCAATTTTTTCTCCCAAATAAAACTAAAATTAATTAATTAAATTTAATGAATGAATTAATATTCGAAAAAACTGCATTAACATCGAGTGACATCCACTACAAGCTCAAAAAAGTTGAAGTTGAGTCAAGTTAGTTGAAGTTGAGTATATGAATAAAAAGTATTTTACGAACGATTAAAAATTTGAACTCGATATAGGGAGAGTGTAAAGTAATAAGTAGGAATTGAAAAAAAGGAAGCATTGAGGAGCCTCGGGATCGTGGGTTCCGTGTTAAACTATCGAAGTCTAAACAAAACACTGTAAACATTCTTACTGTAAGGAAGTTTAGCGTAAATGGGCTCCATTGTGGCTGGATCACTGGTACCATACAAATTTTCGGCCATCACTTTGAATTCGTACTGCTTTCCAACTGTTAGATTGCGCACCCTGGTGGCTGTTCCATTCACAAAACTGCTCACTCTTGACCATATGGAGGTGCCCACTTCTCTCTTCTCAACGATGTAGTTGCTTATCTCTGCTCCACCGTCATCTTTTGGTGGATTCCACTTTAGAGTCAGAGAATCACCTTCCACCTCTTCTGCTTTCAGATGCTCTGGAGGTCCAGGGCGATCTAACAAATAACAACATTTTTCTTAATTAACCTTTTACTTACAATTAGTGGACCAAACTGGCTTTATCATGCTATGCGCCGTCTGCAAAAGATGAACACAGAAAGGAGCGCAATTAATTATATTTTATATTCCAGATTAAATGTAATCGAGATTACTTGGAAATCAAATTTAGTTTTGGAATCAAGACTAGATGGAGATATATTTACTTGTGATCGTGAATCAATATTGCTAGTATATGTTGTACACTATCTATTGATTTGTTGTTGCTTACGATTCAGTTGTTGATTACGTTGTGTATTGTTGATTACGTTGTGTATTGTTGATTACGTAAGTTGTTGATTATATTTGAATCAATATTGCTAGTAGGGGAGAGTCGGGTAGCCCCGCCCACAGCCAATTTCATATGTGTAGAATATTTTTTCAAGTCAATGGGCCATCGGACATTAATTGTTATATTAGAAAAAGATTATTTTCAAAGTTTCAAGTATTTATGCAGCTGTTAACATGGTAAACAATTGTTTTGAAAATATGTAGAATACAGTAGTCATGAAATTAAGAAAAATTGGTTGAATGTTTCGATTAAACTTCATTTTAATACTAAAAAAATTATTTTTTCTATACATACAGCATTAAAGTACGTAGTCTTAAGTTTAATTTGCACGAAGAAAGAAGTTTATATGCGAAAAATTGTTCGAGTAATTACAAATTTACAAAAAAATTGGATTTCGGGTAGCCCAGCTCACATGAATGTTGGGTATCACCGCCCAATTTTATTTCGTCGATAAATATACGGTTGCAAAGATTATTATTTTATTGCTTCAAATTTGAATGTTATATGCATTTTTAACAACAAATATTGTTGTTATTAAATGATAGAATTCACTAAAAGTATATAAATATGTAATAAATAAAATAATTTTGTGACAAAAATGATAAATGAGGTTTATCTATTGTCAATACATTGGTCACTTTCATTTACAACTGAAAAAACAGTCAAAAAACATAATTTTTGTAATTGGGCCGGGCTACCCGACACATTTTGAAAAGAGCTGAAAAACATGTTTCTTTAAATTTCTATTTTTTTAAGTTAAACTATTCTTTTTTTGGTTTATTCTTTTTGAATTATTATTATTTAATTAGATGGTAAAACAATAGAAACATACAAAAATATTGATTATTACTCAATATTATACAGAAATATAAGCAGTACTCCTTAAGTGGGCGGAGCTACCCGACTCTCCCTATATTTGGAATCTATCTGTTGATTTGTTGTTGTTTACAATTAAGTTGTTGATTATAAAATTGCTGATTACGTAAGATATATGTTGATTACGATTAAGCATGTATAGATAAATTATGGTTGAAACTGGTAACCATTGTAAAAGATGGAATCGTTAATTGCGGTTACTCATACTCGCCATTAAATTTGTAATCGTTACCTCATTTAAATTGCTTGTCATTACGATTAACGTTACAGTCACAACCGAAGTATGATTACTTGTAATTATTAAATATGCATTTTACATGTAATCGCGAATAAAATTGAAATTACTAATAATTGCGATGAAAGCTATTATTGCCACCTAATAAAAATTAATCTTAATCACGATTAATGTTGTAATCGTTACATAAGTAGTTATTTTTAATGATGCTGATATTTATAAGTACAAATTGTTTATTATTTGTTACGTTGTGGATCCTGACTACAAATAATCAGCTACTTTCAGTTCGTTACATTTCGGTCCTTTTTTTTATTATAAATACTGTTTCGTGTTAGATGTCTTGAAATCAAATTCTTACCTAAAACAGTGACTTTACAATAAGCTGTGTCAAATCCTGAAATATTCTTCAAGAAGAGTTTGTATTGTCCCGAGTCCGATCTCTTAGAATTAGATATGCCCAAAACAACATAATCATCTCCCACCTTTAAAAAAAGAACAAATAAATATAGACATAAGCATATTTTAGATAATGAAGTGAAAATAGACTTGCACAGGTAGTAGAAGCTATTTTAATCCTATTTAAGCAAACTACACATAATAATTAAAACATAAGCGTTTCACTTTGAAAAAAATATAACTTGCAAAAGAAAAAATTGTTTTAAAATGCCGGACTCACTTTAAAGAAACATCGTGGATCCTTTTCATCCAAATCAAGATCATTTCTTGACCAGATGGCGTTTGGTTTCGGAAAACCAGTAAATGGAGCGGTCAAGCTAAACTCTTGTCCCGCCTTGACTGTGATGTCCTTCAAGGCTCCTGCGTCGATCCTTGGTTTATCTGAAATTCAAGTGATATAGTTTATTTTTTTAAAGTTGTTATCAGTAACCAGTTGACGTGAAAACACGTCGGATTATTGCAGTGACTTATATACTCTTCGTGCAAAATAAAAAAATAATACCAATGACTACCAAAACTCGATATTTCAAGGACATTGTTTGATAGGTTTCTTTTGCATTACCAACAAAAGTGCTTTGTATTGTGGAAAATAGAGGGATCTCGGGCAGTAACCAATTAAGTCGCAACTTGGACCGTAAGTATTAATTTGCGGAGAAATTGCGAAACAATTATCAGCGACAATACATACAGGGTCTTCGCTCTACGAGGCTGAATCCTACCAAGGGTCTGTTTAGAAGAAATTTGTTAACGGATCCTTCACAAAATAATTTATCTTTTAATCAGACCCTTCACAAATTTGTTTATCTTCATTATTGTTTTGTTAATCAAATAAACCCTTCCCAGAAGGTGCAATCGCTGTTTATTTTTTAAAAATTAATTTTTTTAATTATAATTCTACAGTTTTGAGCATAATTTTGCATCTATATACAATTTAAAAACTTCTTGAAAAAGTTTTTTTTGCAATAACGGACCCTATTTGCACAAATTCACAAAAGCGGACCCTGGTTGAAAGAATGGGACTTAACGTTTATTTTATATTCACAAATTACGAGTCATTGTTTCACAATTTTACCAAAACGGACCTTTCACAAAATGTCTGCCTACACATTATTAAATTCAGAATCCGACGGCTAGTATTGTTCTTATAATGTATCTTATATATTTTATTATTTCTTGACATTTTTTACTAGTTCTAATAACAAGAAACTTTTTCTTAAATGAATGGTTAATTTTTGATGGATGAAAAGGTCGTAATTTTTCGTAAAATTTTTAACGGAACCATTTACCCTGCTTTACACGTCATTTCTCGAGTTCAATTCTGCAACATGTGGGGAACTTTTAAAATTAAATTTCGTGTTTAAAGGGTAAAATTAAAGTCGGTTTAACTCACAGTTTAACCTCATTACCGCGATATTGCTTAATGTGCAATATCGCTTTAACACATACCTGGTCCTGTCAGTCAGCAATGAATCATTATTAATGTATTTTACTTGTTTAAGCCATCGCTGGGATTCGAACCCGGTTCACGTCATTGGAAAGATAACGCGCCATCCCCTGAGCCACCACGACTCACTGATTGCTGCTCAACACAAAAGACTTCCACCGGTAGTCAACAACCACCCATTTCTGTCACTCATAGTCGCAGGGAAGGAGACGTGGAAGTAGCAACTCTTAAGATACTTTTAATTGTCTATGCAATTAGCCACTCAGAAAAACTGTTTATAACTAAAATCTGTCCTATAAAATTAACAGTTCTAGACTACTTTATCTTCCCTCGTTTCAAAATTGCATTTCAAACACGCTGTAAATGATTTTTAAATATTTTTTAAAAAAAGTAAAAGAAAATTCAATCAATATGTTACCGACAAAGTATGAAATGCCGGCATTCTATGGAATGCCTAGGCGTTGTATATAATGCCGCATATTTTCAGGTAAGGTACGAAATATGAGAAGTATTACATACTTTCCCTAGGCATTGTATATAATATCTAGGCATTTTATAGAATGACAAATGCTATTTAGGCTAAGTATGAAAAAAAAACGTCCTGATGAGGTTATTATGTAAATGATGTGCATTTCTCAAAAATAAAAGTGTTATTCTGAAAAAATAATGAGAGTGCCATTAAAAAAATGTATTCGAAATGCGTAAAGAAAATGGAAAGTTGTGCAAAACATAATTTATGCCTTTCTTATTAAGGGAAACAAAATTTTAATATAAAAACCGCAAAGTGCAACAGACAGATTCTGACCACGAGGCGAGCGTTGAAAGTCACGTGCCTTGCCACGTGATATTCGAAACGATGTATTTTATACTTTGCCGGTTTCTCATTTGGCATTCTATAGAATGTGTAGGAAATGTGCGAAATATAAATCGTTTCGTGCATTTACGGCTAGTTTTAGGCATTCTATACAATGCCAAGGCATTCCGCAGAATGCCGGATTTCAAACTTTGCAGGTAACTTATTAAAATGTTGATCAGAAATAATGAAGTTTCTTACCGGGTTGATCTTCTACTTTGACCAAAGCACAGGGTTTGCTAGGTGGACTGTCTCCTACGTCATTGACAGCTATAACTCTAAACTCATATTCGTCCCCTTCCTTCAAATTAGGCACCTAAATGAAAGGGAAAAGTATCAAAAATGTGATTAATGCATGCACAGGGTGTTTTGACTCAGTACCATTCTTTGCATGTAATTTTTATAAATGCAGTCTATGGCTTGGAATATCAAATGAATATTTTGTATCCAAAATCTACATTTGAAACAAATAAAGTAGAAACTAAATAAAAAAAATTAACCTGATGTTTCGTATAGGCCAAATAAAATTGCAATTTGCCATCTCAATCAGTCGTAATAAAAACTCAATATACCACCAATTTAAAATAATTCGAAAGATAAAAATAAATTATACTTTTTTTTCGACTTCATTCAAATAAGACGTCTTTAATTTTCTTTTGATTCGTTAAATATATAAATAAAATCTCGTCCCATTGATTTCTACTTTGACCGCATCAAGTTTTACAATTTTCAAAAAATATTTTTTTATTATTTTTTTTAGCTAAGCTATGCTGAGTTTGCTTATTTTTTTCAAGCAAATCCTTAAGCTAATCATGAAAATGACAATATTAAAGGAAACGACAGTTTTGTTAAAAAATAATAATAATAAATGAAATAAAAAGTTAGAGAAAAATTTGTGATAGTTAAAAAGTTACTGCAATCATTGCTAAAATTGAAAACTACTTATTATTCTTTAATGCTTTTTGCTTAGATGGAAAAATCTCACCAAATCGTAAATTTTTTAAAAAGTTAATATTTAAAAAAAATTTATCTAAGCTATTTGTCTCTTTCTAATAACTAAGGTTTATTCACCTGGGCAGAAAAGATTTAAAAGTATAAGAAGCAAAAACACTGTCATATATTTAATGAGAAAATCAGCATGGAAAATAGTTTGATTATTTTATAACCTTCGTTGAACAGCCGACCCAATTTTTGGATTTACGGCTTCTGACGTTCAACTGCGTAGCCTTGTCATTTTGAACCCTATCCGGAAGACAAGGAAACTCCTGGTATTGGGGGAAATTTGCCTCCGCGGAAGACTTTTTGATGGAACACGCATTTGTCTTACAAAGAGAGGAAAACCACGAAAAACCAATTTCTTTTAATTCTTGCTACTTTTTATTTGCATTTTGCACAAATGACTTCATATAACAACCGCAATATTAAAAACTGTGGATATAGGTAGGTAATTTACGTTGAACTAGAACTGCACTATGGACTATTGGTGACGGTCCGGGAAACATCCCTGAGAATGATCCGAAGACATGCCATCGCAATTTTGATCCTCTGCAGAGGGGATGACTCCCCTGCTTTGGTAGCCCGACGACCTGCACAGGAATTCGAGCACTTTATGGTAGAACAATTTAACGAGGACCGATACCACACACCCTCGCTTCCTATGCAGGCTGATAAAAGTGGTCACCCACCAACTTACGAACACCGCAGACAGTGATGCTTGACTTCGGTTATCTACTGGGAACCGTGTCCTTATAACTAGTCCACACCGGGACAACAAAGAAAACTGTGGATCTAATTATTACTAATATAATTGAAAAATAATTGTGGACATGAATATAATTCTAACTGGTTAAAAAAATTCTTACTTTTGGAACCCTTATAATTCTACCACGGAACACCTTTAAGAACCGTTTCACTAATGGGAGAAAATAAAATTAACATTACACAAGTGAAAATTTTTGATGGTTTTCCATTGATGGACCAAGATAATCTTGATGGTAGCCATTAACAATTCCATCATAAAACATCATATTTTTTGTTGGTAAACAACATAACCGTTACCCCAAAGTAGGAATTCGGTCTGAATTACGATGGTCCAACATAAGAATAGAAACTTGATTTGATGGTTTGTTCATGTTCTACCATCATTAATTTCCATCATAGTTTCTTCGAAATCAAATGTTGGAACGATCATGAACCACTATCAACCCTAAGTGGGAATTCGGTCTAATTTATGATGGTTCAACATAAAAAAACACCAATTTGTTTTGATGGCATATTCCTGAGAACCAACAAGAATTAACATTAAACAATCATGAAAATGCATTGTTTGAACCATCATGGAACCAAACTTCTTGGATTCTTCGTGAGAATCAAACTTTTCTTGATGGTTACCATCATAGAATTAAAGTAGCATTTTCCATTATGGAATGATGGAAGTTGGTTGGCATATAAACATCATGAGCACAGGATGAAAAATGTTGGATGATGGGGACCATCATGAATTGCGCTGAAACCATCTTAAACCATCAAATTCTTTTGATGGAACCATCAAGAATTTTGACTTAGACAAAATTAACGTAAGACAAATGCCATGCAAAAGTTCTCTTATAACATTAGTAATTTTGATCTGATTTTCGACGAAGATTCTGAAACTATACATTAAGGGCGGTGATTGAGGAACACCCATCAGTTACCGTGAATGTAGTATCCGGATGGGGGATGGTGTTAATGATGTCCCATTCCTTTGCTCCTTTTGGTCTCTTCTCAACGAGATATCCCTGAATCTTGCTACCACCGTCATGCAGTGGCTTACTCCAAGAAAGCGTCACTGAATTCTTCGTTACTTTGTCCACACGTGGCATGTCTGGAGCACTAGGAGCAACTGTAAAAAGAAAAACACATTCATCAATAGAAAACAAACGTTTTGCAGTTATTAACTAAAGCCACTCAGGGTATCAGATGAAATTTTTGTTAGTGCGAGCGTTAGCACATATTTTAACTTGTCGTTAGCACATTAGAAAGTGTGCATATTTTTTCTAAAATAGCAATAAAAAGACTTGATGAACAAACATGCCTGCCTCTTTTTTCAATTCCTACTTATTACTTTACACTCTCCCTATATCGAGTTCAAATTTTTATTCGTTCATAAAATACTTTTTATTCATACACTCAACCTCAAATACATTTTAATTTAAACTTGTAGTGGATGATGACACTTGATGTGAATACAGTTTTTTTTTCAAATATTAATTCATTCTTTAAATTTAATCTATAAATTTTAGTTTTATATGGGAGAAAAATTATTAATTCTTTAATAAAAAGTTGTCACTAAAATAAAAAATTTTCTTTATTGATCTGAGTAGGAATGGACTTAAATTTTTTTAAAAAAAAATACTACTTGGTTTTAAAGCTTTGCTTAAAATAATCAGCATATAAAGTATTCATAATACTTCCATTATTATGAGTACCAATAATCTATACATAATAATAAACGCGGCTGTGTGTGTGTCTGTAATCACAATATATCGCCCCAGTAGCCTCGCCCAGGCACGAAACTCGGCACATAATTGTGTTTTGACATAATGAAGTATTTTTTTTTTCTTTTTCAAAAATTTGGATTAGTTTTTTAGTTATCAGTCATTTTGTAAGAAAATCTATGCTTTTTCGTCTTCAAAGAGCCATATTCAAAAAACTATTAAAAAATGCATATACTTTTCTCCACTCTTATAAATGTATGCTAATGCGAACCTTACAATTGAAATATTAATTTTCGACAACTTAAACCAATAATATACGAAGGAATTAATAATTTAATTGTAAGGTTCGCATTAGTTTACATTTATCAAATTGGAGAAAAGTTTAACTTTTGGGTTAAAAATGTGGCAACATATTCGATACGTAAATAGAACTCTTCGCTTTGATATATTTGTCGCTGTACATAATTGTTACAATAAGTTTTTCTTCTTTCCACGCTCAATTTTTTTTTCTAAAGCGAAGACTATAATTTTTGTAGTGATATAGAAATAGATACCATAAAAAATTAATTCGTTTTCGTGTTCTTTTCATGTATTTAGCATTTTAGTTTTCTTTTTCTTAAGCGTTGTAGCTATATAATATATAAAATGGGAATTTAATTGTTTTTGAAGGAACGGTCACACTTACCTTGGATCTCTTTGGTTTTTCTATTCTTTATTTTAACAGTTTTTATTAAATGTAATTAGTTATTTTCAGAAAGTTTCAGTTTGCAGGTAAGCACTTAGATTTTAATATTGAAGTTTCATGATTTGCTTTCATAGTAATTGTTGTTCTAAAGTATTCGTTGACTTCTTAAAAACCCGATTACTGACATGGCAGAACCGCCTTCCAAAAAACTTTGTATTTTGTCAAAGAAAAAGATATTAAGAGATTCTCAAAGAAGAAGAAGGGCCCAAGAAACGTCTGTGGAACGTCAAAGAAGGATGGAACATGACCGAATTTCGACAAGCAACTGGATATGAAGACAAAATTGCAGGACAGGAACACTTTAATTGTCCACTAATCCTCAGATTTCCTGCTATGTTTTAAAAAACTTTATTTGTGAAAACCTTTAGCGTGGCGGACAGCTGGCCGCCTTAGGCGGCTAGTTATTAATAAAATGTACATCAGGGTGATATTTTGTCAACGAATAAAAAAGTGTCTCACATTTCTGTTCCTTTGCTGTGACTGGTGCAGAAGGCTTGCTTGGTTTTCCGGGTCCACCTTCATTCACTGCCATGACACGGAATTCGTATGTTTTGCCTTCACTCAAGTTCGGTACATTGAACTCTGTGTGGGGTGTCGGGAAGGAATTCACTTTGAACCAATCAGGTGTGCCTCTCTCCCTCTTCTCGATTATGTAACCTAAAATGGAAAATTCAAACTGTTTATTTAATAGAGTAAAATTTTATTCTTTATGGCCGTCTTTAAACAGCTAATCCAATTTTTTGACCACTACTAATGTTAAACTCCATAGACTTGTAATTTTGAACCCAATCCATAAGACAAGAGAACTCCTGGAACAAGTATTGGGAAAAATTTGCCTTCGTGCAGGACTTTAGATGGAACTAACCTGCATTTGAGTTACATTGGGATGAAAACCACGAAAACCTCCCACAGTTATCCTGACGGCAAGGGACAATTCAGTTAGAAAATGTGAATTGTTCTAATATTTAAAATATTCTTCTAGAGAGATCGGCTTATTTTTGTAATGAATTCATTTTTTTACAACCATCGTTGAACAGCAGACTAGACTTTGGGTTTATGACTACTAATTCTCAACTCCGTAGCCATGACATTTTAAACCCAATCCAGAGGACAAGGGAACTTCTGGGTCACGTATTGGAAGAATTTTGCCTTCGTGGAAGACTTTTTTTGAGAAAACTAGGAAATCCACGAAAATCTCCCGTGGTTAGCCTGATGGCAAGGGGACTCTAACCATTATCCGTCTACCACATTTTAAGTTGGCACTGTGATCGGTATAATTCAGGTGCGGAATTCGTATCGACCAGCCATCATTTGGATTTAAACCTGAGTCAACCCAATGGATGGCGAACGCTCTACCCTTTGAGCAACCACTTCTTATGGCGAAAAATTTTTCAGAAAATTTGAAATAAATGTGTAGAGTATATTAAAATCAATTGGAAAAAATCCACTTTGAGTTTTGAATTGTTTCCATCCGCCATACAAGCCTTTGATTTTTCTCGGAAAAAAGATCATTTCGAGAATCATACTTTCTGTCTCGAAGAAAATTAAAAAAAATTAAGAAATAAAATATCAATGCCACGTTAGGAAATAATTGGTGCATTACTTTTTGTACACCCATTTGATTGGTGTATTGGTGTTTGTACTTTGTTATCATTTTAATATTATCTCATTTGATTTGTACAAAAGTGAAACCTTTCGGGAGAGACCAATCTCCGTCTACAGTAAAATGATCTTCGATAGAGGTGTGTCGCTCTTAGAGGTTACCTCTATTGCATTCAAAATTGTTATCGAAGGCACATGATTTAAACTTTAGTCAGTGTCATTTTCCTGGTGGAAAAAAGGCCACTTCTGTTGGCACCATGAAAAAATGGATCAATGAAAAAAATTTAGCGTCTATAAAAATGATCCCAACTAATACAATTATGTGTAAAAGCAAATTTACCAATTATATGAATGGTAAAGCTATTTTAAATAAATAAACAATTATGTTTTTTTGTTGTTTTCGTTTGTATTTAATTTTATATCATAAAAATTAGTTTGCTTTCAAAGATGAGAAGATCGTTTGCTTGAGATGCGAAATCTTAAAATAATTATTTTTTCTAATTTAACTCCCAATTCTAAGATCAAATCATTAATATAGCATCGCCTGTAGGTGCACTTTGATTGCAGCACGAGGTTGTATCGTCAGAAAGTCCTCTCTAAACTAGTGCCTCATATAAATATGTTGAATATATTTTAATACATTTGCTTTGTCAAATTTTTGTTTTGATATTTTTTGGCGTTTCCTTATTTAACCTTCTCCGCATTTGATACAGATATTTTCCAGGTTGCTGGGAAAGGTTTGTTTTAGTTGTCTCTCCCAAAGTTTTTCTTTCACACAAAGTCTATGGAAAAAATTGCGTGCCTCTCAAAGTGGTCGTAAATGGTCTCTACATAGAGATGATCTTGCCTGGAAGTTTCGCTGTAACTATCTGAAAAATCTTTCACAGAAAAGAAAACCGAAAATCAGAGGCTTCATCTTAAAGCCCCTTCAATTTCTTGAACAAAAATTTTATTTCCACACTTTAGAAATATATCTTTTTTTTTCTCTGAATATCTTTCAAGTAAATAAATGTAAAGTTTTATAACAAAAGTTTCGAGGCACTGAATAACAAACCCCTGTAAATCGATAAAATAATAAATTTTGGAGAAAAAAAATCTTGTGTAAGCAATAGTTTATTGTAGTTTTTACCTGGAGTATTAACTGTATTAAAAGAGAAAATATCATTACCATTGTTATAATCAGTTCATGTATTTTAGTAAGGGTTATAAAAAACAACAATTTAAAACACAAAAATATAGAAAAGAATTTATATTCCGATAATGGATGCTCTTCAAAATGAGTCTAGTTACTGAAACTGAAACAAGAATTGGATCTTTCTGAAATTATATATCGTTTAACTGCTTACATATATTAAAAAGAATAATAAATCAAACATGCATAACAGTTAAAAAAAAGTTTTTTGTAAATTTGTTTACCAGTTATGGGCTTTCCACCATCACTGGACGGAGGTGCCCAAGAAATGTTAGCAAAATTCGGACCAAAATCTTTCACCTTCGGTTGACCTGGAGCATCTGGAGTGTCTGAAATTAGAATTTTGATATTAAATGACTAGAGCTTAAGGTGGGCAGTCAGTTCTGCAAATTATTTGTAAGGAAATAATGCAAGATAAACTTAAATATTCTTATTTAAATGAGATGTAAAAGTTACGAAATCTGTTTACGTACCAAATGGATTTTTGGCATAAACGGGTTTTCCTTCGAGAGGATCACTGACTCCGTACATGTTCTCAGCACGGATTCGGAACCTGTACTGTTTACCCTCCTCCAGATTTCTGGCCACGCAAGTCGTTGTGGGGCAGAATGAGGTGACAGGGACCCATCTCTCCACTCCCACTTCACATTTCTCCACTGTGTAACCTTTATTTAAAATAAAAGTTCCAAAATGTATATTGTTTTAAATACTATTATACTTATTTGTAAATAGAATGGGAGTCTCGAGGTTGCACGATTTCTCCACTCGCTACACTTTCCTCTCCTCCGGTACCATGGTTTTGTCAAATCTTAATTTTTTTCCATTGCAGTACTATTCAAAATGAATATATTTATATATATTCTTACTATATATTTATACATATTATGAATCTATATGATTATTTTATGATTATCTATATATTTATATATACTGCATATGAATATATTTGCCCGCGGAAAAAACAGGATTTGCCGGAACCATGAAGCGAAAAAGAGGAAAGTAGGAAAATTGTGTCAGCCTGAGACGCTTTTCCTGCCGTGCAATAAAAATTTTTTTTTAATATTTTACGATAGAATTCGAAAAAAGAGATTTCACAATTTTTTTTCTTCTCTTTATTGCTAATTCTGCAAGTGCTATAATAAAATTTCAGAAAAATGATAAGGAAATAGATTTTTTGCTATAGGTAGCGCATCATGAACAAAAACTCCTAATATCTTAATTTTGTAGCTCATTACGTTGATTTTTCTATTGCATGGTCGCATTCTATTTTCAAATTGTCTAAAATAATCGCAACTGTCAACAAAAGAAAAGAAGTTAAGCATTTTCAAATTTCATAATCATAAAAAAGAAGGAATGAAAATGAGATCATTACCAGTGATTTCCGATCCTCCATCATCGTCTGGTTTTTTCCATTTTATAGTGATAGCGTTTGCTGTCACATCTGAGTATTCGAAATTTTTGGGAGAACCGGGTTTATCTGAAATAATAAAACATTTCTTTTTAAATAATTTCTTCTCAACAGTTTTTAATCCATCATTACTTTATTATCTCCTGAAATGTATTAAATAACAAATCTATTTTATATATTTCTTATCGTTTACAAGTAAGTGACTGATTTAAACTTTGTTTTAGGTGAGGTTTCTTGCGATTAAATACATATAAATCAATTGCTTCCACCAGTCTGTTTATTAACTTCAATTTAGTTTATTAGCTGTTATGTTGTTGCTGCTGCTCAATACATGCACATATTTGCAGCAATTTAGCTCATAACTTAATTGTTTTCGCTTTTCTTATCGCCAATTTTTTTGAATCATTTTATTAATTTCTTTTGCAGTAAATAAATAAATAACGTAAGAAAATAAATTATATGATATGAAGAGACAACGTCAAATATGTGATATGAAGAGACAACGTACCGTAGACAATGACTGTAACGTCAGCTGAATCCTCCCCGTGAGGATTCTTCGCGGTGATGGTGTACTTGCCACTGTCAGACCTCTGGGTGACGGGGATGGACAGACCGATGCTGTCGTCTGTAGACTCCGTCTGGAGTCGATTGGATGCTGGCAAGGATTTGTCGTCTTTAGTCCACGTGCAGGTGGGAGCTGGTGCTCCTGTCATGGGCATGTTAATGCGGAGTGGATCGCCTGCTTTGACTCGAATCACTTTGCCATACAAACCATCAAGGTGAAGTTTGGGTTTCTCTGCAAAATTCAATTCATTGTTTAATATTTGTGAAACATCATATATAGTTCGAAAATTACTTTGTCACTTTTATAAACTCTCTTAACCCTTTTGACCATGCTTTTGCAGCATTGAAATTTAAGTAGAAAAAACAGTTTATGTTAATGCTGACATATTAAAATAGATATTCTATGAGTCTACATTTTTTCCACTTTTCCCGTTTCTCCGGAAATCTCCTGGGAAAAAATGCCCCATTCGTCTTGAATATTGTAAAAATACATATGTATTGCGCGTGAATAAATAATAAAAATAATATAAAGGAGTCGAATCATTTATTCTTACCGGAAGTTGTAGAAATCAGAAGTTGCCGTTATAAAACAATTAAAACAAGAACTAAAATTTTGTCGCATAATATTTTTATCTTTAATAGAATATGTTGACCCAACGGTAAGTACGATTTGGAGAATATATCGCCCAAAAATTAAATAAAATTTGTCAAAATTTTATAGGTACAATTAGTACTTAATAAGAACAAACATAACTAATTTACACAAAATACGGCAAAAATATAGTTGTACTTAGCTCAAAATACGTAAATTAAAACGAGATTGACTGGCATGGTCGCAAATAGAAGTCCGCCATTTTGAATATGAGAGTGTTGCCAAGTTCCTCGGAAATATCGAAAGGGTTAAACCAGATGAGATTTTTAAAAAAACAATTTTGACACCCTATACATTTCTTCGCACGGACACAGGAAATATGATATTTTGCGCATAATCAAGACAGTTCTATAAGAAGATTGACCAGTCATCTGAAAAAATAGTAATCGTTCCATTCAAAAGATAATTTAAGGGGATATAGGGTGCCGTCCAAATTATCGAAGCTATTTAAATTATCCCTCATACTGTTGTTCATATACCTACTAAACTACAGAGCTGCACTGCAAATATTAATTAATAAAAATTTGTGCGAATAGTCAAATACTATAGTCCTAATACTAATGAAAACTATTATCCTTTAGTTTTCTCTAAACTAAAGTTTTGCAATTTCATAAAAAGCTGACTTTTAAAATAAAGGTAAAAAATTTAATTTCTTTAAAAAATGTTTTCTTTCCTTCATTTTTTATATGCGCTGTTTTTAAGCTTTATAAAAAGTCCGCGCGTTTTTTTCAATGCGTGGAAAAAAAAGCAACACTAATCTAAACGACTTTAGCGCCACGCTACAGCAAAAAATTTAACTACCATTCGATTTACGATTTTATGTTTCTCTCTTGCTTCGATTTTCCGTTGCCCCTTAAATCGCTGGAATTAAATTCTACCGGTTTGATTTATTCTCTTTTTCGCACAACTAGTGATTTGTTTTATTTTAGTTCTATAAAATGCTTAGATGTTAATTCTTCAAGAATATCGAATGCAAATGAAGTACATTTTGTAAAGTAAATCACGATTCGATTTTATATTCTCACAATTTTTTATTTATAAATAAAATGCGTACTTGTAAGCATGGCAAGTACCGTTACTCCTTTTAAACTAAAGAATAAATTCCGAAATGTTTCTTAGCTCTGTTATAGTAAATGTTAAAGAATTAGTAAATAAAAATTCAATATTTAATAGAACTAATAGTTTAGAAAATTTTATGAATTATAAGAAAAAAATAACTAGCATAAATTCACACAACCACATTTTTATTTAATAATTTTCATTGCAATGATGAAAGAAAAAAAAACTTAAAAACTAATGATATTCAGAGAAGCATTTCATTCCTTCACGATATAATTATAATCATCGTTCATGATATCGTAACAAAAGTAAACAAAATCATGACAGAACTTATAACAACAGAGTGTCAACTATTCACTGGGTAAACTAACCGTTTCATTTAAGCGTTGTTAAAGGGCGCAGAGGTAGGAGAAAGTTTTAGAATATCGCCCTCTGAGAGAAACTTGTCAGAAAGTATGGTTTTAATAAATAAAATGGTACCAAAGCCCATAATGGAAAGGGTACCGAAAGGTACCTAAAAGGTACAAAGTCTTCTTAAAATTAAAATAGAAAATATTATACCAAAAGATCCTATCCTGTTTTAATGGTTGTTCTAGAGTAAAGAAAAAATTTTTGAAGTGCAAATATTTTTTTCGAAAACTAGTCGGTCGAAAGCGTATTAAAAGTTTTAAAGCTTTACCTTTCATTGGTTTGGCAGTTATGGGCACTGTTGTCTCGCTGGGTGGTCCATTTCCAGCTGCATTTTTTGCACTCACCCTGTACTCATACTGGTGTCCATCAGTTACAGTATCGTCCGTAAATATGCAACTCTGCAATAAATGTGCAGCATTTCAATTATCAAACTCTTAATCAACAACATTATTTGAAAAACAAGTAATATAAAATAAATTTTTTAAAGTCAATTCCTGTTTAGGTCAACAAATTTTTTCTATTATTTTAGTGACTTTTTATTAATTACTATTTTTTAAAACTAGGACCATTAATGCCATCTATTAGGAAAATAGTGAATTAAGTATCCTAAAGTAGAAACGAACTGATCTCGTCCTTCACAAAATAGAAACCTTAATTTTCTATCTCCTGCCAGTTCGAGCATCACAAATACTGCACGTAGTAGTTGCCCGAACTGGATTCGGGTGATACTGGAAAGGGGTTAAGGTTTAGATTACACAATATACTATATAAATATTTTACAGCATATAATGCCGTCGTAATCAAATAAACTTTTAGGAGAAATGGAGCCGAAAATACTTACAATATCGGGAGTCACACTTATCTAAATGAGAACAATGTATACTTTGTGCAACTTATAGTAAAGCAAAACAACGTAACTACAGAAAGCAAGCATAAATAAAAGTACAGAAATGAACATACTATAGTTCTATAAACATGAACCTGCCTCAGTCTTAAAAAAATAATAATAAGAGAAATGTAACCAGTTGCAAAGTGATTTAACCAGTAAGAAATCTGCAGATTAAATCACCTAAAATTGTCCCCTACTTGTTAAGCCACTTTTCTTCAGTAATTTCGTATATAGAACCATAACTGCAATATGTTTATTTCTGTATTTTTTTGGGCTTCATTCACATTTTTTGCTTCATAAAACTTATAAATCCATATTCTTTTTTTATTCACTAAAAAAGCTCACGTAGCCGAATAAATTTTGAACTTACAGGAACCGGAGCTTTGTTGACCTTGACCCATCTGTTCGATTTTTTATCTTTTCTTTCGATATCGTATCCGATAATCGGTGATCCTCCATTGGACCGTGGCGGTTCCCACTTCAGTTTAATAAAATCACGGTCGTAATCCACAGGTTCTGGTTGTCCAGGTCTACCAGGCACACCTAAAACACACAAAAAATTATCAATGTATTGTTAATGCATTCTCACTTCTCTCCAATCGAGCTAATGAAAAACTAAAATTGATATATTTCTAACGAACTATGGAAAAGTAATAGAGAGATTTCGCAAATTTACGTTTAAGCAATTACCCATGAGCAATCTTAGCGCGTATGCGTCAATTCCGGTGGAATGTGCGTGCTCCCGTGAAAAATTATCAGATTATTAACCCCTTAACGATCGGTTAATTTTCAAGAAAACGGTCATAAAAGTGCCTATTTTTTGGCTTTTGCATTTGTATTACGTATTTGATTAGTACTACAACTAGTTTAAAATAAACTAACTATCTACAATCACCTTAAAAATAGTCCGGTACTGCCATCAGGTGTGTAAAATGAGAAATAAAATGTTTTCCGGGCAAAAAAAAAAAGAATTAGCTTTATTCTTATTGGCGCGTTACTACTGAACACTCCAGTCCGTCAATATCACGGGAGCGAGAAGGAAGGGGTTAAGGAAAAGTAAGAGATTCCAAAGGTTAAAAACGCTAACGTAGTGAAACATTGCTTTAATTTTGACTAAAATATTAAAACAAACATTAACATCTGGCATGGGCGATCTCCTTATTCAACCAAGTTTTGAGGTCTCCCTGATCGAGTGGTACCGCCCGCCAAATGCTGTGCAAAGCATGGAGGTAACAGGTTCGAATTCCGCTGTTACCCTGAATGTATCTTTGTGCTGTCCTTTTTATTGTGCTATCTGTATTTCTATTTGACAAAGGTTTATAAGCCTCAATCGAGCACACAAGCCTGCAAATGTTTATGGAATTTTTAAAAAACATAAACTATTTATATTTTAAAACAAAATCCATAGAACGAGCATGGAACGTGGTGGTATTAAAAGAAGATTCATTTTTACTAATTTTCAAAAGGTAATTACCGTATGGGCTCTTGGCGACGACAGGCTTCTCTGTGGTGAGTGGTTCAGAAATTCCATTGGCATTCTGAGCCATGACTCGAAATTCGTATTCAGTTCCCTCAGTGAGCTTGGGTACAGAGCAACTGCGGCTCGTAGGATTGACAAACGCCACTGCCGGTAGCCAGCTTCCGCCTCTGGTCTTGTCACGTTTTTCTACTATGTAGCCACTAGAACGACAAATGTAGTCTCTATAAATGAGTGCTCATAAAAGAAAAAATTGAGTTATACCTTTTATCATAAGTTAAGGAAAAATGACAAAAATAGCGATAACTCTTCCAAAAAACTAGCCATTCTTATAAATGAAATGTTGTCAAATAAGACTAAAACTGCAGTAGGTAAATTAGTGGCACTGCAATGGAATGACGTCAAGACCGCATCATCGAAAGCATCACACACCTCTATGTGTGCTGCTAGAGGTGATCATATTCCATACAGAAGGTACTTTTTTCTATTCCAAACAGCTGATTTATTCATTTCTTACTTATACGCTTAATACTTTTTACCTCAAATTTATGCATTATTCTGTGCTCTATAACTTGTACCAGTTTCAATAAAATCCAGGCGTAACTTTTTCAGTTATGTTCATTTTTGTGATTTTTCCTTCATTTATGATAACCTGTTTAACAGACACAAATAACACTTCCGGGTTATTATTATTTTTTTCATTTATTTCAAAAGTTTATATTCAAAACACAAATGAAAACAATCAGAAAATTTTGTCTTCGTTATTAAACTTCGTATTATTTTTATACTATCGATCTGACATGGTACGTTTTGCTGTTTCTTTAAGATTCTGCATATTTTATACAAAGGAATTTTCTAACAATTTCATGCCTTCGGTCCTTTTGAAAGAGATTGTTAGTATAAGTACAGAAAATTGTTGATTATAAGTACAGGAAAAGTAGTTAAAAGATAATCTTCTTTGCTCTTTGTGAATCGATGACTCAAGATAGATACTCGGTTTCTCTCATCTCTACATTCTCCCCTTCCCCTTACTATAATTGTGGCAGCTTTTTTTTTTCTACGCTAATATGTTTTAGTAAAGCGTTAGAACATATTGGAGTGAGGGAAAAGAGAAAGATTTGTCGAAACCATGGAAACGGAGAGAGGGAGTGCGGAGAAAGCTATTAAAGGTAAAATCATAATAATCATCTTCATAAGCAGGGGTCTGTCCAGACATTTTGTGAAAGGTCCGTTTTTCGTGAAATTGTGAAAAAAATTACTCGCATTCTTTCAACTAGGGTCCGCTTTTATGAATTTGTGCAAATAGGGTCCGTTATTGCAAAAAAAAACTTTTTCAAGGAGTTTTTAAATTGTAAAGACATACAAGATTATGCTCAACACTGTAAAATTATAATTAAAAAAATTAAATTTTAAAAAATAAACAACAATTGCTGCTTCTAAATTAGAGATGCAACATACAAATATTTGGTATTTAGCCTATACTGCTGAACGCAGAATATTCATTTTGGACGAATAATGGAAGAATCGTCTGCCGAAGACAAAACTTAATTCGTTTACATCCATCTTTCTTGTTTTCTGCCCTGGAAAGGGTTCATTCGATTAACAAAATAATAATGAAGATAAACAAATTTGTGAAGGGTCCGATTAAAAGAAAAATCATTTTGTGAAGGGTCCGTTTTTAAGTAAAAATATTTTGTGAAGGGTCCGTTTTTATGAAAAGATATTTTGTGAAGGGACCGTTAACGGACCCAAATTTCTTCTAAACTGATCCCTGATAAGCTATAAAAATTAAAGATAAAAACACTAACTTTGCTTGGTTTGTACAGTTTAAAATTTCAAATAAAACCTTGTTTAAAAAAAAGTAAACAAATGTCAACAGAGTTATTTTTATTAAACAATTACAATTTTTTCCTCCACATAAAACTGAAATTAATTAATTAAATTTAATTAATTACGTCGAGTCCCGTCGAATGGAATAAGTCCAGAGGAGTATATTGTAAGTACCCTTAGAAATATTGTAGTTGGGGGTTTGAATAAAATAAAAGTGTCTTACGTGAGTGGACTTCCTCCATCATCCTTTGGTGGTCTCCAGGAGAGTTTCACTCGATCTTTATCTACCTCATCAATGTTTAGAGGTCCTTCTGGTGCTCCAGGTTTATCTGCAATTAAATAAATTATATCTCTCGAATATTTTAAGGCTGAACTTCAATGGCAATCATACTTAAATAAAGGAATAAGTTACTTTAATTTCATTGGTTAATCGTGTGCTCTTTTTAGACATTATACTGTTTTTAAGCTTACCAACATAAGTAATCTATCACACCGATGTAGGAATTCGGACAGATTGATGATGGGCCAACATAAAAAACAAAATAAATTGTTTCGATAATATATTCCAGCTGAACCAACATTAATTATTATTAAACCATTAGGGAAATGCATTGTTGTAGCATTATGGACCATCGCGAATTTCCATCATAGTATCTTAGGAATCAAATATTGGAACGATCATGAACTACCATCATCCCAATGAAGGAATTAAGTCTGATTTATGATGGTCCAGCAGAAAAAGAAAACAAATTGTTTTGATGGTATCTTAATGAGGACCTACAAGAATTCCCATTCATGGAAATGTATAACATCATCAACCATCGCAGATAATCATGGATTGCTGGTCCATCAAAATCAAACTTCTCTTGATGGATAGCCATCAAAGAATTAAGATAGCATTTTCCATCATGGAATGATGGAAGTTTGTTGGCATATCAAAAACCGTGAATGGAAAATGTTGAATGATCCTCAAATGATATCGGACCATCATGAATAGCACTGAAACCAACATAAACCATCAAAATGTTTTGACGGGACCATCAGAAGTTTTGACTTGGGGAAAAATCATTTAATATATGAGGGTCATGCTATAATTACCATCTATTAGGTGAGAAGATAAAAAAAAGTATTTACCTAGAATATTGACATCCAATATGCCACTATCTTTTCCATGAGGATTCTTGATAGTGAGGGTGTAGGGTCCACTATCTGATCTCTTCACATCAATGATATTGAGGATGGTGTGATCATCGAAATTGGATATCGTCAATCGATCACTGCTCTTGATGGGTTTTCCGTCCAACGACCATTCAACCTCCGGTACCGGTTCACCAATGAACTTTATGTCCGCAGTTAACGTCATACCTCCACGAACTTTCATTTCTCGCATGGGTGTGGTTATCTTTGGGGCCACTGAAAGAAAATGGACGGAATATAAACAGTGCCAAGAAATTAAGAAAACTTCCGGTGTATCCTTCCGCTTATGTTATGCTTCAGAGGTGATGTGTGAACAGGCTTAATATTTTTGAAAGTTTCATTATTGTGATTTGTGTTTGAGGAGAGGGTCCTACAAGCAACTGAAACAAAGTGTATTGAAGATTTAATATGAAGTCGAATATTTTTTATTTATTTATTTAATTGATTGATTGAGGTTGACTTAAAATTTTTCATTCATTTAGATCAGTGTTTCCCAAACTTATAACTTTTGTGTACCCTTTCTAAATTTTTCGTAATGCTGTGCACCACTAATAAAAAGATTAATGTATTTTTTACTATAAAAAAATTGCACAAAAGTTAAAATCCACAACTGGCTGTTGACGCCACTAATTAGTAACTCTGTAAAAAATAGCCAATAGAAAAATCGTACATTTTCATGGCTAGCTTTAAATAAAATGTTTTCGTTTGTTGCAAGATATTATGCACAAGACTCCCACTAAACTGTACCCCTGGGGGGAAACACTAATTTAGATGATTAATTTCAAGTTTCCTAAGAAAAATAACTTCCTAGATTATTTTCCCTAGACTGCAAAAGTAATGTTCTACAAAGTATAAAACTTTAATTTGCAGAATAAAAAGAAAAAAAACCCAAAAAATAAAATTAAAAAAACTTGGGAATAAATATGTTTGATTTCCTTAACAGAAAACTCAGCATGCTCAAAGGAAATTTAGTACTTAGTATTATTTATTCACGATATAATTTGAACGATTTCGTGATGTTACAAATGGGCACTTGCACTTACTGGGTACAAGAAGAAAACAAATACCCACGCATGTGACTAATGACGTCTGATCCAGCTGATCGCTTATAAGCAAAATGACGTGTTCTAGTTCAGCTAAGTTTTATCACATAAGCTAGAATGTTAATTAACGCGAAGTTGATTAAATAGAGCTCAGTATCACACATCTAACTTGTTGAAATAAAATTCTTTCTCGTCTACATCTTTTACTTAACTTGTATGTTCATGTAGTTTATCGTAACCGTGATATAGATTTGTTTTGTGTACCTGGCAACTTCAATGCATAAGAAGTTTATGTTCCACCTGGCTACGTGCCTGTCTTTGTTTTAAGTTGAAATATGCAATGAAAAAATTGAAATCTTTATGAAAGAATCTTTGAGTAAGAATATAGAATGTGTCACCTAAGAGAGCTCATACTTGACGGGCTTAGCTTATTCGAAATAGAATGAAAATAATAGTTGCGTTTCAACAACCAATCAGGCTCGATATACCCACACTACGTCACTTGCAGGTATCCCATTCCTTATTGAGGCGCGCTTTTTTGGGTCACCTGCAAAATAAGCTCTTTTAAAAATAACGTGAACTAGTTGAATCTTTACACTTACGGAATTTCGGTTTGGCTGTCACAAAATCAGAAGGATCGCTGGGTTCACTTTCACCCGCTTTATTGACGGCGATCACTCTGAATTCATAATCATTCCCTTCCGTCAATCCAGGAACCGTGCATTTTGTCTGCGAAGCAGGTACATCTGCAGCCTTCGTCCAGATGGGAGAGCCGCGTTCTTTCTTCTGAACAACGTAACCGGAGAGTGGTGCACCGCCAGTGTCTTTCGGTGCTGTCCAGGCTAGGTCAACCCTATCTTTGTCGTAATCCTTAATTTCAGGCTTACCTGGGGATTGTGGAGGTTCTGTAAAATGAAGGAAAACAATGTTACGCTTTTGTTGAAAGTCAGCACGTTCCGAATGAAATAGTTTTTCTCGTTATTCTAAAAAAAAATGACCCATAATATTTGCGTTTTATTTTATTCTATAACCGTCGTTGAACAGTCGACCCAATTTTGGGTTTACGACTACCAATGTTCAACTCCGTAGCCTTGCAAGTTTGAATCCAGGAGTCAAGGGGAATCTTGAATCAGGTATTGGGAGAAATTTGCCGTCGTGGAGAACTTTTTTTGATGTAACTAACCCGTATTTGCTTTACATGGAGAGGAAGACCATGAAAACCTCCTGACAATAAGGGGACTCTAACCCAGGATCCGTCTACCACTGAGGATATTTCACTTCAACACTGTGGTCAGTGCAAGTCGGGTGTGGAATTCGTATCGATCAGCCATCGCTGGTATTCGAACCCTGGTCATGCTCATTGGAAGGCCTATGCTCTATCCCCTGAGTCGTTGAACAGCCGATCCAAGTTTGAGTTTAATGTACTACAAATGTTTAACTACGCAGTCTTGTAATTTTAAACCCGATCCAGAGGAGAAGAGAATTTATAGATCAAAAATTAGGAGAAACTTGCCTTCGTGACGTACTTTCTGATGGAACTAGTTCATCACGGGTGCTAATCTATCATTAATCCCTCATTTGATAGAATTAACTCGAATTTGTTCGAATCGAAGAAACTTTGTCATCTTATTAGGATTTGAACGCTGTATCTTCTGAGCCACCACTTCTCAGGTTCTGATATTAGAATATTAGGTACAGTTTAACCGCACCACCTGTTATCTAACACAATAGCAGCAGTACTTATTATCACTGTAAATAAGGCATGGCTTAAGTGACAGTATTGATATTTTTCAAGATCTTAGGTCTCGTTGTTTTCAATCCTGGGTAATGATAGGTTAGATTGGGATAGAGTTTTTTTCCTTTTTCAAGCATTAAAATGTCCCGCCTAATGTGTATGCTTTTATGGCTCCTTTTTCGTAAATATATATTTAGAGCGGTGATTAGGGAACACCCTGCATTATTATAGGTCACCCTGTATTATAATTTTTAGAATGGAAACAATTAGAAGCGCTATCTTTGTAAAGTAGTTTAGCTTTAATTTATAGGTATCACGACGTAAATCAAGTTTTCAAATTTACTCGTACTCATAAAATTTAAAAATGGTCCTTTACCTCGATGCTCCTGAAAAATATAGCATTAGTTGACCGAGTAAATAAAGTTTGTTTGTCGGTGCTGGATTGGTAGAAAACAAAATTTAAATAACAAATAACGAAGCTGTTAAAAAGGCAGTCAGCAGTTTCGGTACTATTATTAAATATTTTCACTACGTACCATAAGCATCCTTGGCAATGATTTCGTCCCTGTTCTCCAGGGGATCTGATTCTCCTACTTCATTCACAGCTTTCACCCTAAACTTGTACTTCTTCTTGTAAATGAGTTTAGGAACTTTGAATTTCAAGTCAGATGTCGTCCCCACTTCTGCCCAAGTACCCCTTGAAGTGTCCATTTTTTCAACTAGGTAATGTTTAATGGGCACACCACCATCATCTTTGGAGGCTTTCCAGCTCAAAGACACGGAATCTTTGCAAACATCGGTCACGTCCAGCGGACCCACTGGAGGTGTGGGTCGATCTGAGGGAAGAGACAAAAAACATGAATACTACTACACATTTTGCACTTGAATCGACAATGTCATAAGTTCAGAAAGACAATTCATAAAGTTCGCTGATTTCAATGGAAGCTAAAGTTACTACCATTAATTTATTTTGTCTCAAAGTTTGCGCATTCAATGTATTTTTAACATTTATACTGGAATTAACCCTCCGCGTATGGCTCAGTTTTTATACTTTCCCGTTTTGAAATACGGGGTGATTTTTTTTAAATAGTTTCTTTATCTAAATACATTACAATTCACATCTTCATGGGTTGTTTTAAAATAATACAAGAATTTTAATAGCTTTTGCGCATTTAAAAATTACATAATACGGCAACCGCTATTGCAGCTGGCAGGTTTTATAGAAAGATTTACGCTATATTTTTATTTTCAGATGAATATAATTTTTAAAACATTTTGTTTTGAAAAGTGTTTCAGAAATTTTATAATGAAAGAGAAAAAATAAAATAAAAGCCCAGATTTATGGAATACTCCGAATCTGAATCGCTATCTTCAAAATAAAGATATTTTCGTTTGTTATTCCCAGATATAACGCCGCTGATACTTTGCAAATCCATATTTTTCATAAATGATTAGCTCGCGAAAGAAAAAAAAAGCATGCTAACTCACTAAGCGGAAAATAGTCAAGAAAGAGAAGAAAAATTTTTTTCAACCCTCTAGTGCCATCTAGCTAAAAAAATAAGCATCAAATAATGTTTTTTTTTTTTTTAAACTACACGAGGAAACAGCGAGATTGGTATTGAAATAAGGGGGAAAAAATACTCCCCCGCGATTTTCACGTGACTCGTGGTACGGGACAAAACTAATATCCCGCTCAAATCGCGGAGGTTTAATAAATTCAAAAACATCCACCACAGATGACCTGTTTTCGAAAGCATTGCTTTAAATTATTCATCGTAACTTTCAGAGCTTGTTTACAACTGATTTATATTCAATTTGCCGTATCTTGGTTAGAACTAATTTATGCGCTATTTGCGATTACGAAATTGGAGTTGATATGTATGCTAATTTTGTTTGTGCTTGATTACAGTTAGCTTATCAGTTTTTTTTGTTTGGAATTTATAATTGATTCAATGAGTTTCGAAAGCAGGTTCTTCCATAAGAATTTTCTCCTGTCTGTTTTCGAACTCCTCTTAAAGTTTTTGTTTTCTTTTAAAGATAATTTTAAGAACTTGTTTAGAATTGATGCATCTTTCATTTGGCACCACATTATTGCTAATTAATATGATAATAGATTAAAATCGATTCATATAATAATTATCAGGGTTTGTTTTTAATTCTGAACTGATTCATTAGTACCTTTTGTTAGCTTGATCTCACATTTTGTTATTTGATTTGTTAGTTGATCGGCACAAAGATCAGTGATTGATTGGAACAAATTTTATTGATTCACATAATGATGGATTGAAGAACCAACTATAGAACCAATTTATCTTTAATCTGTCGTAACTTGCACGGATATAATACGAGATACGTGTACACGAAAATTTAGAAAATTGTAGTTGTTAATTGATAGATATTGCTTGTAACTGATTCGTTTGTTGATAGGTTAATTGATATGTACCTCATTAGAATGATCCATACGGTAACATTCGGTACTTGTTTGTACCTGATTTATCTTTGACATGCCGCAGCTTGTGTAATATTAACTCACGTGATATTTATGAGCAATAACTGAAATTTATACATTTCCCATTCATTTCATCATCATCATAGTTGACAAAACAGCCCAATGTGGGCCAATGCCTTCCTCTCAAGATTTCTCCATAACGACTTCCGATTTATCTTTGATCTCCAATTATTTTCATTCATTGCAAGAAAATCAGATTCCACTGAGTCATCCCATCTCAACCGCGACCTTCCCCTCTTTCTTGTTCCAGTGGGTTTTAAAAAGCAGCATCTTTTTTGTTGTATTATCATCACTCATTCGAATCACGTGGGCTATCCAACTCATTCTATTTATTTTTCATGTATTTAATAATATCGGGTTGTTTAAAAATCTTGTACAGTTCAAAGTTAAATCTCCTTCTCCAGTCAGTGTTTTCATTTGCACCACCAAGTATACTTCGCAAAATCTTTTTCTCAAATATTGCGATGCAATTTTCCTCCAGTTTTGTCATTGTTCAAGCCTGCAGAAGCGTATGTCAAGACCGGTCTGACTAGAGTTTGTAAATTAAGAATTTTGTTTTTCTAGAACCTAGATATAATAAATCTTCTCGGAAAATCGACACCAATATTTACCAGAGAGAGTCAGTTTTTATTTTATTTCAGGAGACATTCTGTTATGAATAGTGATTAGGTTGGACTTTACCTTGTAAACTAAATGCAGTGTATACTGAATCATCTAAGAACAACAAATTCAGGGAAAGCAGTTAAATTTAATTGTAGTATATATAAGAACTAATTTGGGAAAGATACATCACATCACAAACATATAAGAACAGCAAATTCAGGAATAGCATTTTAAAATAAATTGAACTACAGTTCGAATAAAAACTCATTTGTGATATATACTTAATTAAATAAATTATATAACTAGTATTAAATGCTCTAGAGGTACTAGGAAATTCCAGGACCAGCATTTTTGTATATATAAAATATATAGCTATATTATAATCATAGTACATTTAGCTACAGTATAAATAAAAACTAATTTGGGAACTTTCAATTAAATAAACAAAGTTATTGTCTTAGAAAACCTTAACGTCATCTCCAAACGGAGACCATTTTTAATGAAAAGTTTTCTCCAAAAAACAATATTTCATTTAAAACAACTCACCCATTACAATGACGTTGGCTGTGGCAGCAATGGTGCCGGACGTGTTTTGGAGGGTGAGGGTGTATTTTCCAGAATCCGTTCTTTCTGAGTTCATGATGTCCAGTGTTGCGAGTGATGCTGTTGAGGCTATCTCGATCCTCTTGGACACTGCGGGCTTACCGTTGATGGCCCAAGTAACAGTCGGAGAGGGCTCACCTTTTATCGGTATGCTGTAGTTGATGGGGCGACCCACTTTTATTCTGATATCGTGAAGAAGGGATTTGTCGAGAGATGGAGCCACTGGAAGAAGGAAAAACATTGATTCCACGCTTTAAAGGGAAAAATCAGTTAATATGATAATTTACACATTAATAACTGTGCTGGAAAATGTGCACATTAATTACTTTTTACCTTGAGCCATGAAAAATTTGCAATGTTCTATTTTTTTGTTAGCAATTTTGCATGAAGTTTCATGGTACGCAATTTTAAGTTAAGAATGAAATAAAAATTTTGAAAAAGTATTTTGCTGGGTAGATTTTTTCAGGGTATTCGCATGAAATTTTAAAGCCCTACGAACACGCTTTTACCTAATTGCGTTATTCAACGTTTCAGCTGTTTCTAAAACAAAATTTTAAACAATAAAACAATAACAATAAAAATAAACAATAAAAATAAAAATAAATAAAACAATGAAAATAATTGTAAATACGGTACGCAAACTTTTCGAAAATCATATAAAACTTCCGAAAAAGGGTTTTTTCGGTAGTTTTTTTTAATATTTGTACAAAGTCTTAGAAATTTATAAGCTCTTAATCGCACTATCTTTGAATAAGAATTTGCTATATTTTGTTTCAGTTAATTTAAAATTATTTTCTTTTATTTTAAGAACATTAAAAAAAACGCAGTACTCAAAAACAGTTTTATTATTTTCTTATCAGTTTTGTGCTTTTTTGTTTGTTTGCGTCTGAAAGTGTTCAAAATTTTACCCATCTCTTGAGAATTTTCAATAAAGCTCTCTAGCATGCAAAATTTCTAGCGATGATAAATACTGCTTGTAGCGAAAAGAAAACCGATGGAAACGTGTATTGTTCTCCACTTGAAATGTTAGTTCTTCAACTAGCAGGGAAGCGAGGAAAATTTCGATTAAAGACAAATTCTATTTTGCGCAACGTTTAGTTGCCGCAGTCTGAAAACGGTTGATTATTGAATGATATGAAATGGATGAATAAAAAGTATTTTATTAACGATTTAAAATTTGAACAAGATATAGGGAGAGTGTAAACTAATAGTAGGAATTGAATTAGAGATCTACTTACGGTATTTGGGTTTAGCAAGGAATGGTGCACAAGGTTCACTGGGTTCACTTGGACCTGCCTTGTTGAGGGCCGTCACTCTGAATTCATATTCTTCTCCATCTTTAAGGCCCGGTACAGTGGCCCGAGTATCCTTACCATCCACTTTAACACCCTCTTCCCAAATGGGACTATTTTTAGGTTTCTTTTCTATGAGGTAGCCGGTAATGGGAGCTCCCCCATCTCTACGTGGGGGATTCCACGCCAAATCAGCTTGACCACTGTCCCAATCAACCACTTGTGGGGCTCCAGGCTTATCAGGTTGATCTGCGGAAAGTTTTTTAAAATAAAATAATAATGTATATAAAATGAAAAAAATTAAACAAAATTAAAAGACTTAAATAAAAAAAATATTACTTAATTAAATAAATTAAACATTTATAAATTAAAAATATGCAAATAAAATCAAATGAATAAATTTTAAAAATTAAAAAGCAATTAAATACTAAATTTGACTAAAAAATTACACAATAATAAAAACATTTAAATAAATAAATTATGAAAAAAACAATAACTTAAAAAAAAGTGTAAATAACATAAAAAAAAGAATTTATAAAATTAAAACAAGTACTCACTACAGCGCGAGAACGCGAGAATCTCGCATATTTTTTTCTTTTCTCGTAATAAAAAATAAAAGTTCGCGCACTTTATTAATCAATTTCAAAATGCACGAATTTTGGAAAAAATTTCGTTTTTTGCCATTTTGAATAAAATCCGTTTCACTTTTCTTCCTTGATCTTTCATTATTTTGAACATCGGTCCTTGTTATCTAGCTTCCCTATTTACCAGTATTGTTCAGAACCGGTGTGAACAGCAGAACACCATAACAGAATAATAGACACCATAACAGACACCCTTTCAGAACACATTTCTCTGCAACCACGTGTTCACCGTAGGTAAGGTTTCTTCATGTAAGACGTTTAAATTTTTTGTGCATGGATGTAAGATGGACAAATACCTTGTTCAGGCGACATCTTCTACTCCGTAACGGACAAATGAAAATGAAGCAAATGTCGGTAGAAACGGTCAAAACGAAACAAATACGCATATTTTTCAGCCAAATAAATATAATAGCTGATGAAAAAGTAGACATGGAACATTTTCCATATGATGATGCAGTAAAAATATTCAATTAGAAGATGTGAAAAATGTATTATAATTAAAGAAATACTTTTTTTCAAAGTCTATTCGTGTTTTTTTAATTTTTAGAAATCTCACTTAACTTTTTGAAATCTCACCCTGTTTTTGAGAAAGGGGGAGAAATTCTCTCCCATTTTTTTCTGTAATGAATACACTAAACTAAACACAGTGGCACGACAGCCCATAGAGGGCCAAGGTCTACCGAGCCCATCTCATTTTTCTTGACCTTTGGGCTCTGAAGTGCAAGAACAGATGTTCCGGTCGGTTGGTTAGTCCAACGCGGAACTCCCAGTGTTTAGTTCCCAAGCATGTTTCGTACTCATTTTATCGACCTACTGAAGGTATGAAAGGCTGAGTCAATCTTGCCCGGTCCGAGGATCGAGCCAAGGACCTGTGGCACGACAGCGCGATCCATTAAAATAATTGGCAGAAATAAAATTTTAAAAAAATATATAATCCGTAAAATAAATCGTTAAAATTTTAAAAAATCCTTAAAATTTGTTTAATTTTAAGAAATTAAACAGAAATAATACTTAACTAATCCAAACTAATGTATTTTATTATTTTTGAAATATTCTTCCAAACAAAACATGAGATAATCTGCTGAAATAAATATATATATAAAAAAAAGAACTAAAACGTACCAAATGGATTTTTAGCTATAATGGGTTCCCTCCCTGTCAACCAGGGTGATTCTCCTTCTTTATTAACAGCTTTCACTCTAAAATTGTACTCGTGCTCTTCTATCAGTTTGTCCACCCTCAGTTGAGGGTTGATGGACTCTCCAACAGGCACCCATTTTCCGGTATCTGCATCCTTCTTTTCTACCAAGTAATGAGATACCTCGGAACCCCCATCGTCTTTTGGGGGTTTCCAGGAGACGACGCAACCCTCTTTCGTGATATTTGTGATCTGCATCATTTCGGGAGCAGAGGGGGCAGCTGAAAGAAGAATATTTTCTAATATTATGAAATCATTATTTCTCAAATTACCTGCACTGTTTGAAATTTTGGAATGTGTTAAATTGAACCATAATATCAGTTAAACCATAATATCAGGCAAACATTGGGAATCCTTAATACCATGTAAAGTTAAACAATGGTATCGGGGATTTTTGTGGACACCTCAATCCCGTGTCAAGTTTAACCATAATATTTGGGGCAAGGTGGTCGTTCTTACAATTGTTTTTGCATCATATTATAGGTTTTAAATAAACGGTGACATGCTTCAGTTTCGCTTCTTTTTAAATTCAGTAAATTTAAACAGTATTAAAGTCTAGAGCTCTGTAATGCAGAGTGTTCGAAATTAGACTCTCCGTTTTGAAAAATTTATGACAAGGAAATAAGGAAGGTTGTTTAAAAAAAGAATTCATGATATAAATTCATATGACAGACGATAAATTTTATACCCTGAGATTTTGATTTTACTTCTAATTGTTTCCGACAAATGGCACTGAAAGTTCTTTCTATTTTTTTCGCTGAGTTTATAAATTTCGTCTTCCGATTAGCAAGTGATAGCTGCTATTGACAGAATGATAGATTTCGATTCATAAAAGATTTCCAAACCTTTATATACCATTTTTAATTATATTTCTTACGTGTACAGAGTTTATTACCTGCAGCGGCATCTGTCGGAAAATTTTTCATAATAATAAAACAAATAGAAAATTCTTGGAATAATATGTACTCTCTTTTGTGTGAAATTGCAACGTGAATTATTTTTTTAAAAATCTTAACGACTTTCTTGTTATGAATTTGTGGAATCGCTTAACCAGTCAGAAAATTCCATTTCATTTTTAGCTCATCCCTATTTCATGAATGAATTAATATTTGAAGAAAAAAAAAGTGCGTGGAGTCCCTCTGCGCTGAAGAAGTTATACTTCGTAACCTGCGACGTTAATTGTAGAAGAATCAGCAGTCGTAGAAGGATCAATAGTTCTATTCAACGACTCTTTTTCTTGCTCTGCTAGCTTCCGTGGTCTGTAATCACGGTAATATTGTGCATTTTTCCCTCTTGAACCAGTGGAAGTACTTGTGGTTGCCTCAGCTGGAAAATGTATTTGTATTAATAATGTATGTGAATGCGTCATAGCGTATTTTCAGAAGAGTGTGGGGGCGGAGTTAATCGACCATGCCAACCATCATCTATCAAAAGGTACCTCGTGATAGAATCAAGTTAGCATGCTTTATATACTAGTGAATGATGTTAAACTTTTGTAGTGGTAGTTACGCCACATTACTCCCCCACCAGAATTTTATCAGGGATAGAATTCGATACCACTAGTTGCTGTACTTGAGAAAGATCGGGAGCTTTGTTGAGTGCTGAATGTGAGAGGTGTATTAACATCACGTCGTAGCGCTCGTTGTTGCATTTTGCAGTCACAAGTAGCAAATCAACTGTTCAATGTCGACTATCCATCGAAGTAGGCGTTACCATCAAGTTATTTTGCGAAGTGGGCGTTACTGCGTGTTCCAATCATGTCCGGAGGTCACCAATGTGGGGGCGGAGTTAATCGACTATGCTAACCGTCATCTATCGACAGGTACCTCGTGATTGAATCAAGTTAGCATGCTTTATATACTAGTGAATTATGTTAAACTTTTGTAGTGGTAGTTACGCCACAAGAGAAACAATCAATTGATATTCACAAGAGACATACCTTGACATAACCTTAAATCCGTCGCATTGTCCGTGGGATTGTTTTCACTCATTTTTTATAATTGTTATCCACTAAATTTGAAAATAAAAAATACTACCCTATTAAATTATATGTGTATCAAAACAAACTAAAAAAAATATTTATAGAAAAACAATAATTTTATTGTTTTTATGCTAGTGAGAACCAAAACAATGTGGAAATGAATGAGGGAAAACTGGATCCTACCACGTGATTTCCCGGCCAATAAAAATGTAGCGTTAAACGTTTAACGCAACCTTGTTGGAAGTCGCATAAGAAGTATAACTTCAAAAAAAAAAAAAAAAAAAAAAAAAAACGGTATTGACATGTCATCCACTACAAATGTCATCCACTACAAGTTTATAAAAATGCACTTGAACTTGAATGAATGCATAAAAAGTATTTTATGAACGATTTAAAATGTGAACTAGATATAAGGAGAGTGTGAACTTATAGTAGGAACTGCAACAAAAAAAACTGAACTGGAACAGATTAATTTCTTCAGAATAGTATTAATTGGGACACTCACCTAGGACGGTGACAGTGATGGTTGCTGCATCATTACCGTACTGGTTTCGTGCAGTAAGTGTCAACTGACCACTGTCCCCTCTCTCAGCATTCCTAACGGTGAGCTTAGTGCTGTTATCTTGGTGCACAATAGTCCATCGCGTCATTTTATCACACTCTTTTGTTCCTAGATTCCATTTCTTGGTCGGAGGTGGTTCACCACTTACTGGGACATCCAGTTCGAACGATTTTCCAGCTTTCACCCGAATATTGAACATAGCATTCTTGTCGATTTTTGGAGGAACTGAAACAAAAAAAAGGTTTTTCTTTTTAATGGCAGATGACAAAGACAACAGTAAACCAAACATGGGAAAAACAGAAAAAAAGCAATGACGGAATATCAATAAGCAAATGAAATTAAGTCCAGAGATAAAAAAGTAAATAATCTGGATCATACACTATTTTTTTGGTGCACTCTATTAAAAAATTGTAAGGGCCACTACTGAAATTTCTTCAATTATTTTTTAGATAAATAGTAGCACTTTACTTCTAATAATAACACTTCCTATAACTTCTGATAATTTCTTCCTGATAATTTGGAAAAATCTCAAAAATTTCAGATTATTTATTGAAATCTTTAATAATTAAGGACATTTAAGGACACTTTCTTTTTTAAAGGAAATTAAAGAATTTAAGGAATAAATAAGAAAATAGTTCCAAACTCTATCCATAGTTTCAAACTGGGGAATATATATATCACTTTAAACAAGACTTTTTTTCGGGGGGGGGGGTGAATCTAGTATCGATATGAGAAATCTAGTATTGATTTTTTCAGTTGCGTAGCAACGGAACATAAATTTGATTTTAAAAAAAATCTTGAGCAGTTGACAAATTTTAATATTGCTGAGTGTTAGTAAAAACTCGTGTAATAAAGCGAGATGTAGGTGAATGTTTCAGATACCATCAAATTAAAGCAGGTTAGAGATGAACTTACGTTTTTTGGGTTTTGCAGTGTGGGGTGCAGTTGGCTCACTGGGATCACTTGTACCAGCTTTATTGAGTGCCCTCACTCTGAACTCGTATTGATTACCTTCTGCCAAATCTGGTACGGTCGCTCTCTCCTCGTCACCTGGTACTTCCTGAATCGGTACCCAATCAGGGCTGAAAATGATTATTAAAATATGCATACAAATGATTCAAAAATTATATGACACACACGCCCAGTTTAAAAAAATTAGCCTGTTGGACATGATTGAAGCAATTGTGTAATGCTTCTTTTCTTACGGCGCAGGTAAAATTATTAAAAACCATGAGAATGTGATCAATTTTTACTGCTCACTGACAGAGGACACCATACCGAGGAAGAAAATGTTCATCCCGAATTTTCTGTTTCCTTCATTGCTAATGTAAGATTTAAAGTGTAGAAAAAGTGAGAGCTCAGACAAACCTAAGAGTAAGCCGTGAAGTTTCGAATACTGGAAATAAAATTTTAAAACATACAAATGAAAATAAATTATGAGATACCTTGGGATGACGAAACGGAGAAGTTCTCTTTAAATAATTTGTTTGAATTTTAGTATTTTGTAATATTTTTTTGTCAGCAATTGAAATTTCACAACGAATTCTAGGTTTGCCTGAACTTACTTTTTGTTTGATTTAAATTAGCAATGAAGGAGAGAAAAAAAAATTTGAGACGAAAAATTTCTTCCGTGGAATGGCGTCTCCTTAAAGAACTTTGTCTTCTGAAATGATTTTCTATTGTTCATAACAAAATCCATGATAGTTCAAGAATTGTATATAATATCGAAGTAAAATACATTACAAGACTTCAGAATTAATAAAGAGTTTGTTACATTTTTAAATTCAATCGTTCATTTCCATTTGTTCATCTGCAGTTAGCAGCTCTCTTTGAAAGAAAATAAAAACAACTGGAACGCGTCACAGAAAAGATGATTAAAAAAAAATCCAACTAAACCTTCTTGTAAGATAACAAGACTTCCTTTAATAATGCTTGATTTAATATTTTGATTATTTATGGCGTTCTTCATAGAATGTTTTATAATAAAAAGCTAGATATTTTTTTCAGTGTAAAGTCACTTTAATTAAAAGTTTAACTTCATATTGCTATAACAATTATAAAATTTAGGTAATACGAGTATAACGAACATTTTGCAGTAGACTAAAAAGTAGCAAATTATTTTCATGCCCATTCGAAAGAAAGCGGAAGAGTATTTCTGCTGGTGATAGAAATTCGTTAGAAAAGTTTGGGGCACTACATTTTAGTGTCGGTTGTTCTTTTCTCCTTTTCTTGTCAAATAAAACTACAGGTTTTTAATTTTTTCATTATTTCACGTTAGTTGCCTGTCTGTTAGTATTTTATTTGTGGTTAATCTGCTCTCAGAGGTTATGTCTAGAAACGATCGAAACTTTGTTTGGCGATAAATTCTTTTTTCCATTAAAATGGTTATAAATTCTTTTTGTACTAACCAGTAAGCTTGTTTTATTAAGTGGAAGAAACTTTTTTATATTCTGGCAGTTAATTTCCAGTGCATTTAATTCAATTGGGTAAACTCTGCTTCCAGCGGTGAGGAAATAAATTAAGCTTGGAATATTGACTGCGCATGGAGCTATAGTAGAGTTTTGAGTGCTCTAGTTAGACAAATCTCTGTCTAAATTTTAACTGGTGATATAAATTATGTCTTAAGTGGCGAGGAAATGATTGAAACTGATAATCATTAAGTCCAGAGCACCAGCAGCGTTTTGAGGTCTCCAGTTATTTGGATTAAGATAGAAATTTTAAATAGCGGTTATTTCTCTCGGGTAACGTAAATTCTGCTTTCAGATGTCAGGAAACGATTGGAATTTGTATCCTCATCAGTCATAGAGCTTCACGAAAATTTTTAGCGCTCTAGATCGTCAGGAACCAGTTAAAATTTTGAATGCAAGATTTCAGCACAAAAACGAGTTAATAAAAAACAAAAGAGTATTGTACTTGTATTTGTCTTTCTTTTCAATGACATATCCAGTGATGGGAGTTCCCCCGTCATTGGTCGGTTTCTTCCATTTCATTGTTACGAAATCTTTGTCGTAATCCACTATTTCCGGTTGACCAGGGGGTGTGGGTGGATCTAGAACACAAAAAGAGTTTCAGCACCAATAAAACATTAATTTTACTAAATTTAAACTTTTTGGTCAACTGAAACATAAAAAAAAATTAACAGAGTATGGTATCAATGATTATTAATGTTAAAATTTACGATTTGTCAAGAAGAAACAAATATGAAATTTATAAAAACAAAAAAGAAAGAACATAAATGTAATTATCAGCTGGCAAAAACTGCACCGCAGGAATGTATTGTCACATTTTGAGTTCACAACACTTTTCTCTCAATGATGAAACTTAACTACAAAATAATATAATATTGTTACATTGGAAGGGGGGCGGAGAAATGCCATTGTACCATAGTTATATTAATATTGATTGAATTTTGAACTGAGAAACTGCTCTATAGGACTTAGAAAGGACAGAATATCACAAACAAGCGAGAAACTTTACTTAACTAAACTCAGTGAAGCGACAGCCCATAAAGGGCCAAGGCCTATTGCGTGCATCTTTGACATTGGACTCTGGGGTGCAGGGACAGATCAGGGGTCTGTCCAGACATTTTGTGAAAGGTCCGTTTTTCGTGAAATTGTGAAAAAATTACTCAAATTCTTTCAACCAGGGTCCGCTTTTATGAATGTGAAAATAGGGTCCATTATTGCAAAAAAAAAACTTTTTCAATGAGTTTTTAAATTGTAAAGACATGCAAGATTATGCTCAACACTGCAAAATTATAATTAAAAAAGTTAAATTCTAAAAAATAAACAACAATTGCTGCTTCTAAATTAGAGATGCAACATACAAATATTTGGTATTTAGCCTATACTGCTCAACGCAGAATATTCATTTCAGACGAATAATGGAAGAATCGTCTGCCGAAGACAAAACTTAATTCGTTTACATCCATCTTTCTTGTTTTCTGCCCTGGAAGGGGTTTATTCGATTAGCAAAATAATAATGAAGATAAACAAATTTGTGAAGGGTCCGATTAAGAGAAAAATTATATTGTGAAGGATTCGTTTTTAAGTTAAAATATTTTGTGAAGGGTCCGTTTTTATGAAAAGATATTTTGTGAAAGATCCGTTAACGGACCCAAATTTCTTCTAAACAGACCCCTGCAGATGTTCCGTTGGATGCTCAGTCAAACGCAAAACTCCCAGTGATTAGCTCCCAAGCACGCTTGGAACTCATTTTATCGATCCACTGAAGAAATGAAAGGCTGAGCAAAACTTTCCTAGCCCGAGGATCGAGCCAAGGACCTGTGGCACGAAGCCACCGGGTGTCAGGGATTTGTCACTTAAATGTAGTGCTTATTAATGTAAATAATACTTATTAATGTTTTCATAAAGAAAGAAACAAACCGTAAGGATTTTTGGCTATGATGGGTTGAAATGCTTCTAAAGGTTCAGATTCACCAAGTCTGTTTACGGCCTTCACACGGAACTTGTACGGTTTTCCGGGTTGCAAACCTTTCACCTGTGAAAATAAATCATTTGCATTAGGAGCAAATTTATATACATTTAATTAGTTAAAAGTAATGTATGTAGAATATGCGTATAACATAGTATGTGTATAACATAGTAACATATGTAAGTGTGTTTCAAGCTTGTATCAATACGTTGTTCTGATAATATGATCTATAAATAAACCAGTCATGTAAAGAAGAAATGCCATTTTTTTCTAGCGCATCAAAACGTTAATATGATGTGTTGTAGTTTGCTCAAAACTATATTTCTGGGAATACAGTTTTAAGAGCGTGTCTTTCATGTACAACTTCTTACCATAACCAAATCATAATTTTTGATGGTTTTCCACTGATGGACCAACATAATCTTGTTGGTAACCATCAATAATTCTATCATGAACTATTATATTTTTTGGAAAGTAACCATCATCTCAATGTAGGAATTCGGGCTGCTTTATGATGGTCCAAGAAGAATAGCAACTTGTTTTGATGGTTTGTTCATGTTGAAATGTTGCGAATTTCCATCATAGAATCTTCGAAATAAAATGTTAGAACAATCATGAACTATCCCAATGTAGGAATTCGGATTGATTCATGATGGTCCAACATAAAAAAACCAAATTGTTCTGATGGTATATTCAATAGAACCAACCAGAATTCCAATTAAACCATCAGGGAAATGTATAGTTGGAACCATCAAGGATCATCATGGATTGTTGGTCTATGACAGTCAAACTTTTCTTGATGGTTAACCATCACAGTATTAAAGTAGCATTTTCCATCATGGAACGATGGAAGTTTGCTGGCATATCAAAAGCCATGAAAACGTAATGAAAAATGTTGGATGATGCAGACCATTCAATGATGTTGGACCATCATGAAATGCACTGAAACCAACATAAACCATCAAAATGTTTTGATGGGATCATCAAGACTTGGGTACACTTAAACTATGATAGCTTGCAGAAATAATGGTTAAATCCAAGTATGGAGTATACATACTTTCTTATTGTATTATAAAAGCAGTATTAAATTGAATTTACCTTCAGGTTTGTGTCTGCCCCAATAGTTTCCCCCGCTGGAACCCATTGTCCAGTCTGGGGGTCCAACTTTTCAACTTCGTAGTGGTCAATGGGGGCACCACCATCGTCAGAGGGTGGGAACCACTTCAGGTTGCAGCCTTCTGCGTGGACATCTTCTATTTTCAGTGGTCCGTTAGGGGGTGAAGGATGATCTACAAACAAACATATTTATATTTTTTGGTGCATAAAAAGGATATATTTTACTGATTGACAGAACTAATTTATAATTATCTTGAGAACGTTCTAAGAAGAAGACATACCTAGGACGATGACTTCAACATCTGCTTCATCTTTACCGTATTCATTGGTGGCAGAGATGGTGTATTTACCATTATCGGATCTCTTGGCATGTTTGGCGTTCAGCTTGGTGTTGTAGGGAACATCTTCAAGCTTTATATGATCAGTGGATAAGAATTTTTTGCCATTGTGCAGCCAGGCTGTTGTGGGTGCAGGTTCACCGGACACATTCACGTCAAAGTGGAATGACTGTCCTGCCTTCACTCGAACTTTATTCAGATTGCTTCGATCGATTTTTGGAGGAACTGTAAGATTATAAAACACAAGAAAATATTAGGGCAGAACGTGTTGAGACATTATTTAAAATCTTTACAATTTTTCAAAAATATCACCAATTTTGTAAAATTTTACTTCATACTCATACAGATGTATCCTTAAAATCAATAAATCAAATTACTTTACATTCTTGCTTTTTTATATAAACTTGTGGGGAGAGTAGAAATCGACGATGTCAACCATCATCCATGAAAAGGTACCCCATCATAGAATCGAGTTAACATGGCTCATAAACTGGGGAATTTGGAATTGTACTTTTGTAGTGCACTACAGTACTCCCCCACCAGAATTTTATCTGGGATAGAATGCGATGAATGGGATATCACCAGTTGATTCATTGCTGTTTCGTGAGAAGCTGAGAGAGCTGTATTAAGATCACCGTACTTTTAAATGCTGATCGTGTGAGCTGTATTAAGCTCACGATCGTGGTGGCTCCTATGTTGCCATCAGCAGTCGAGTGTACACAAGCCTGACGTTCTGTGTGATCGAGACTGAGTAGCAGCAGAGTGAGGAGGTGGATAATGTCGCAGTCACAAGTAGCAAGTCAATTGTTTAATGGGGACCATCTATCGAAGTAGGCGTGTTCAAATCGCAGTGGGAGTTACTGTCAAGATGGGGGTGTTCACATCAGGTCCGAAGGTCTCCAATAAGGGGATATCGACAATGTCAACCATTATCCATGAAGAGGTACCCCAACATAGAATTGAGTTAGCATGTCTTATATACTAGGGAATTTGAAATTGTATTTTTGTAGTGGTAGATACACCAAACTTAAGCAATGCTTCGTGTTTTTTATAATCAGCATAGATGGAGTTAATTTTTACTAACATTTACAATTAATATAATCTAACAGTCATGAACAACTTAAACAAATGGCAAAATGCAAATATTACCTAATTCAAATAATAATAACAATATCACGTGATGACAGGACTCTTGAAGAACAGCATTCAGAAGCTGCGCAACAAGCTGTTGCAATAATCTGTCTCAATGTGCACTATGTATTAGGGGGACCGGAAAGTGATGTCGTTTCGGTGCATTTGATATTTGTTATCAATATTTTATTTTTTTATCACTAATATATTCACCCTCGTTAGCAATAACCTTTCAATGCCAGATCGAAAATGAATTTAAAAACTAGCGAATATTTAATGTATTAATTTTAAGACTAGCGAATATTTAATGCGCCGAAACGACATTGCTTTTTGGTCCCCGTAATGGAATATAAATAACCTGAAATTTGATGTTTTTGATAGTTTTAAATGTCTTAGATGCTGAAGAAAGATGGTACTAATCAAGTGCATAGAAAATATAAATAAATTGTTAAATAATCCTAACTGACCATACATATCTTGGTCTATAAACTAAATGGTGTTAAAATATCCAATCGATGACGATTTTTTACCCAGGAGCTTTCACAGATACTGAACAGTTTTCACGAGAACTCTGACTTGTCTGCTGCCATGGAAACAAGAGTAAAACCATTTCTAATGAAAGAGAATTTAAGCAACTTCGCAACCTGCGACGTTAATTGCAGAAGAATCAGCAGTCGTAGAAGGATCACTAGTTCTATTCAATGACTATTTTTCCTGCTCCGCTCGCTTCCGTGCTCTGTAATCACGGTAATATTGTGCATTTTTCCCTCGTGGACCTCTTGAACCAGTGCTTGTGGTTGCTTCATCGTCTCGCCCTCGAAAATGTATTTGTATTAATAATGTATGTGAATGTGACATAATGTGATTTCAGAAGAGAAAACCTAACAATCAATTGATATTCACAAGAGACGTACCTTGACACAACCTTAAATCCGTCGCATTGTCCGTGGGATTGTTTTCACTCATTTTTTACAATTGTTATCCACTAAATTTGAAAATAAAAAATACTATCCTATTAAATTATAAGTGTATCAAAACAAACTAAAAAAATATTTATAGAAAAACAATACTTTTATTATTTTTATGCTAGTGAGAACCAAAACAATATGGAAATGAATGAGGGAAAACTGGATCCAACCACGTGATTTCCCGGCCAATAAAAATGTAGCGTTAAACGTTTAACGCAACCTTGTTGGAAGTCGCATAAGAAGTATAACTTCAAAAATGTCATGCATCTCCCAACTTAAATCAGTCCATAACTGTTGGCCCCATAACTTCATTCGAAGTCACTTATCACCATTACCACAGTATGGAGTAGTTATCGCGAAAGTTGGAGAGTGTCCCTGAGAATATTTACAATTAAATTTTTCTTTTCACTGAACTGTTGCAAAAAGAACGTACTAGAAAAGAAAAAAAAAAACATTAGCATTTGCAACCAAAGAAATTGAAAAAATATCGCTGGATGCTAAGGCCAGCATAACAAAACCTACCTATCCTCTTATCATATATAAATTTGATGGAATTACTCGAAACATTTGGAAAGACAAATTCGGTAGTGTTTAGTTTGCTTGTATTCCTTATTAATTATCAAAATTATTCCTTATTATCAACAATTTTTCGGGACTCCTAGAATTTTTTCAATTAACACTAGATTCCCCAAGGAAGTCATTTTGACTGCTTTTGGGCAATGTAGGTATACACTAAGTTTCAGTCTTTCTAATGTTAAGCAAAAAATTAAGAACAATCGGAATACACGCGCGAAGGGCACTCATAATAACGCCTAAGTTCATTCTAACTCAAAATTCGAACTTACCTTTTCGAGATTTCGTAATAACTGGATCAGTAGGAGCACTGGGTTCACCTGGCCCAGCTTTGTTGATGGCTTTAACGCGAAACTCGTAGGGTTGACCCTGGATGAGACCTGGAACTGTAGCTTTGGTCTCGTCTGCGGGAACTTCCACTGCTTTTTCCCAGTCACCCCACTTGTCTTTCTTTTCAACGATGTATCCTGTAATGGGGGATCCCCCATCTGATGCGGGAGGTGTCCACTTCAAATCTACGTGGTCTTTGTCCCAATCAGTAACCTCTGGTTTATTGGGTTTTCCTGGTTCATCTGTTGATGTAAAACAAGTACTTTGTTAGGTTTTATTCCCTCTATAGCAGCTGCTCCCAATATTTTTCAGCTACGGAACCCTAAATAATTTATCTTCTTTCGAGGTAGCCCCCGATTTTATAAATAAAGTTTTTTAAGGTAATAGTGAACGTTATAGCCTGTTAAAGACTATATTTGAAATATTTAATTAGAGGAAGGAAGAATTTTCATCGTTTTATCATTGATATCCGAAAGTTACATTTTCCAGCTTTTGCGCTATATTTATTCAAATTAAGAATTTGTTTTCAGGGTATAAGTTGAAAATAAATAATATAAATAAGTTAAAATAACCCGAATTATGGTTTATTTCGAAATGAAAATTTTTAAAAACTGCTACAAATGTTGCAAATGGTTACTAAGTAAACATATCTCTTTATTAAGGAAGACAATTATTTTGACTGGAAAAGCGTGATTAGAAGTACTAGCGCAATATTTTATGAATGCCTGTCCTTTTCATAATTTATTTCAGTATATTGTTATTAGGAATATTACAGGATATTATAGCCAAATTATTCAACAAAAGATAAGCGCCTTATAAGTACTTTTCAAGCACTCAATATTTTTAAACACTTTAAAAAAACATAATTAGGCAGGGTTGAAAAGTTTTTGATAATTGACAGTTTTATCTAGTTTTAACCATCATGTCAAAAAAAAAAAAACCTTTTGGCATTGCTTTTAACAATTGTCAAAGAGCATGAAATTTTGAATCATGTAAAACGAATGGCGTTTTCATACGCTAGGGACTGACAATACGCCGAAATAGATTGGAGTTGAATTAATTATGAAAACGCTGAATCGAACAATGTGAACTTTATGTATAATTTGAAGCGAAAATCAGCACAGTAAAGGAAAAATCTCATTTTGAAAAAGGGAAAAATCAAGCTTTTTTTTAAAAACAATCAATGAAAAAAGCACATTTAAGGGCTCTTAAAAAACAAAAAATAAGCACCTTTAAGCACTTTTTAAAAATGCAGCTCACACTGTATTATATTGTCCTTTGAAAAATTACATTTCTATTTTATTGATATATTCTTAGAATTAATTTCATAAAGACAACCGATATATGAAATAAATTATAGATTGCATCTAAATACAATCTGAGGTTTTGAAACTCATCACTGGCTATAAGAAGTACTAATCGGCGGAACCTCTGTCACTGTTAACGGAACCCTGGGGTTCCACGGAACACCCTTTGGGAACAGCTGCTCTATAGCCAAAAGCATCAAATGAGTAGTGTGTGCATACCGAATGGATTTTTAGCTGTTATGGGCTTGGTAGTCTCTAACGGATCGGATTCTCCCTCCTTGTTGAGCGCTCTAACTCTGAACTTGTAGTCTTTTCCAGGAGTCAGACCCGTAACATCCATACCTACATAAAACAGATTCATGTGATTATGGATTATGGATTATGGAGGGGTTTCGAAATACACCGATCAGTATAAACTTACTCGGTTCTTTTGTTTTACCGACCGGCAGCCAGGTGCCAGTGTCTGGATCCATTTTTTCGACTTCGTATCCCATCAGTGGCACACCGCCGTCATCTTTGGGTTTCTTCCACTTCAATTTGCATCCTTCTTTGTGCACGTCAGACACTTCGAGTGGACCTTCTGGAGACAGGGGAGCATCTACAAATTATAAATAGATTCGATGTTCATTTCTGTGGGATGCGCAGTTAAGAGAGACAAAACAACAAGGTTTCAAAAGTATCTCCGGTTCAATACTCCTAAACTGAGTTTTAAAAAAAAGTCTGTGAAAGCTAAAGGGGACAATAAGAAGCATAGCACATAAGCATGGGTGGCACTCTAAAATAATTTCAAGACTGAACTTTTTTTTAAACAAATTACTATGGTACATCATTGTTTCTGGAATTTTCAGAAATTTATAACTCACTGACTCCAAAATTTACCTTTCTGTGATAATGGCTTCAGATTTAAAATTTTTTTCTTCGTTTAATTAATTATTAGCAAACGAAACAAAAATAGCAGCTAATTGTGTAGATTTTTTTCACCTATAACTGAATAATAAAACCGTTACATTTCTTCTGAAGTCATTTATATCTCAACTTATTTTTTGCTACACCATTATTTTTTGTTGTAGCACTATAATTAAAAAAAAAGAAACATTGATTTATTTTCGAACAACATGCCAACGCATTGAGGAGGATCAGTAACTTAAAAAAAATTTTAAATTCAGCAATAGTACAAATCTTATTCTGTCATTGCAGTGTGACATCAATACTTGATCATTTTGCAATAATTGAGAAAAATAGCATTGTTTCCTGAAAAATAATTTTTTTATATTTAACAGAAAATATGTTACATTTTTAAAAAGAAAAAAACAAGAAATTAGTTTAAGTAAACAAATAGGAAAGAGATATTAACGGAATTTAGTCCAATGATTTTTTCCAGGACTGAAGAGTGATCCCCATGCATAAGGTTAAAGAAAAGAAAAGTTATCTAGCTGCAAATATTTTTTTCTAAGTTCGTTTCTTCGTGTCACATTAGAAAATTTCGTAAAAATAAAATTCGATAAAACGCAGCTTCTTAGCATTGATGGGAACATGTCTATTTGTACTAATTCGATGATGATCTGTAACTTTGTATATCGCTTTTTCCATCTCTCGTGCTGTTGACGCTATTTTTAAAAATGCAGCTGTAGGTTTGAGGCTATAACTGAATGAAAGACTAACTTACCCACTACCAGGACGTTGACAGAAGCGACATCTTTTCCACTGTCGTTCACAGCTGTTATGGTGTATTTTCCACTGTCTGCCCGAGTCACTCTCCTCATCGTGAGTTTCGTGTTGTAGTCAACATTCTCGAGGGTTGTCCTCGTTTCGCTCTTCAAGTCTTTGTCGTTTATCTGCCAGGTGATTTTAGGAGGGGGTTCACCGGACACGTTGACGTCGAATTTGATCGGCTGACCTGCCTTGATGGTCAGATCATCGAACATCGTTCGATCGATCGTGGGTCGTACTAAAAGGCAACGAAAGAAATATGTTCGAGATAAGCAACAACAAAAATGTATATTTAGCACGAGAAGAGTAAAATTGATCAAGTATGAAGGAATGTTCCCACTATTCCTACAGCAATCAAATAGAATTTGATGCTGCAGTCTCACTTTCCTCAGTAATGATTTGGAGTGTTTCGCTAGACTTTTGCTTTAATATTACTTTAATACTAGTGGGATCAGATCGGTTAACTTCATTGTAGAAATGAGCTCTATTTAACCAGGGGTCTGTCCAGGCATTTTGTGAAAGGTCCGTTTTAGGTAAAATTGTGAAAAAAATTACTCGTAATTTGCGAATATAAAATAATCGTTAAGTCACATTCTTTCAACCAGGGTCCGCTTTTGCGAATTTGTACAAATAGGGTCCGTTATTGCAAAATAACTTTTTCAAGGAGTTTTTAAATTGTAAAGACATACAAGATTATGCTCAACACTGTAAAACTACATTTAAAAAAATTTAATTTTAACAAAGAAGCAGCAATTGCTGCTACTAAATTAGCGATGCAACATACAAATATTTGGTATTTAGCCTATACTGCTGGACGCAGAATATTCATTTCGGACGAATAAAGGAAGAAGCGTCTGCCGAAGACCAAATTTAGTTCTTTTACATCTGTCCTTCTCTCCCCCCCCTCTTCCTGGGAAGGGTTTATCCGATTAACAAAACAGTAATGAAGATAAACAAAATTGTGAAGGGTCCGATTAAGAGATTAATTATTTTGTGAAGGGTCCGTTTTTATGTTATAATATTTTGTGAAAGGTCCGTTTTCATGAAAAGATATTTCGTGAAAGGTCCGTTAAAGGATCCAAATTTCTTCTAAACAGACCCCTGGTTTAACCCATTGGTGGTTTTGAAAATGGGAAAAATTGGGAGAATGTTTGTCTCCAATACATTGTTCCCCTTTCTATTAACATGGAAAAACCGGTTTCGCTATATGCAGAGAAGACTGCAGGTTGAAATGTAACTTTTAACGTGCAGAACCGTCAGTGGGTTAAAACGCAGACAAATTCTGAATGACACATTACTAGTCAAGAAGGACCTACCCTACAGGGGTGTTGTTGATTAATTCACCTTGTATGTGTAGATCAGTTTATTTTAACTATGAAAACTCTCTTATGTTATTTTGTTTTTAAACTATTTTTATTTATAGGTCATTACAGATATAAAGCAGTTCATTATATGCTTTCTAAATAATCACACACTAACAGACAATAAGATTTAGTCCTATAGTAGCACAATTCTGCTTCATTTCGATAACCAAAGCTTTCGCCCCCCCCCTTGTGTCTATGTTACAGTGAATGATCGAAAAGGGTGGGTGTTGACTTTCACCGATGAATGTTGACAATCACATAGTCATTTTGGTAAATGTTTAAAATATATACCACGTGTAGTTAAGTGCTACTGCCCGGTATACCCTACACTGATGGTTTTTTAAGATTCAGTGCCACTGCACGGTATACATTTGTCCGGTACTCTGAACACTGATGTTTCTCCTAATCTATCCTCAGAAGATATTAAAATATCGAATAAATATATTAATATCAACGAATAATTGAATTAATATCAAATCGGACATAACAAATATTTCGGACAATCAACTGTGCGATTGTTGACATTCACCGGTGAAAGTCGACATTCTCTTGATTTCGGCCATTCACGGCAATACAGCCGAGGAAGAAAATAATTTCCAAGGAGAAATGAAGGTTTTACAGGGCTAAGGACAAAATACAGGGCTGACCCCTTTCTCAAATTACATAGAGCCTTATTTTAATATTTTGAAAAACTTTTGAAAACCCCTTACAGGGGTCTGTTTAGAAGAAATTTGGGTCCGTTAACGGACCCTTCACAAAATATTTTTTCATAAAAACGAACCCTTCACAAAATATTTTACCTTAAAAACGGACCCTTCACAAAATAATTTATCTTTTAATCGGACTCTTCAGAATTTTGTTTATCTTCATTATGGTTTTGTTAATTGAATAAACCCTTCCCAGGAAGTGGGGGTGGAGAAAGACAGATGTAAACGAACTAAATTTTGTCTTCGACAGAAGCTTCTTCCTTTATTCGTTCAAAATGAATATTCTGCGTTCAGCAGTATAGGCTAAATACCAAATATTCGTATGTTGCATCACTAATTTAGTAGCTGCATTTGATGTTTATTTTTTAAAATGTAATTTTTTTTAATTATAATTTTACAGTGTTAAGCATAATCTTGTATGTCTTTACAGTTTAAAAATTCCTTGAAAATTTTTTTCAGCAATAAAAGCACAAAAAAGTCTTTATGACTGAATTTAAAGTATTTCTTTCTGAGTGGAACACCCGTTCTTACAACACAAAGGTGTAAAATTTGACTTTTTCTAGAAAAAAAAAGCAGTACATCAATGACTTTTCAGGAATGACTTATTGTAGAGTGCTAAAATTAAAAAAACAAGCCACACTGAACAACTCTTGATTTAATGATTGGATCACCAAGTTCTAGGACTCAATCATAATGGATCAAGAGGCATTCATTAAAAATCATAATGTCTTCAAATATGCTAATGAGTTAATGAAGACGATATTTCAAGTTACCAAATCAGACATAAAAACGTACTTTTTCTGAATAAACATCCCTTTTTTTCCGACGAATTTCTGACTCCCTAAATGTAGGGGTAGTCGCAATGTGTTAAACAGTGTCCGAATCGACCAGGAAAGGGGTCCGAAGTTTGGATCACTAAGTGTTAATTTTACTTGTTGCATATTTCGCCATATCTCGTGAAATTTTTAAGCTAATCAAAAAACTTTTCAACACAATTATAAAATTAATTGATTTGAAGATTACTCCACGCAAAAAATAGCTTTCAGTATTTTTTTATTATTTTTTTTTTTATGATTTTATTCAATATTAGTCGAAAACCTTTTGAACTGTAAGGCATACAATTTTTCTCGTCATTTGAAAGAATATAATTTGACAATGCAAAATGTAATATTTGAGATCTGTCGAAAAGTTCCTCCTTCCTGATTAAAATCGGGCGAATGGTCCCTGAGAAATCGAATTTTTAAAAAAATGACTTTTTCAAAATTAGATTTCTCAGGAACTATTCGACCGAAGTCACCTAAATTTTGTATTTTGTCATGTAAAATTAAATTCTTTGTAAATGATGTAAAAAACGTTATAGCTCACAATTGAAAGTTTTTTCGACTAATGTTAAAGAAAATAATTAAAAAAATCATAAAAATTTACTGAAAAGTATTTTGTGCATCGATAAACGAATTTTATACTTGTGAGCAAAAACTTTTTGATTCGCTTAAAAAGTTCTCGAGATATGGCGATACATGCAAAAAGTAAAATTAACATTATGCGGTTCATACCTTAGACCACTCTCTAAACCAAACTACTGGAATCCTTTTTTCGAGATTGCGGCTACCCTCGATATTTTATGGATCAGAAATCTAAATTCGTCGAAAAAAAGGCATGGTTATTCAGAGAAAATTCGTTTTTGTGTCTGATTTCACAATTTAAAATATCGCAGGCACTAATTAATTAGCATATTTGAAGTCACCCTCCTAAATTATTAAGATTGAGTCCTAGAACGAGAAGATTCAACCATTAGATCAAAAGTTATTCAGGGTGGTTCGATTCTTATTTTGCGCATTGTACACCACTGAACAATTAAAATCTCGGTTAAGTCTGACTGTTTTCAGGTCGAACAGTTTATAGCTATCCATCAGTCCCGACTTGATCTTTCTTTTCCCTTGATAATTTTAAATATGTATTTTAAAGGTGATTACGAGGGTTGCTATTTATATTCCTGGCCTAATAATGAAAAAACAAAAATGTAGGATCAAAATTGGTTTCATTGCTTTTCAAAATATTCTCCATGATGATCGATACTCTTTTGCATGCGTTTGAACCAATTTTCAAAGCACTTTTTCCAGTCCGATTGAGGTAACTCCAAAACATGCGTTTTGAATGCATCAACCGCTTCTTCGGGGGTCGAAAATCGTTGTCCACGTAATTTATTTTTGACGTGTAATAATTGTGGGAATAAGAAGAAGTCATTGGGTGCCAAATCAGGGCTGTACGGCGGATGACCCATCAGTTCGATCTTTCGCTCCGTCAGAAATGCCTTTGTTTGAGTCGATGTGTGAGAGCTCGCATTGTCATGATGAAGAATGATTCGCCTGTTCTTCTGCTTTTTTCGAATTTCTTCGATGACTTCTGGCAAACAAATGGTCGTGTACCATTCAGAATTCACCGTCCTGCGTTGCTCTAACGCCACTGCTGCCACATGACCGTTAATGACGAAGAGACAGGCAATCATTTGTTTCGATGTGCTTCTTCCTCGAACAATTTTTGTTGGTTTTGCCTCGTCTTAGAAGACCCATACAGTTGATTGCTGTTTTGTTTCCGGCTCATATGCATAGATCCATGATTCGTTACCTGTGTAGATGTTATACACAGCCTTTGATGTACCTTGAACGTATTTTTCCAACATTTCCTTGCACCAATCGACACGAGCCTTTTTTGAGCGTTTGTCAGATTATGCGGGATCCAACGCGAACAAATTTTTTTTGCGCTCAAATGTTCATGCAATATTTTATTGATGCTAGTCATACTAATGTCCAAAGATGCCTCTATCTCACGGTATGTCACATGACGATCTTGCTTTATCAGTTCACGCACAGCATCGATCTTTTCTGGCACAACAACGGATTTTGGACGACCTGCACGGGATTCGTCCTGGATCGAACATCGACCACGATTAAATTCGTTATACCAATTTTTTACAGTGCTGTAGAGGATGTCGCTTTATCGCTGAATAAAGAATTAAGTTCATCGAAGCACTCTTGTCTTGACAATCCACGTCGAAAGTTATGAAAAATAATGGCACGAAAATGTTCACGATTCAATTCCATTTTTTGAAAGAGAAGAACTTTTCAATTTACTGTCAACAACACAAATGAAGCTATAATGGTAAATCGTCTGCTGAATTTATGTTTAAAAATATCAAACTTTCGATGAAAATCGTTTGCGGTCGCCTAGCAACACTTACTGTTGCCAAGGCCAGAAATATAAATAGCAACCCTCGTATTATAGAATTTCCAAAATGATACAGATTTTATTGAAGAAAAATTGACTTTAAAAGATAAGATATTCAAACAAATTTGTTGATTTTTGAAGTTTCAAAAAGGGAACATTTCAAAAATCGGTTGTTGTTTAATCATAATTATCATAATTATTCATCATAAAATCATAATTATTCTTTTCTACTTTCAGTATTTTACACTTCGTTTATGCATTTTCATGGTTACAAATTCTAAGACTATTCATATACTTGATTTTAATGATAGAAAATGAAAATTTGAATTCTTTTTTTAAATAAAATAAATCAATAACTAAGCCATAAAAAATTAACCCTCGTATCTTTGCTTTGAACGAAACAATCTCGAAATCATGTCCAGTAATTTGCGACAGATTATAAGATGATCAAAGCGGAATTGTAAATAATTTTTGCAACAATTAGAAAAATAAATATTGAATCTGATCACTTAAGAAACCCAATGTATTGCAGTGAACTCTCATTACTACGATATCCGATGCAACAATAACTCCCTCTATTACGATAATGTTTCGTGGTCCCGACGAACTTTCATATGAATTAATGTTATTCTTCTCTCAATATTACGATATTTTTTTAAGCAATAAATCCCTGCAAAACGGCTTTTTTTCCAAATTTCAACCTTATTTTCTCCATTCATGAATGGTTTTCAAGTAATATAAAAAATATTATTTTATTATCTTTAGTTATTTTTCCACTTTTTTGACAAGAATTGACTCACTGCCGACCACCCCAAGATCTTCCATTCTTCGAATTGCCTCCCTTATCTCTTAAGAAGTCACAGATATAACATTTCTATCAGTCACAAATGACCACAAACAAAACATTAACACCTGAAAGAGAATTTTTTTCGGTAGAGGGTGGAGCACCCTTCACGAACAAAAATCATTTTCGTACTTGGAACTCAATGCATACTTTGTCAATTGACTTAACAATCAGAAGAATGAATAAACAAACAAAAATATCGGATTATTTTCAATAAAAACGGTTTTCAGGTATGTTTGTGATTTCATTTTATTTCAATAATTTTTAATTTCTAACCAAAATTAACCTACCTGAAAATTAATTTACACGTTTATAGTCAATACATATATAGCGTTAAAATTTTAGAAAAAATATTATGGTGTCCCCAAAGTATGTAGGCCTTCGATATAACAATATATCCCCTCTACAGCAATGTATTAATTTGGTCCCAAAAATACTGTTGTAGCGAGGTTTTGCTGTATTTTTAAAATTATTTACTAATATTTCCAAGCATACTTACAAAATCTTGGTTTGGCAACAATAGCCTGTGAAGGATCGCTGGGTTCTCCTGGGCCGGCCTTGTTGATGGGCACAACTCGGAATTCATATTCTTTTCCTTCTGCCAGGTTGGGCACCGTGGCCTTTAACTTGTCGCCTGGAACTTCGAGTGCTTTTTCCCATGGTCCACCCTTTTCTTTCTTTTCCACAACATAGGCTGTGATGGGGGCACCCCCATCATTTTCTGGAGGTGTCCATTTCAGATCGGCGTGATCTTTGCTCCAGTCTGTCACCTCTGGCTTTCCAGGGGCGCCGGATTCCTCTGCAAGTAGAAATTAATATAGTTAGTAATTAATTAACACTAAACATACCGTAACCAGACAAATGACCGTTTAAGAACTCTTGCATCGAAAATGTTCCTATCATCTTACCGTTTTTGCACATTTGACTTCATGACTTTTTTGAACAAATTATATTCAGTTCATATTCTATTATTATTTTTTCGTATTTTGTTTGTTTCGAATAATACTTGCCGTATACCTATTTCTACCACAACCGGTCATTTGACCGGGAGAATAATGTTTTACTTTATAAGGTTATCGGATCAGAAATGACGATGACTTTCAACGTATTGCATTCGATTAGTTGCACATTTCTGCAAAGACTGCTGCATAGTGAGTTCAATCAGAATAACTGTACATTCAAATTTCAAGAGAGTGCCTAAGATTTTAGATTGGCATTTTTGTGTCAGAAAAAGTGACAAAAACTATATGTTTTGGTAAGGAATAAAAGTGACTATACACAACTATATATTTTGATAGCCTTACTTTATTTCTAACTAACTGTTAGTTTTTAACCAGAAAAATGTCGAAGCAATCGAGGCAGCACAAGTTCTTAGAAGAAATAATATTAATTATGAGAATAATAATGTGAATTATAGAAATAATAATAATTAAAAGAAATATGTTTGCGGAAAATGTACAATGGAAAAGCCCTGTACATGTAAAAAAATGCGTTGAGCAATGAATTAAAAATTCTTAGTCTTTGTGTTTGTAATACATAAAAATTGGCAGTACACAATTTCGTTTAATTATAATAAAGTTTTTTCAGTTTATTTCCTTTCTAACATCCATATTTCATACATTCAATCAAAAAACAAAGTCCGGTCATTTAACCCACTATGGTAGAAATAGGTATAGATTAAGTTTTGGTATGTTTAGTGGTAAGTAAGATTTAAAAACGAAAAAAGATTCTACCAACAAAATTTTAGAAATCAAAAATTGCTATAAAGTAAAATTTTAAAATCCCAAAATGCTATTAACTCAAATTTTGAAATCAAAAGTTGCTGTTAACACAAAAATGCAGAAATCAAGATTTTCTACAAAAACGAACTTAGAAGCCAAAAGTCGACGATAACTAAAATTTTGAAATCAAATGAACTGAGATACATAAATCAAATTGCCTACTAGCCGATGTTAACAAATTAATTTTCTAATAAGATATGAACATTTATTATATATTTTTAAAAAAATCGTTAGCCATCTGATCCTACACACCCCTGGTATCATAGGAAATCCCCTAGTGCCCTGCTGGACATAAAATGCGATCGAAGAACCCAGTCTGCTTTGGCTAGATTTGCAAGCAGACATCCTAAGTGCCTTACTTTTGAGGGAAGCAGAAAGATCTTCCTCACTTAAAAACCAACTTCGCTGGTACATATTCTGATTTGCCTTGGAATTGTTAAGGTGGATCAGATCCTTCTTTTCTTGCGGTCAGCGGCTTACAAATCAATCAATTATCAATTCTTACGAATTATATAAAGATATACTTACTGAATGGATCTTTTGCTATCACAGGTGTATAGGTTTCCAGGGGATCTGATTCCCCCTCAGGATTGAGGGCTTTGACCCTGAAATTATAAGCTTTTCCAGGAGTGAGTCCCGTTATCTCCATTTCAGGATTGTGCGTCTTTCCGACAGGCACCCACGTTCCACTGTCAGGATCCTGCTTCTCCACCAGGTAGCCCTCCAGTGGATGTCCTCCGTCATCTTTGGGTTTGTTCCATTTCAGTTTGCAACCGTCTTTCTTCACGTCAGACACGTCCAGAGGTCCCTCTGGTTTCGAGGCTTTGGCTGTAAGAAATAACCATTATAGGGGTTTGGCCGAAAAATCAAGTTATTTTAGTGATTCCGAAAATTAAATTTGGAGATAGAGTGAAACCACTCGGGAGCGACCACTTTCCTTTTCACAGTAAAATGGAGGCGGGTCATTTTTAGAGGTTACCTCCATTGACTTCAAAATTGTTACGGGTACATGATTTTTTGCATGCGATTTTATTACCCTTTGGCAAAAAGGGTCTTGGTTTAGATTTGATGGCTCCCACACACTTTTCAACTGTGTACAAGAGTAATAGTAAACAGTGTGCATGCGTTGTCATCGCATGCGTTGCTATAGCTACCGCTGCTGTTTTTATTTTTATTTTCCCTAGCAGATATTTTTAATGTATTTACATAATAATAATTCAAAGTACTAGGAGGCTTCGCCCCCTGCTCGCTGGCGCTCACCAACCCCCGGAACTGCTTTCACAGTTCATTTCGGATTGCTTCGCAATCCAATGCTCGCTTTGCTCGCTCATTGGATACGTTCTTAACGTCTAGTTTTTGTATACTTTTTTGAATACTGAAGTTCCGAAAACTTTTCACTGTAGAAAATTTTAAACCTGTACATTTCAATATTAATTTGAAATTGCAAACAGTTCACATATTTTTCTTAATCACACTATTCTAAATTTCAGTTGTTCAGAAAAGTAACTGTCGTAAGTTTTGTTTTAAAGTCCTTCCCACCAGAGGGCTAAAGCCATGTGTTGTAAAACAATATGAAATAGTAGTCAGCCACTGAACGCCGGATGTAAAGCATCGGCTTTGATGAAGATAATTTTGTATTTTTAATTCTCTGAAGGGCGCCACCTTAATAATATGGAAATTGTAAAATAAATGTATATATTTTTTAATGTTGATGAAGCCCATCATTTTGTGTTTTCATCAGTGTTCAGAAGCAGAACATCTATAAGTTTTTTATTTTATCACAAAAAATAAAATGTATAAAAAACAAAGAAAAAAATAAGAAAATGAGTATAGTCATAGAAGAAGTTAAAATTATAATATAGTATTTATCAGTTAAAATAAAACTTTTTGTTTAAGTCATTGCTAACAATTCAAATTTCTCCGAGGCAATTCTAAAGTATAAATTAAGGTAGTATTGTTAAATTGAAACACAATATTTTTAGTTTTGATGTCAACAATACAATTCAATTTTTCACAAAAACGATTGCTTCCATTGTTAAGTTCAATGTCAACAATTCAAATTTTTCTGAGGCAACTCTTAACCTTTAAATATTATTTTTTATGTACACATTTCTAAATGTCAGTATTCAACCACAAAATAACATAAAGTCCTCAAATTTAGCATGAAGTTGTAAAATGTAATGAAAGAGGGTCATAGCAATAATGAAAGTAGAAGTAAAGTTAGTACTGTAAAATTAAAACAATATTTTTAATCAATGAGCCAAGTTCTTCAAGAAGCAGTTGTAGAAGTAGGTTGTTTATTTAAAACTTTTTATAGAATTTCTTTAAGAACACAATTGTTAATTTGGGCATTTGGCGATACAACACTTTTAGAATTGAAGGATTTGTTACGTCAAGCGCTCAGGTATCATAATTTTGATCTAGTTGCGCTTCTATGTCATTTTGATTTATGTTGCTAAGTTAACTTTCAAATAATTCTATGGCTGGCAACAGCATTTTTATTTTTTAAGTTATTTATTTTTATTTCTTTTAGAATTCGTTATTTTTTTAGCGAAATGTTTTTGAACCTAACAGAATTCTTTGCCGACTGTTTTCTCTATGAATTAAGAAAATAAAGTAAATATTTAACTGTTGTGAAAAGAATCTTATTTAGTTGTACAAAGTACTTCAGCCAAAATTTGGGAGCCACGTAAGAGAATGATATATATTAGATCAGAAACGCATCATGAAAAAGGCAGAATACTTTGGTGTTTTCAAAATAAAGCAAACGTTGCCACCGGCGGAAAAGAAATACAGCCAAAATTTGGGAGCCACGTAAGAGAATTATATATAATAGATGTTTATATTCTTATTATTATTAACGTATAATTACTGGCGTCGATTTCAATATAAATATGAATGCTAAAGAAGGAGATATATTTTGTGACGTCTTGAAACACGTACATAGGCAAGAGATATGAAAACCAATCCGACGACAAACATCCATGGAGACAGCAACCCATGATTTGAAATGTTTAACGGAGTCAATCCAGAAAGAAAAGCATTTCATCCATGGGTAACCAGTAATCATAATGAGGCAATTACAACTTTTTTGTTGATTTTTCATTTAGTTGGGGCAAAATTCCCACTTTTGTTGGCGTCTTGAAAAGACGAATCAACGCATAAAAATTAGCGTCTATAAAAATGACCCTAACTGATATAACTATGTGTAAAAACCAATTATGTAAGATTGATAAAGCTATTTTAAATAAATAAACATTTATGTATTTTGTTTCAGTTTGTATTGAATTTTTTAATCATAAAAATTAACTGGCTTAAAAAAAGAGGCTTGCTTGTTTTTTTTTTTTAAAAAATAACTTTTCTAATTTAACTTACAACTCTATGAGTAAATCATTGATAGCATCGCGCTTAGTGCAACATAAAGTTGAATCCCCAAGAAGAGCTCTCTAAATAAGAGCCTCACACAAATATTTTGAATGCATTTTAATGTATTTATTTGTTTTGTTAAATTTGTGTCTTCATATTTCTTTCCTAATTGGTTCACCTGATTGATAAATTATTGATTGCTTCCTTATTTAACCTTATCCGCATTTGGTGCACATGTTTTTCCTATCGCTGGGAGAAGTTTGCTTAAACTGTCTCTCCTAAAGGTTTTCTTTAACACGAAGTCGATGGAAAAAATTCCGTGCCTCTTAAATGTGGTCCTAAATAGAAGTGGTCGCTACCTAGAGGTGGTCTTTCCAGGAGGTTTCACTGAAACCGACCGAAAAATCTTTCAAACAAAACTAAACCAGAACTGGGCCCTTTCAATTGTCATTTCCGTACTTTAGAAATACATTTCTTTTTTTTTCTCAGAACGTTTTTCAAGGAAATAAACGTTCATTTTAATAAAAAAAAATTTTTTTTTTTGAGGTATTCTTAATGAAAACAATGTTAAAAAAATTTTTAAGTCAATTCATACTTTAGCTACTTTTTATGAAATAATTACAATTTTTCCTCCCATATAAAACTAAAATTAACTAACTACATTTAATGAATGAATTGATGTTTGAAAAAACTGTATTAACATCGAGTGTCTTCGACTACAAGTTTAAAGAAAATCATATTTGAAGTTGACTGGATGAATAAAAAGAATTTTATGAACGAATTTAAAATTTGAACAAGATAATAGGGAGAGTGTGAACTCTAATAGTAGGAATTGAAAAAAAAAGATGTGTGGTATCAGATAACTATAAATTGGGTGACGTGGACCACACGTGCTACCACGTCATGTTCTTTACTGAATGCATCAGACACATTGAATATAAAATAGTTAAATATTTAAATGCGCGCAATAGACATTTTTTTTGTTCAAATAGAGTTATAAATTAGAAACTAGGAGGCTTCGCCCCCTGCTCGCTGGCGCTCACCAACCCCCGGAACTGCTTTCGCAGTTCATTTCGAATTGCTTCGCAATTCGATGCTCGCTTTGCTCGCTCATTGGATACGTTCTTAACGTCTAGCTTTTGTATACTTTTTTGAACGCTGAAGTTCCGTAAACTTTTCAATGTAGAAAATTCTAAACCTGTGCATTTCAATATTAATTTGAAATTGGGTATAATATAGCCTACGTCACAGGTTGTGTTGTTCCTACTAAATTTAACCCATGGACGGCATTTTCTGCGAGCCTAACTTCAAGCCACAAATAAACAAACGAAGTGTTCGATCGTTTAAATAGCTGCTCGCCAGATTTTATTGCATTATAAAGAAAAGTTATTGAAACTAAATACAACAAATAAACAACAACAACTAAAACAAATAACAACAACTACTAATAACAATAACTAAATAAACAACAACTGAATTCCATTCGTTTAGCATTGCGTCATATGTTGTTCCTACTAAATCGAAGTAGTTGTGTTTTTTTCATATTATACCCAATTGCAAACAGTTCACATATTTTTCTTAATCACGCTATTCTAAATTTCAGTTGTTGAGAAAAGTAACTGTTGTAAGTTTTGTTTTAAAGTCTTTCCCACCAGAGGGCTAAAACCGTGTGTTGTAAAACAATATGAAATAGTACTGAACGCCGGATGTAAAGCATTGGCTTCGATGAAGATAATTTTGTGAGATTTTTTTTGATAATTCGGTGAGAATTCACCCGATTAGACATATTATGCTCACTACGTGCTCTTGCGCGCCGAAGCCTATCAATTAAAAATGAAAACTGTTGCCAGCGCGAGAGAAGAAATATCATCAGTTTTATTGATACATACGTACGTATTAGCGTTTTATATAATACTAGGAGGCTCCGCCCCTTACTCGCTAACGCTCGCCAACCCCCGGGAATTGCTACGCAATCCTATGTGGTTCACGCCGTGAACCATGGCTCGCTGCGCTCGCTCGCCAATGAACACAATGTTCTGGCACAAAGACATAATATATTATCATCAAAGACATAGTATTTTATCATCAAAGACATAGTATTGTACTTATGTAGAAGAATTCTACCAATGTTCTTATTGGCTTTTAAAAAAGTATATTAGCTATTTAGATTGTACATGGTGAAAAAATCAAAACATTAGCTAAATAAGAAACATATTAGCAAAAAAAATTATCAAATATTGCTTCACTAATATTCTGCATTTTAAAGCGTGAAAATTCAATGCATAAATAAACGCGAAATATAAAAAAATTCAATGCATTCAATACAAACACTTAAACGTTTTTTAGACGTTAAGGTAGCTCCCAGTAGAAAAATATCAATTCAACAGCGGCCTTTTAAAGCATTCTCACTTCAATTAATTAATTAATTCCTAATTGAGTTTAAATTAAATATTGTCATGTTTTTAGTGCAAGAATCTGAATTGAACAATCTGATAATGCTCACTCTGGTTATTGTTATCTGGTTGCTCACTACGTGCTCTTGCGCGCCGAATCCAATCAATTAAAAATGAAAACTGTTGCCAGCGCGAGAAAAGAAATATCATCGGTTTTATTGATACATACATACATACGTACGTATTAGCGTTTTATATAATATAGATAGATTATCAATGATGCTATCTTTAAAATATGTGAAAAACTGAATCGCTTCTAGTAAAATTTAAAACAATGACTAACCCTTAAGCCACCAGAAAATTCCATTTTGCTTTTCGCTTATCCATATTTAATGAATGAATTAATATTTAGAAAAACCAGTATTAACATCAGATGCCATCCACACAAGTTTAAAAAATGTATTTAAACTTGATCACATGAATAAAAAGAATTTTATGAACGAATTTAAAATTTGAGCAAGATATAGGAAGAGAGTGTGAACTCTAATAGTAGGAAATGAATAAGGATCCCTTGTAAATCTAAAAACTCTTGAGTCAACAGTTTATTGCAATTTTTTCTTCTGAAACGAGGAACGAATGAGAAATGATTGCCTACTCACACAAAACAGTGATTTCAACATCAGCCTGATCTTGTCCGTGTTGATTTCTTGCAAATATCTTGTAAATCCCGCTGTCTTTCCTTTCTGCCTTCTCGCACTCTATCTTGGAGTTGTAGGGAACATTGATGATTTGGAAGTCGTACCGTTCAGGGGCAGGTTTGTCTCCCTGCATCCACTGCACACTCGGCGGTGGTTCACCCGCTATTTTGACGTCCAGTGAGAAGGGTTGACCGGCTCTCACAGTAATCGGTTTCAGCGATCGACGATCGATTCTTGGTGGCACTAAAGAAAACAATAGCAGTATTTAATGCAATGTTTTCAAAAAGTAATTGCATGCGTAACATTTTGTCTAAAAAAAGCTGATAAATGGACTCATCTTTTATTTAAAGCTAATAAAATAACACTGTATATATATTTTATTTCGAGGTTATTAAATTGCTTATTTTTCTTACAATGAGTACATTTAAAACTCCAATGATACTTTTGTATACCAGTTTAATGAGAGCATTAGTTAATCTTTAGTTTTGTTTGACATTTACAAAGGTTAACTGAAGAAAAAGGTTTTAATAATGATTTTTCCATCAACATAAGAGTTTCTGATTTATGGGATTAAGTTTGACATAAGAGTACCAGAGAAGATATATAAGAATGTAAAAAGTGTTAGAATAAAACAGATCATCAAGATTGAAAATTTTTTTTTCTCTTTTTGTAACCATTACTATTTTCTTAAAGACGAACTTCTGTATACCTGGAACCTATAAGTTTTAAATGTCTGCCTACATTGAAACTTTTAATATTTTTTTCTCTCAAAAATTTGCGAGTTTAAGAAATTTATTTTTTGAAATGAAATGTGAACCTTCTTAACCTAAGAAATCTTTATATTTTATCATGATCTCAGCTATACCCTTACAAACTTCACTTTGGTTCAGACACTTTGGTTCAGAACCAAATTCGATCGAGTTTCTCAAATTTGAATTTTTTTTTATAAAAACCATCTTAATGATTTATTATTTCAAATACTATTGTTGAAGTGCGCATTTTATCTTCGCAAAAAAAGAAAAAAAAATTTAAAATAAAAATTTGGAAAAAAAATTAAAATATTATATTTTATTGAATTTATTTAATTTTACACGTGAAAAAACAATGCATATTTTGCTGAACTTTTAAGGAAAGAAACCCGACGATACTTTTCTTATAATTCTTATAATAGATAATATTAAATGTCAATAATCATAAGAAAATTTTAATAATTTTTGTAAAGAAAATTCCAAATTATTCTGATTGTTTCACAGAAATTTATTTATTTATATATGAAAATTGATTTGATTAAAAAAAGAGTTTTCACTCTTTCCTTTTCTTTTCAGAATTGATCAAAGAGATTATTTATTAAAGAGCTGATGACGTTTATTCGTCTTAATGAAAAAAAAATATGAGTTGAACTTTTTTCTAAATGAATTGATCAATTTCCTTATTAGAATTATTACAGTAGGAAGAATACATTTAGAATTATATTTGTTTATGTATAATACAAATATAAATATGTATAATATGTCGATTTTGAATTTCTCATATAATTTTATAAAAATTTTGGATTTTTTTTCTTAAACCTTTGTTTTAATAATGGTATAAGTTATTTTATATCTTAAAATTCTATTTGGATTATTATTGTTAAGTTAAATAAAAATTAAAAATAAATCATTTAAAGTATAAAAAATTAGTTTAAGCAACTGAGTAGATATCAATGAGGGTCAAATTTGTTTTTAATTGCGCAATTTTTTTCCTGAGACATGGTAAAATATTTAAAAAGTCAAAATAACATTAAGGTAATTAAGCAATTGAATGCTTTCTCAACTTCAGTCGGTT